>NW_004567137.1:2456364-2525005 GCF_000260355.1 Condylura cristata
GACCACATGGCGTGGCAGACCTCTCCTGACCCGCCCGCTGCTCCCCTCAGCAGTGTACTTCGTCGATCTCCCTGTTCTGCTCCCCACTGTCTCTGGTGAAGCCTCTCACTGCCCCTGAGCCTCGGGCCTGTACCCCAGTTCTGTAAGCACAAATAAATAAATCTTTTTTAAAAAAAATGACTGCACCTACCTGCCCTCACATGGACCTCCATATGTCACTTATGGCTCCTGCCCACTCTGCATCTATCTCCTCTTCTTTTGGTCAAAACACCAAACCACCCCCTCTGCTTCTGGGTGCCCTTTGCTGGGGCTTTCATCAAGGGCCCCATCTCCCACAGGCAGGAGGTGACTGTGACCCAAGCCTGGCTCCTCCTCATCTCTTTCTTTGGCATTTGTATCTTGAGCAGAGTTCACCAAGGACTGGAGAGCATGACTGATGGTATTTTTTTAGGCTTCTGTACCTGAAGAAATCCACGCCAGAGTCCCTGCTGGCCAGACCCCTAAATTGCCTCTAATCTTGCCCCTCTCATGACTCGTTAGCTTTTCCTTGGAGCTACTCCATATCCTTTCAAGAAGTCCTTTTCCCCCTGTTAGGCAGCCTCAGTCCCTTTCATATCTCACCGAAGAGCTTCACTGATGCAGCTCTTGCTCCCAGCGTTAACTCTCCCTGAAAGCATGTGATTCCATAGAGGTTGTGCTTTCCTGGAAAGCCCTAAGCAGCTGGATAACAAGCTGCAGGGGAACTTACATCTCTGTTCCTTTACCCAGGCACAAACTGAAAAGCTGGCAGAATGCAGGAGGTTGTGAGGTCTAAGAAGAAAGCCATGTTGGAGAGGGGATGGGCACTGGGTGGAGGGATTGCAACTAGGTGCATGTGGTAGACATGAACAAACAGCAAGGCCTGAGGTGGGAACTGGTAAGAGGAGGTGGGAAAATGTAGAAAAGGAAAAGTAGGAAGAATGGGAAAGAAGAGCATGATGTGAAAACGAGAGCAATGGGGGTGGTTATTTAAACACAAATATCACCAAGAGGGACCCCAGCATTGCTTCTTTAGTTCAGGGTGTCCATGAGGTCAGCAGACCCTTGTCTGCCAGTGAAGCCTTGATGGGGGTAGGGGAAGATGGAGGAGAGTACCCTGGATTATGAGAGGGATAAGGGCTAAAGGGGAAAAAAGCAGACGGAGATAAAGCCTTGACTCCATGCTGTGGCTTTGGGCCAGCTTTGGTGAGTGAAGTGAAATGGGAAGGGAGAAGAACAAAGTGATAAGAAAAGATAAGAAAATTAAAGAGGGAAATGGCAGAAAGAAGAGTAAAGAACTGAAGTGGGGCTAGAAGAGTGGGAAGGGACTTGCCACTAAGAACCAGCACTGCTCCCAGCTCTGAGGGGTGTCTCTTGGTAAGACAGGGCCTCTCATGTCTGTGATGAAGAAAGCAAACCTCCCTGTGAATGAATGGCCCAGGGATTTGTAATGATGGCAGTGAAGTATTAGTGGCACTGGGTTCAGGGAGTGTTCTGGAGCATTAGTATTAATATTCTCCTTTTACTCTACTTAGCACTGTCTAAACCTTAATGCTTTAGAAAACCCAGGAGACCTCTGGCTTTTCTCCTGGCCTACCAATAGGTTTGCTGAACTTATCTTGGCAAAACATCTGAGACAAGAACCCAAAGTGAAGGTTAGAAGAAAAGTAGTCATGCAAAGAGCAAGAAATGCAACAAGATTAATTAGAGGATGTAGGGTCCACATCCCATGTTGGTAGGAGTCAGGTCCAAATGAGGCCCCAGGGATGCGAGAGCAGCCAGGGAACAGATGTTCTTTTATCCTGTTAGTGTGAGGGCGAGGCCCCAGTACCAAATGGCCTGAAGCATGGGCAATGTGGTGTAGTCGCCAATGATTCATGATGCACATGTGGTGTCCACAAAGCACCCTATCGTGCCATCAAGACTGTTGAGGAAATTAGGAACTTAATTTTTCTCTTTCCAAATGCATCACACACACACACACAAAGTCTTGCTGATGAATCACAATTATAGAATAGAGTTCAAGGTGACATTATCTGCCTCTATTAAGACCCGCTTCTCCTAACAAAGCAGGCAAGAATTAAGACAGGAATTAGAAACAACAGTCACTTGCAAAAATAACACTGAGATGTTAAAGTTCTGTTGTTTTCAGAGTGGCTTTATTAACCGTAGGTTCTCTAAAAGAACATATGAAGATTTCGTTAACAAGAACAAAAACCACTTTTTGTTCCTGACAAAAGTAGTCTTCCCCTTAGAAGGGGAGACATGCTAACCATGTATTGCAAGGAAAGAACAACACGGCCACATTCCACATAAGAAACTGTCAGGGCTTCAATCTGCCAACTGGCTCAGTCCCCAGGGGGTCCTCAAGGACTTCTGTCTGTCCCCGTCTTAGAAGGCCCATACTCCACTTTCCAGATCATTTGATAATTAATGAATGACCTTTTATTTCTAAGGGCAACTGCTTTTCATTCAAACCCCAATCCACCTTTCTTTCAAAGTCCATTTTTCTTACCAATTTTTATTGTGAATGAGACCCTAATATGAGTCTCCACCTAATCTTTTATATATGAAGGAAGACAATTAAGATAAGCATTAATCCTGTTCATAGACATGTCATTCATGTATCTTGTAAATTAATTTTAGTTATATCATGTTTTATTCCTACTTGTTTGAATGATGAAGAGTCAAGATGCCTCAAAGTGGAGGAAGCAATCCAATGTCACCATGTATCTGTCACCTGACTGTCAACAAGGATCAATTCGGGTTTCCTTACACTCCCATATTGTACCCTTACCCCTACCCCAGTCAGTAGTATTCTGCATTAATTCCATACATAAGATCGTTTCATCAGTAAGTATTTCAGTGTCTATTTCTAAAAATTAAGCACATATAACCAATTAAATCATCACACCTAAAGGAAAGTTAAGATTTCTCATTTCACCAACTTCCATCAGATTGGAGATTTGGAACAGATACTGCCTGGCTGCCCAGCACCTCCTTCAATACTATAGGGCCTCTCTCTCTAGCAGTCAGATATGTTACTAGCTTGGTTTTTTAGCCTCTTTTCTCCAGGTCTTTCAGGGTCAGAGCAAAGCTCAAGGCCATCTCCCCAACTTGTGGTAGACTGCGGAGCCCTTCAAGTCTCCAGCATCCACCCCATGGACTTGGCAGAGGTCCTGCAACTCACCCCTCCTTTGCCCAACACCACTTCTTTCCTGCCTTCAAAGGTACTGACCCCTGCAAGCTCTCCTTTGTCTTAAAGTGTGTTTTCCAGAAAATCAAGTCCACAGAAGCACATACATTTGTTTGCTTCATTATGTTCAGAATGTCATAAAGGGTTTGCTCTTCATTTTTATTTTAATAAATTGTTCATTTGCAGTAGAGTCCAAATAAGGTCCACAATATGATTGACAGGCATATTTTTTTTTTAAAGATTTATTTATTTATTCATACAGAACTGGGGTACAGGCCAGAGGCTCAGGGGCGGTGAGAGGCTTCACCAGAGACAGAGTGGGGAGCAGAACAGGCAGATCAACGAAGTACACTGCTGAGGGGAGCAGCGGGCGGGTCAGGAGAGGTCTGCCTCGCCATGTGGATCACTTCCTGGCGCGGGCGGGAATCGAACTTATTCAAAAGTGGCTTTAGCTTCTTAGTGCTGTGCTTTAACCCGCTGCGCCACCAGGGAGGGCCTGACAGGCATATTTTTAAAGTTTTTTTTTTTTAATTATTTTTTCCCTCCTTACAAAGAAATAGTCTTTAATCCTATGGCATTTTCCATTTAGTCCGAATTTCACTCATCATATCCCAATGGTGTCCCCTAACAAATTCCTCTGTCTCCTATCTTTCCTGTAAATTAGCAGTTGGATTCAACAACCTGATCAGATTCAACTTCAATTTTTGGGGGGAGGAAAAGATTATTTTATGAGTGATGTTAAATGCTTCCATTAAAAAAAAAGTCACATAATTCTGTGTGCCTCCCCTTGTGTGATGTCAGCCACCTCTGATGTGGAATGGAAGTCATTGACCACTAACCCAGGGCTACAGAGGCAGATAATCTCACTTTCTCATTTCTTCTTCATTTTTAGAAAACTTCCATTTGGTTACCTCACAGCACAATATACATAGGAAAGTCAGAATAAGTGCTTGATTGTTAATTTATAGAGTACAGCTAATTTGTAATAAGTATTCTTATTAAGACTTCAGTGACCACAACTATATCTATCAATAATTCCTGCAAAGGAGCCCTTGGCTCCTTTGATATGACACTTAGTAACCTTTGAAAGCTTCTGTTTGGGCTTCCAAACCATTCTCCAAAGATCTGACACCAACTTAGGGTCCTATAATTTTATTCAGTTCTGACACCTACCTGGAATTGGTGCAGACCCCTCAGGTGAAGGGCTCAGTTCCACATGACTGGCTCCACTTCAGAGGCCAACTGCAAGTGTGTTCCCAGGCTACCTAAACTTCTGCCTAGCCCAAGTCCAAATGTTGGGGGCCTCCATAATCTCCCATGCAACTATCCAGATTCAATAATGCTGGAATGAGTCAACAGAGTTCAGAAAAGTGCTAACTTGACAATGACTATTTATTATAAAGGATGCAAATGAACAGCCTGATAAAGAGAGAACATGGCATGGGGGAGGGTGCAGAGTTCCTGTTCTATCGCTGGGCATGCCTTCTTCCCAGCCCAGAAACTCCCTTGGCCTCACTCTTTCAGGGTTTTTAATCTAAGTTTCTTTACAAGGGCATGATTGGTTAAATCACTAGCCATTGGTGAATTAACTCATCTTCAGCCACCCTTTTCTCTCCAGAAGTCAGAAGGCAGTGGCATTGAAAGTTCCAAACTTCTGTTCATGTCTTTGGTTCCTCTGGCAACCAGTCCCCACCCTAGGGGTCCACCAAGAATTACCGCATTATCATCAACATAGATATGCTTGAAAAGAGCTTATTATGAATAACAGAAGATGCTTATTACTCAGCAAATTTCAAAGGTCTAAGGAGATTTGTGCCAGGAACTTGGATAAAGCCCAATTACAAAACATTTTTTATTTAGCAGTTTCTTTGCTTTATTTCTGATATGACAAGATGTCCATTCCTTGTCCCATTCTTGGACTCAGTGTTTTCATAAAGGTCTGAGTTTCTTAGTGGAAAATGGCATTTAGAAAACACCATCTGGGCACTAAAGATGTTAATTGCTACTGGATTAACTACTACTCTTCCTAGATCTTTTTGAAGGAATGGAGGAAGTAACACAGGCCTGAGCAAAACTAGACTAGCCCAGAATGCAAGATAGGTTGAAGAGGGACAATGTACATTTAAAATTGATTGGATAATGGGAATGGTGTGGCCCAGGCTGATTGGATCTGAGGCACCAGGAAATGAGACATCCGTTCCTGGAAACCTGTCATTGGGTGGTTGAACTGTGACCCAGGCTGTGACGTCTGTTAATCTTTGAATCCATTTGCTAAGTTGAATCTGCGTGGGCTCTGAATTTGCGCGGGCTCTGACGTATGTAATGGCCAACAAGGCCAATATATTCCCTGACTTTCCTTTGGTAGGGGTCTTGCCTGAATCCTGTGTGTCTGGCAGGGAACGGCTTGACCCCGGCTAGCCAGCCCAATAAACTATTTTGCGAATTGCATTCTTGCGTGACGCTCTGTCTTTCATGGTAATCGAGTTCTTGGACCTTAACATTTTAAGTGCACAAAACTGGACAATCCCTTGAGACAAAACTCCAGGTGAATTCAAATGATACTTGAAATTCAAATCCAGAGATAAAATAACTTTATTTTGCCTCTAGTATCTCCCAAGCAGAGAATCCTACAGTTTGATATAGAATTTTGTATATTTACTCATTTGTTTTGCCCTATACTATTCATACATAACAGATTTGGGTGTCATAAGACAACACGAGTCTTTAAAATCATTTATAAAAGGGTCTTGTCTCCCTCTGCTTAGGCGATGTCCCGTTTCAGACATTCTATCCAGCTACTGGTTTAAAGTCACTGTCTGCCAACAATTATATACTTAGTAAGATTGATTTTATTTCATCTTTGTTGTCCAGGGATAGCTTTATAAATTTTATATTATAATTATGCAAACTATTTCCACAGTTTCAAATTCAAATATATACGACAGGGTATTCAAAGAAGCCTCTTCCACTAGATTCTCTCTGATCACGTATAGATGAACCAGTCTAAATTATTTTATCCCCTCAATATTTCTTGTGTATGTCTATATACCCCTCTCTATCAAAAACTTTATCCATTCTAGTTATAAGAATTTCTAAGTTACAAAATGTTGTGTTTGTAAATTGCTGTGGTGCCCTACTTAGAAAGGAGAGGGAAAGGTGGGATGCTGTCTTTGGAACATCCTCACAAACCAGACACAACTCCCTGTATATTTAATCCTCTTTATTGTCCTCAGATGGAGTTATTATAACCCCTATTTTCTAAGTGAAGAAAGAGAGGTCAGAGAAGTTTGTCCAAGACTACTCATCCAACTAAATAGACACAGAACTCATATTGGAGCCCCAATCATTCTTACTCCAAAGATTAGGTCAGTCAAATACACTTCCTCATTAATGTTTCTAGCTTTGAATTCTCCCTGCAAGTCTAAAGAACAGGCTTGCAAATTCATTTTTCTCTCTTTCTCCCTTCCCAGTATCCTATGATAGTACATTTTATTTCTATTTCTTTGCTCATGGCTTAGTTTCACATATTTCAAATTTTTCTAATTACAAATAAAAAAGATATATAACGAATACCAGTGAACCAGGAAGTTTCTCAGGTCTGCTTAGGTTTTGCTACTTTCCCACGCCTGCTGCTTGGGGGTGTCTATTGTTCAAGCAGTGTCTGTTGTTCAGATTCTGCTGCTCACTGAAGCAGAAAGTTCCTGCAGTGAGCTGCTTGCCCACAGTACTAGCAATGTCTAGTACCTTGACCACCTTCCAGAACAATAAAGAACGCTTATGCTGTGATGGATGAGATGACAAAGTCCCTCATACAACCTGTATAAAACCTCACCACTCCTATAATTTGGGGCTCAGCCTTTTGGGACTGATCCCACTGAGCACACCAGTGTGACCAGTAAATCTCTCTCTCTCCATCTCTCTGAGTGCCTTCTGATTTCTCTGGAAAATTGCCATAACACCAGGAACATCTGAAAAGTCCCACTGGCAAGTATCAAGATTACAAGACACCACCACAGAGGTTTTCAGACTCAGGGTGGAAAAGAAATGATGTATCAAGAGAAATTCTGCTCTTAATGTCACAACATCTGAGATCAATATTTCACAGGGTTTTCTATTTTTCTGGTAACTGATAATACTATGCTAAAAATAGGATCCATGTTATATTAATGTAAAGGAAAACATAAACCAAGACCCCTCCCTGGAGTAACTCTTGGCAGGACCAGGAAGGGGAAAGCAGGCAGTCCGGTGGTTTGGGCCTACACATTAATTAAGATATGTCTCACAGTAAAAGAACACTGCCCAAAATTGTTCCAAATCTATTAATGCTATGAGTTTATCTTTAAGGAATTTGTTAACAGGAAGAGAACAGAGTTGTATGGCCCTGCTGATTAATACAAGGCTCTTGGGGTTTTCCATGGTACCCCTAGGAGAGCAAATGCTAGTCCCAGGCACTTGGGGAATCCATCAACCCAAAAGGTTCAGATAGGTTTTTACACTGTGCCCAAAATAGGCCTTTAGAAACTAGCGGTCCATCAAGGCCCCAAGGCCTACAGGGCTCTATTAGCATTACTTAAGGTATGCAAATTGTTTTGGATTATAAGCCCTGAGGGTGTTCTTGCCTGAGTCCTTACCTTCCAGAAAAATTCCTCAGGCCCTAAATGTAGGCCTTTGTCCTAATCAGAGTAGCTATCACTGCTCTTCTTTGATGACCTAGGGAATGTAGTTTGGAGGTTTCATCCAAGTGCAGATTCATCAGTGAATGTGTTCTTTTTGTCTAAGAATCTTATCTCTACTCTCAGAGTGAGGGCAATTTAAGCCCCTCACAGTCTATCATGTGAGACCTCCCCACCACTCCCTTGATGCCCCAGCTGCCTAAGAGCAGGATACATATTCCTTTTCTATTTTGTTATTTTTTGGCATTTGCAAATATGTAAATTCTCCAGTGTAAGTTATGAAACTGACTGTTTTCCCTTTGCTCAGGTGTCTCATATTTTGATGACTCAAGATCCCAAATATATGAACCAGAAACCTTCTACCAGTATCTACCAGCTGTGCTCAAAAATACTCTTAAGCACATTCCCAGCCTCAACAATAATAGAATGAGATTGGGATGGATGATAGAGGGATTTCCAAAGATTTTATGCTCCTCAGAATGTACTTTACCTTTGAGTCAGTGACAGTCTGTCACTCCCCATATTCCAGATAATATACTAGTCATATGTTGCTACAATAATGCCAGGTAGCCAACAGCCCCGTGCCCTGTAACAACAGATGTCTCTGTCCTTAATATTAGGTCTGCAGTTCTGCTGAGAGGTTGTGACCCAGGCTGAAAAGTAACAGCACCAGAAAGGAACACTTCCTGCAGCAGATGCGGCAGTGTGACAGGGCAACTGGACTTTACAAAAAAGCAAAGACTTCAGATGAGAAGAGAAGTAAACCTCTCTGGTAGACTCCCAACCTGAATACTGGTAAAGGAAAACAGTGCCTCCCACATCTAAGAGAGGGACTAAGAAGCAAATACAACTAACTACTTTCAGGATAAGATCAACCCAGATCAGAATGTAGAAATTAGGATGAGAGACAGAATCAGAGCATGGGAAGCCTATGGGAAAAGGAGTTTAGGAGAGGCTTGAGAACATGTCCTTTGGCTTATACCCTACTTCTTATCTGAGAAAACAGGCACTGTACCGGACAGCAGAATGATACTGAAGAGTTCTTGAGAAGCAAGACACACATGGTCCCTGTTTTGTGGCACCCGGCACGACAAATTGTGGGGAGATCCCACTAGTGTATTCAAGTCTCAAGGAGCAAGGAAATACCAGCCACAGGAGGGACATCCCCCCAAGACTGCAGGGATGAGTGAAGTAACCAGAAACAGGAAGACCATTCCAGGCAAAGCAAAGCATGTGGAAGCCAGGAGCAGGGTTGAGAAGGGAACACCGTGCTGGGGCACTGTTGTGGTTCCAGGAGCTGAGAAGCAGGTGGCAGGGATGCTTCTGAGGGAAGCTGGATCCCTCTCTAGAAGGGCTAAAGAACTGCAAGAGGGCTGGCTGCCAGCTCTCCACAGGGGTAGCAATTTCCAAAGCTTTTTCTCAGGTCTGTTTATTTTGCCCTTCAAGAAATTTTATTAAGTTAAAGAGTTACCAATAAATCTCTATTGTAGAATTTAAAAGACTCAGGTCCTGCTTTGAAGCACCAATATTTTTCTAAGGGAACTTGGAACAAATCAACTCAGTTGTCTTTGGTCCAACCTCATTTGAAAAGATAGTGCTAGATGTTCATTAAGACAAAGTGGGAAACAAAAAGAAAATACACAACGAGCCACAGAACTTTGCTTTGCTACTTTGTACTTAGGAAGGACTTTTTGAAAGAGGAGACTTCTGGTGTGATCTGGAGCTCTGGGGAAGGAACAGCCACCCCCTGGCAGGATGTCACTGACAGTAGTGGCACAGTACCCAGAAAGGCCCAGAAGCAGATGGCAAAACCCCTTTATGAGTCCCACTGGGGGTCCCTCTCCTTTGGAACCACTATTTCAAAAGGGGTGGAGGTGAAGGGTGTACTCTTTTGCCCTCCCCATTGGGAAGACTATCAAAATTACCAGTATACTATGGCCTGTGGTGATATAACAGTTGGGTGAGGCAGGAGGCACTGGGGTGAAAGAATTCACCAGAGACAGAGTAGAGAATAGGAAAGGTGGTTCCTGAAATACTCTGTAAGGAGCAGGGGGTGAGACGGAAATATCTCTGTGGGAAGGAGTTGGGAGTACCTTTTACAACCTGTTTGCACAGATGTTTCATGACTAGGGATTCAGTTTCTACCAGTTGCTATGTGCTGGGATCTCCAGTTTCGGTGGACCTTCTGCACAGGTGGTGTGCTGCTTGGTTCTGTTTCTTGTTTCAGCATTCCTGGGAATTCTCAATAGCCCCCTCTTAGTCATATGGACCTGTGGCCAGGTTCCTATGGCAACTCTGTCGCTTTCCCTTGGCTATCTACTTTGTGCACCCCTCTACTCCCTCACCGAGCAAAGTGCAGAGACTTAAGTTTTAACTCTATTTAATGACACCCCAACAAGGACTTTTACATGCATGGCAAAGGAGTTTAGCCACACCCTCCCTCTCCTGTGTCCCCTTGGAGGTCAGCACTGGGAGCCTGCCGCTCCCCTCTGGTGTGTCCAGGCGAGGAGACAGGACAGAGGCTGCCAGGGAGTCTCTGCTTCTTCACATAAGGGAAGCAGTATAAGAACTTTAAGAAGAGTTCATGAGCATGCTGTGAGTATGCGTTTCCAGGCAGAGCTAAATCCAGGGCCAGATTTGTATTTCAGACAACATCTCTGCTCCTAGTGACAGAACAAATAGGTTTTGATCCACTAAGAAGCAGGTGCACAAATGAACCCAAGTGAGACATGGTGACAGTGGAGTGACATGACAGCTTTGGGAGGAAAAGGAGACCAGACTGCACAGACAATTAAGAGGCGGCATTGAGGCTGAGGGTAAGAGAAAGAAACTAAGACAGGTGTGGGCTGGTAGAACCCAGTTCTGTATGAAACTGGTCAGGGCTTATTTGGCAAAAAGTGGTCAAAACTTGTTTTGTAAAAGATCTACCTCAGGATTCCCCATTTCCCACTTATTCCTCCTCCCTCCTGTTCACTTTCACAGAAATCCCTCCTGCTTATGTTATAGAGACAGCACAGGCTTGGAAACTAGTTGAAATAGGAATTAACAAACTGTTTAGAAAGTGGACTTCAGAGCGCAAGTATAACTACAGGGGCACTGGCCTAGCATGACTATGACATCTGAACTTCCAGTTCCCACATGGAATACAGGCTAACCGCCCCCCCAAGATGAACATGCATTCCATGAGCATTAAGAACATCCCGCCTACATGCACACCATGAACTCGACCTCCCTTCTCTCCATGACCTGCCCCAATTTCTCCCTGCCTTGAAATACCTGAGCCCCATTATGGCAGGGAGATGGACATGAGCCACATACCTACTTCCTTGCTTGGCCTCACAAGAAAGCTCTTCTCCTGACAAGAAAATCTGTATAGCCCTTTCTGCCTTTCTGTGCATGCCAGACAACAGGCATACAACTGTCACACATGTTCTCTGCAGGGTGTTCTAGGAGAACACTACTGTGATTCCCTTTGGAGCCCAAGGGTCCCCAACATGTCCTACCACACCAAAGCCAAAGCAGACCCTCAGCTTCTGACTGGCCCCTCCATCCCAATATACAACAGGGAAGTTATTTTAAAACTCTTTCAAAGTAATTCTTACATACATACATCTCTATGTGCAAAGTTCACTTGTATACCTCTGACTAAATGGCCTTATCACAGCCTCTGAGGCCATGACTCCTAACCCACAGGTGTATAGAATTAAATAACTATCTTATAACATGAAATAGAGATTTGCTGTACAATTTAGTGTTTGGGGTGGGTCAGTTAAATCATTACTGGCTCAAATTATCACTCCCATAGCTGCTAAATTCTTCACCAGCATCAGAGTAAGACTCCAGAGGTGGGAAATTCTTTCCTGCCTTTGGAAATGGCAAGGAAAGAAACCAAAGGATTAACTTCTAATATGAACTTTGGAAATCAAATCTATACTGTATATAAACACAGGGTGGGCAGAAGGGAAAGCACCAGTAACCATGAACAATAACTTACTGCGCAATCAAGATCTAATGTTGATTATATCTAGAAACTACTTCCTGCTACAACTTGGATGTGTAAACTTGTAGACAGCAGCACTCAAAAGCAGAGATAGTAAAATGAAGGGGAAAGGAAAATTAGGAAGAGGTCAAGGAGAGCATTTTTAACTCTTTCATGCTAAGTTCATATAGGAACGGTAGTAGGAAAGCTGAGTTACCCATCAGAAACATGAAGAAACACAATGGAGAGACAAGGGAGATATGGCACAGGGAGCAGGTAAGGTTTACAGAAGGTGCTGATCAGAGAGCTAGGGTCTCCATTATCTTTTCAAAAGAAAGATTAAGGTGGCCTCTATGAAGGAAGAAAAAGCCTGCCTACCTTTTCAGAAAATAACCCAATTTACCAAACACTTCTTCCCCCCACATTCTTTATCCTCAACACCAATCAGCATCAGTGTAGGAGCAAGCATCAGCATTTTAACAACGTTGAAAAAATGCACAGGGTGTGTGGCCAATCCACCAGTTACCCAAAAAGCATTCTTTTTTTTTTTTAAAGATTTTTTTTATTTATTTGCACATACAGAACTGGGGTACAGGCCAGAGGCTCAGGGGCGGTGAGAGGCTTCACCAGAGACAGGGTGGGGAACAGAACAGGCAGATCAACGAGGTACACTGCTGAGGGGAGCAGCGGGCGGGTCAGGAGAGGTCTGCCACCCATGTGGTCACCTCAGGGGCAGGTGGGAATCGAACTCATGCGGAAGTGGCTTTAGCTTCTCAGTGCAGTGCTTTAACCTGCTGCACCACCAAGGAGGGCCCAAAAAGCATTCATTTTTAAAGGTCTTTGTCTATCAGACCCCAGATGACATTAGATTTCAGAGTCAAGGTGCTGACAACTTTATTCTTTTGTTTTGTAGCCACACTTAGCCTACCTGTAACAGAAAAGATGCCTGGTGAATCAAGTAAATATAAAGAAAAACAATTTGAATGATGATTGAAAACCCCATCCCTGAGCTCACACCCCAGAGCACCTGTAATGGGCCAAAGTGATTTCCCAGGAGATGTCAGCCTAAAAACAAGTCCAAAAAATGAGGAGAGGAGAAGGGAAGAAAGCAAAAGAGGGAAAGCACTGAAGGCACGTTCACAAGAATCAAAGCCACAAGAATCTGAGTCCAGATCTATATCTAAGATTGAATGGTTTTTAACTCAGTGAATGTTCTAATTAGAGATAAAGCTTAACTCACATGTGACAAATGACTGTGATTTTCTTTCCTAGTGCTAGTATTAATGCAAAGAGTTCAATTTTCTGTTTGGTCTATCCTATCAGCAGACAGAGCATTGTGCTGGAGAAGCAAATATGAGAACCAATTCCCCACAAGGAAGGTAACAGAGCAAGGCTGTGGTAGCAGACTGTCCTTCACCAACAAGCAGGGACACACCACTGCTGCCGGTCAAATGAGCTGCAGCACGTAAATCAGCATATCCACGTGGGACCTGGACTTCTATTTAGGGTCCTAGTGTGCTGGTTTTAGATGGGGGTTGGGGGTGGAGAGGAGCCCTTCTAGTCATTGATTTTATATGTCATTGATTTTATCACCAAGATCTCAGATTTCTCCTATTAATGTGTCCAAATTCTTAAAATCCAGAAATCCTAAAAACCGACAAAAGTAATGATGTGTTCTTACTTGCTTGCCAAATTGGATGGAATATAACAGGAGTCCTATACTGAGACCAGAGGTGGAACAGAGAGTGCAGTGGGCAACATGGTAGTGACAGGGGTGGGTGCTGTCACACTAAGGAGGGGTACCCCAGAGCTCAGGTACCATCAACGTGGTCCTGGACATCATAGCACAGAAATCTGTCTTTGCCTCACCATGTGGACTTGGAGATGTTGTGATGCATGAACTTGTGTGTGTGTGTGTGTGTGTATAGTTATTATATTAAACCATTATATATATATATATATATATTGTGTATGTGTGTGTGTATATATATATATATCTTAACATGGAAACTGGATACAGAATTTAAGGGAACCCTCTGCTATACTTCCAACTTTTCTGTAAATATAAAACTATTCTCAAACTAAGTTTGTGCCCTTTATCAAAATCTCAGTGTAGAATCTTTGTTCTTTGAGAAAGCACTTCAGATGCACATGGAGATGACCCGTAGGAAGGCTTATGAGGGAAACAGTGAAAGTGTTTCAACCAACAGACAATAAAAGCTGAACAAAAAAGTGTATTACAATGTTGAGGTCTTGAAATGGAGGATGGGGTATATGGTATGACAGCAATATGAAAGCTTTCACTTCTCCATGTCTTGTCCACTCCTAAAATCATAGAATAGATAAAACAGCAGGTTGCCTTCAGGTGAATTTCAAGAACAGGCAACATCATGGAAGGACTGATAGTCACAACTTCCATTTGGGTTGCACTTGACAAATGCAAAATAGGCTCTCCCTTGCTATGTCACTAGATGTCTCAAAAGTCCTATGAAATGGACCAGGCATGAAGCAGGAACCTATTTTACGGGTAAAGGAAAACTCAAAGAGAGGCCAATTCCACTGCCAGGAAGCTTTGGAGCCAGCTGTGGGCCTCTGAGTCTTAGGCCCCTCTGGCCACTCTTCTCTCCAGTCAGCTCCCTCCTGATGACCTGAACAACAGAGTCTACATGAACATGGGAGGTGGGTTTCCCATGATGGAACTGGTCCAAGGCAACAATGTCAACTTAGACTCTAGAGCTCCTGAAAAACGAGTATTCCTCTTTTGCATTGGTGCTGAGTATCATGGAAATGACTTCAGGCACCATCTGACAGTCATTTAGCCTCTCTCCTGCCCATGCAGTTTGGTTTTGTACATGGATGACATAGAGAAATTGGGCAGAATCGTGGCTTTCCATGGGAGAAGCAGGGGCCAAGCTGGTCCAGCTTTCTGTTTAGCCTTTCTTGATTTCTTCTGACTATATCTATTAAGCAATACTCTCTTGATTGCCAATAGGAATTTCATATCACTGTCCCTAGAAACACCTTATTTTATTAGTCATTTCCACAAGATCACCATGAGTCAATACTCCTGGCTACCATCCCATCCTGGCTGCCCATTCTGGTAATCACCTTCCATTTCTTGTGGAAAGTTAAGCAGACCACCTGTGCTCAGTTATGGCTCCCACTGCTACAATGGAACAGCAGTTCCTGTCACAAGTCCATGCTACAGGGGGCTGCCAGCACCAAGTACTAGAGATTAACTCCAGCTTGGTCCCTCTGTGGGGACTCCTCAGGCCCACTTCAATCTTAAGGCAGGGTTCAAAGTCAAATGGACCCTCACTTGAGTCGACCTGATTTACTCCATTTGGCTATTACAGAAGACCACAGGCTGGTGGCTTATAAACAACAGAAATATATTTCTCATAGTTCTAGAGGCTTCAAGTGCAACATCAAGATGTTTGTATGGTCTGATTCTGCTGAGGGCTATTGTGTTCATACATGACAAAAGGGAGAGAGGGAATTTTAGGGTTCTGATAAGTAGACTAATCTCATTCAAGAGGCTCCACCCTACAAATAACATCATATTTGGCATTAGAATTTAACATATGAATCTTGGGAGACACATTAATTTGGCTGCAGCACCCAGTCACTGTCTGATGCTTGCCTTCCAGGCCAGCCCACTGCCATTTGCCTGAAGACGTTTCTGCAGGACTCACCACAGGAGGGTTGGGTACTCATTCTGAGAAGGAATTTGGATGAGGAACCAACAGGATCCACCACATTCTTATTAGCCACCTTTGAAAAATGCTAAGGAAACCATGCTCTGGTTTTGAAAACCTATAGATGAAGGCAAGGAAGCTATGCATTTATCCTTTCCTATAAGAATTGCACCAATTCCTATAAGAATGATCAAGAATTGAAGAAAGTAATATTCTTGTACAAGAAACATTCTAGCTGATGAATTAAGAAAACTGGAAAACATTAGCATATCACCATTTGTAACCTTTATAAGTTAATATAAATAGCATCAAAGCTGCAGACTTGATAAAAAGAATGACAACTAGGCATCACATATCTCTTGATGGGAGTAAGAAGTAAGATTTAGTTATCCATAAAGTATTCTTGCCAATGGCCCTCGCTGGTGGTGCAGGGAGTGAAAGCACTACTACCATGAAGCTATCTGCAGCCACAGAAGCACGAGTTAGACCCCTGGTCCACATGGCAGAGCAGACCTCTCCTGTCTAACCCACTCCTTCCCTCAGTCTGTTCTGCTCCCTACTCTGTCTCTGGTGAATTCTTTCAACCCTTCCCCATCCTGTACCACCTCTGGCCTGTACCCCAGTTCTTGTATGCATAAATAAAATAAATCTTTTTTAAAGAAAGTATTCTTGCCAAAATATTGATATGGGCCAGGCCATAGTGGCAGCCTCCATTTTGGAAGCCCTAGTATATAGATTAAATTGGTCAATCTTTAGTAAGTATTTGTTGACTACTGAGGGAATATGGATGGACCCTAGCAAAAGAATTTTTTTAATAAGAGCATATCCCCAAACATATCATGTTATAGAGTTAAAAACTAAGACTAGAAAGTATATGAGAAAAAAATATATACATATGAGTATGTAACCCACATATACAGAGAAAAATGATAAAAACACAACTCAGATGGCTATTTCTACATGTTAAGGAAGGAATAGGAGTAGTCTAAGTTTGCAGTAAGATACAAGTTGTTCTTAAAATTCTTATCTCATGGTAATAGTGGATTCATAAGTGGTCGCTATATTTTTGAGTAATTAAAAATGAATCCAAAATAAGTATAAAGTGATAATAAATCTAAGAAAATTACATTCATAAGAAAGAAAAATTTAGTGCAGCATTATTTACAGATATTAGTACAAGTCTTAATAAAATTGTTATTAAAAAAGAATCTGATAGAACTTTAAGAGTAATATGCTACAATAAAGTTTTATCCCAGCAAAGATAGATGAGTATTAGGAATTCTATTTGCATAAGTCATATTCCATATTAAATTCCATATTAAAATATATGTGATTAAAAACATTATGTTGCTAAGACAAAGAATTGTCTTATCAGCAATCCTGATTTAGGGGTATGTATGTATGTGTGTATTACACATCTCAAATTTAAATCCTGAAACAGCAGAATTAAATTAGCATGTTGAATTTTGCTACAAGGTTTTTTTATTTTTGTTTTGTTTTCACATATACCACCAATATGGCATCTGAGCCAGGATTCCTTCAAAAATAGCCTGAGTTGATGCTCACTTTCCAGCACATCACTGAGGTTTAGGATCCTTAAGAAGTAATAGAGGCCAGGGAAAGAAAGGAGGCAAATGCAGGTGATACACTGTCAAACTGGTCCTCGCTTCACAGAACTGCCCAATTGCTCCATTACTCAGGACACACCCAGAGAGGACTCAGGAAACCCTGTTTCTCAGAAAAGTTCCACTTTCCCATCTAAAGTTTCTCAATGGTCTAAGTCAGCCAAGCAGAGCGCTGACGTTTGTTCCCTCCCCGACCCACAGCGGCTTCTACTAGGCAATGGGACCCAGGGCGCTGCAGCAGCAGATGATGGAGCAAGAGCTACCCCCTGCTGCCTTGTTTCCTTTGATTCAGGAGAGGAAAAAAAATCTTCTGGACTCAGTGGCAGCAGATACAATGGAGATCGGAGAAAGCATGACCTTCATTCAGGAGCAGGTTTTCATTCAGGAGCAGGAGGAGCCCAGGTGGCAGTGGTCACCTCCAGGGCTCCATTCTGAGCAAGTGGAGGAGCCCCAGGAGGCTGGTGAGATGAGCAAGTCTAAGACAGTGCATAAACTGACACACATCGAGGAAAAGTTAGAACCTGGAAACTAAAAAGATGAATGTAATTCACTTAGCAGGCAAAAGATAGTCAAACTGAAATTGAACCATTTGGAAAACTGAAAAACCACCACTGGGTCAAACTGATACCAAGGGAAAATGTAAACTGCACCTACCTCTTTGCCAATGTGAGGTTTCTGGCTACCTATTCCCCATCCTTGCTGCCATCGGGGTGAAACATCATGAAAAAATAATTCTGTTTGTACCATGGAACTCCCCCAAAGCTTAAGAACTAATGTCACATGTTGCCCCTAGAATTGGGTTAAAGGTTAATGATGGGGAGAGGGAGCAGCAAGAGGACAGAGTGAAAACTTCTCCAAGAAGTAATTAAATCTTAATTCCCCTCTTCTATTCCAAGCTGCTGAGTGATAGTCCAATCCCCTTCTCAAAAGGAGTCTTGAGATTTAATCTTTGAAGAATGTAAAATAAAGAATTTCTGAACTGGGAGAGTTCAGCTAATAGCAGGCCACCTTACTAAAAATAAAGGACTAAAGTAAGCATATTGAATGCCAAATGCTAAGAGTGATGGCCTTACCCAGGCCATCCAGATGAAAAGATTCTTTCCTGGCAAAGACTCAAACCCAATAGTCCAAGATAGTGACAAACAGAATACCTCAACCATGGCCGGATCACCCTACACTGAAACTAAAAAAAAAACAAACCCTATATGCTCAGAGATCAAAAAAGCTTTTTAATTCCTACTCTTAATCATGAGTGAAGAACTACCTATTGTGAGAGGTCTGATTTTTTAACATGAAAGATATCAACTAATAGAAGAAAGTAACAACTTGAAAAAGAGAAAGGAAGATTTTTTTTTTAAAGCCGACCTGAAAGATACAAGATTTTGCATCAGAGTGAAAGAACAAGATAATCTTTCTTTAAATAAAACAGAATATGCAGAAGAAAAAGAAATAGAGAGATCAAAGGAAAAGAAATCAGCAAAAAAAAAAAATTACAGAAAATTTCCTAGGTATGGACATAAACTTGTAGATCAAACAGATTTCCTCAAATACTCAAAAGAGTGGGTGAAACAGATCCATACCAAGGTATAGCATGGTGAAATTTCTGAACAATGAGGACAAAGAAGTTTCTAAACAACTGTAAATTTATTTATTTACTTACTTATTTATTTATTTTGGATAACACCATCTACAAGCAATCAGATATCAACATAGCTTTGAATTCTTAAGAACAACACTGATAATGTAAGACAATGGACTGGAGTAAGGCCTCCAAAATGTTAAGGAAAACAATTTCAGCCCATATACTTATGCCCAGCCAAACTATCAATCAAGTACAAGTATGAAAGAAAGAATATTTTTCAAATGCAAGAACTCAAAACTTTTACTTTTCCATTACGTTTCTCAGGAATAAGGGAAAGAAATGTAAGACAAAACCATGTTCTATCAACATTAACAAAAAAGAGAAACATGTTGGGCACAAGAACAGAAGACCCAATCTTGAAAGGCCAAAGGGATGTCGATAAAGATGATGATGGCAGACAAGCAGGCTGGAAGTGGGAGGTCAAGGAAAGGACACTCGTGTGGCTGCTGCTTCTGCAGGATTGGAAAATAAAATTCAGTGGATGCTGGGCCCTCCCTTGTGGCGCCACGGGTTAAAGCACAGCACTAAGAAGTTTAAGCCACTTCCGCATGAGTTCAATTCCTGCCTGCCCCAGAGGAGATCCACATGGCGAGGCAGACCTCTCCTGACCCGCCCGCTGCTCCCCTCAGCAGTGTACTTCCTAGATCTGCCTGTTTTGCTCCCCGCTCTGTCTCTGGTGAATCCTCTCACCCTTCGCATCTCTGGCCTGTACCCCCACTTCTGTATGAATAAATAAATAAATCTTTAAAAAAAAATTCAGTGGATGCTGATGGTTTTTTGCAATGACAACAGCATGACTGAGACCCCTTGATAACATAAAGAAGCATGTTCCTATAAAACTGTTATACAAGAACCTCACGGATCTAAAAGAACAGAATTCAATTACATTTATATACATATTGAATAAGTCATTTGCTCAATATAGTTTCATTATAATCTGATTAGGAAAACAATAATCCGGGTCAACATTGAAGAAATGGCATTATTCAAGGGCCTGCTTTCCTTACATGTTATTCTCAAAGCCACAGTTTGCAAGAATTTATTGATGATGTTAAGTGAGAACTTAAGAGTTCATATTTGTGAATACCCAGTATGTTGGGGACAACGTGAAAACAACAGTGGCTAATAGTGGTTCTCCAATGCCACCAGATAAGCGAGGGAGAGATATGAGGAAACACTGCTGTTTATTATTTACCCATTCCCCTTTATGTTCCATGGGCATGTACTAACTTATAGATGTCAGAATAAAATCTTTTATGTGTGTGTATAATTCAAATCAACAGTCAAAGTCATGCTTAAATAAGTATTCACCATCAAGTAAAAACCAAAAGACAAAGTGCCTATTAATGTAATTATAATTCAGCACTGTTTACATATTAACCAATGCAATTTTAAAAAAACTAAGGGAAATAAATTATAATTTGCAAATGATATAAAACTAAATTGAGAAAAACAAAAGAAAAACCCCAAAGTTATTAGAAATTATGATAGAATCTGTTAAGGTAGCTGATTACAAAATTAGTATATAGTTTATAACTTAGTTAACATGTCTTTTATATCTACTTGTCTTACAGAATTAATAAATTCTTATAAAAGTGCTTAAACAAATAAGAATATACCACATAAAACATCAATGTCCTTACTGATCTCCCAATCATCCCCATAATCTTAAAATCTAATTCTAGTATAAGCCCCATATTATATTTAAGGATTTAAGTGTAAAAAATAAATCCATGAAAATACTGGAGTAAGATATAAGCACATCACAAATTTCAGGAAAAAAATATCATAAATATTACTACCTAAAAAGTAAAGTTTCCTGTGTAAAATGCCATAAATACCAAAATAAAAATAAACTGTGGAGAAATATTTGTAACATTTATGACAAAGGGTTAATTTCCTTTCTAGGTAAACGATGCTCACAAATCAAAAAACAAACTAATGGAAAAATAGGCAAACACATGCCAAAAGTTCATTGAAGAAGAAATAAAAGGACAACATACACAACAAAAATGTGCAGCCATATCACAGTTACAGGATACAAATCAAGTTAATGAAATCGCATTTTTCATTCAACTTTTGAGCAGATATTAAACACATCATAAACCCAGAGTTAGCAACAATTTGGAAAAACTGACATTTTCATATCTCACTGAGTAGGTATAAGTTAATGCAATATTTTGGAGGGTGTCTTAGCAATATAAATATAAATATTCTATGCGCATATACTCTATGACTCAGCAATCCATTTCTAGAAATTACCTGGAAGCAGCTATCACACAAGGGCTTAAAAATATATCTGCGAAGATATTCACTGAAAAATTTTAAGAAAGAAACTTAAACACCATAAATGTTACAAACATAAATGTATGGCATATCTATACCATAAAATATTTTGTACCCATAAGAAGGTTAAATATAACTATATACATGATTGTACAAAGATGAACAAGTTACATATTAACTGAATAAAGTTATAGAACAATACATGTAGTATTGGCCATAGTGAGTGAATATATGCATGTTTGTGTGCAAGTACAGACTTGTGTATCTTTGTGTGTGTATAATGCATATATGCATATGAAATATGCATTTTCTGGAAGGACATCAAAAATATTAAGAATGACTACTTCTGGCATGTGAATTGGAAATCAAGAGGGAAAAGACAAAAATTTATTTTCAGTATTTTTTACCTCTATGATGCTTAACTTTTTTACCATTTGTCTCTTGAGCATCAAATGTTAAATCTATAAAGAAGAAAAGAAGATTTTTATCTTTTTTTCAGAATCCCACATTGCAACAAAAGAACAATTGCATGTTGGTAGTATCCCAAATCATTGTTTCCAGATGGATCTCCATTTAAGATCTATAGTGCTAAGCATTCCATTGAATAGGTAAATTGGTAAAGTTATATAAGGATACATTTTGCCACTAATCTTGGCAAATCTACTGGGAGGTAAAAGTTTCACATGAACCATTTTAGGCTAATTTATATGAGATGAGATGATAAGCACCTTTTATACTCACTATTTTTCTGACCAACATCCAATTTTCATTGTTTAACAGTCTGGAATTTAGGGCTTTAAGAGATTTAAATACTTAGATACCTTTTCATCTAAAAAAGCAAAAGTAACATCATAAGACTCCTTGACCTATAAATTTAAGTCCATATAAAATCAAAATTCTGATTTTCCTAGCTAAATGTGACTTCATCACCCACATTGGGGGTATCTGCATTCCCCAAGAAGATGTCTTCATCTTGGCACTCTACAAATTCAATCTATTTTTTTCCCTGTCTGGCTCCAGTCAAGAACTCTTCTGATATGATTTATGGTCTAAAGATATAATTACCTTTCTTTTCACTTGGTCTAAAGTCCAAACCTGAGTCAAGTCCAATAACAAGACATCCTCTTACCTGTGGGTTCAGGTGACCCCAGAATTTGGTACGCACAAGGATGCAGTGACAGAGCCTCCCCCAAGGAAGATGTTGTCACTCAACCACTGGAATTACGATATGTACAATGTCCAGCTGTTTCAGGGGCTATTCTGTTCCCACCTGGCCCAACATCACTCTTTCAGGAGCAGGTCACAACCTCTGATGGGTTGAAGCAGGGAAACATTGTTGGCTATTCTCTATAAACCACTGTAATTCCAGCAATCCCCCAAAGGGGTAGGCTGAGGTTGGGGGCCTGCATCACCTTTGACTTCTTCTTCTGCCCAATCTTGCAAATGGATGTTCAACCCAAGGACCCAGCCAATAATATTCTCAATACTATACCCTGTTCTCAAGAGAGGCTTCCTGGAAAACTCAAAATGTATTACCAGAAGTCATCTCACATTATTTCCTTGGTTTTCCATCAATCCTCAGGGATCAGCGGGTCAAGAATGTTCATTATTAGTGCAAAAAGATATCATATATTCATATGCATGTATGTGTCTGTGTGGGCATGTATACACACAGGACTTGCTCGTAGAATAGATTTAGACTTGGGAAAGCAACTAGGATGACAAATGGCAAATCAGAAAAAGAGACAAGGTAGTAGGCCAACCCTAACTCTGAGATAGGCTCATCTAAATCAACTCAGGTATGGAGTGAGGTACCACACAGTGGGTGAAAGTTGATACATGCTTAGCTCTATACAAGATTCCAGGAAACAAATCCATCAGCCAACTCACAGTAGAGTAGGAGAGAGAGAGAGAGAAGTAACTGACTACCAGAGAATGGGCACCCTAGTGGAGGTATTCACAAATATTCAGGTAACCAGGGAAGAGAGAGGAAGTGAAGAATGGAGGGTATTATGTGTGTTCTATTTAATAAAACTAGCTAGGACCTGAATATATTCAATGATTCATTCATAAAACACTTACTGAGCAACTACTTTCAGTCAGATAATTTTGCACGGAAATTACATTTCCTATGAGAAAAAGAACCCAGCCAGATCTGCCCAGTGAACCAGGGAGATTTCACTCCTTGTCCAAGATGGGAAGACAATAAAAGATATTCCCGAACCTCAGGCAAAGCCCCCTCTCACAGGACCCTCCTGGAAGGAGCAAGTTCTAAAAAAATTGTTTTGGTAAAACCAGGGGCTTAGATGTAAAGATCCAAGAAATAAAACAAACTGCTCTCTAACTTAGATATGTATCTTTTCCCTCAGTACAGAATCAACTTACTTCAAGTTTGCCCTTTCCACAACAAACTGGTTGGCATTATAAGCCAATGTTTTTTAAGCATTCATGTGCATCTCTGGGTACTTGACTTTGCCAATTCTGTGGGTCTGAGCTAGGATGGCCCTGCTTTCCTAGCAGCTCCCATGTCAAGTCTACACTGCAGGTTCCAACTGTACTTTGAGCAGCAAGGTCATGGACAATAGTTGCTAAGGGAACGGGTACTCTCCCTGTCTGCCAGCATAACTCCAAATGCCTGCCCTTCCTTGCTGGCTAAAAGTGCTGTAGCTCTGCCCCTCACCACTATAAATGGTTACAGCTTTTGTCAAAGTAAAAAGGTTTCATTAAAAAAATAAAATCCTTTCAAGTTTGGATGAACCTCTAGTTCTAATTATAGGGCTTTCATAAAGAGTGCCCTAAGGGTAGGATTAGTTTTTAAGTTCATCAACTGCTTTCACTCAAGGAAAATGAAGGGTTGCCTGAGTTTGACAGGTGCTTAATTGCACCATAACAGAAAGAGGGCTTGATTTTCCCCCAGTCCATTATAATTAACTCCTTGCATATACTTGAGCTGTGGAAGGTCTCAGGAGGAAGCTGAATTTTTTTTGAAGTTGTAGGGGTTTTCTTTTTCTTCAATTGAATTAAGAAAATTGAGCAATGGCTTTGTTTGGAAACAAACATTATCAGCTCCCTCCCCCACAAAGATACTAATTAATGCATGGGGCCAGAGGGGGCAGATTTTTAACTCTCATCATTTGTCAAAAAATTTCTGCACTATTGCCATTTTTTTGTTGGCCCCAACTTGTTAAAGGAGCAAAAACGATTACATCCACAGATAGCCCTACCCTTGTCAAAAGCCAGATGATTTTGTATAAGGCTTCCCAGAGAGGATGTTCCTGAAGGTGAGTCAGCAGTTTCAAGAAAACATGATAGGTTACAAGACACATATTTACATCTAGGAATCAAGGATGATCCTTGATACACACACTCTTAGTGTCTTGTTTTGTTTTACTGTAACTTTATAAATCTGCATCAAACACAGCAACACACACATATGCATTCACTATGACTACATTTTCTGCTTATAACTTTCTGCCTCAAGAACTTCAATGCACTCACTATGTGGCTTCCTCAAGTTACAAAAAGAGCATCAAGTATTGTACTTCTTTTTTCCACTTAGAGGGGTGAACCAGAAATTCAAAGGCTAATTCTCTATCATTAAGTTGTACTTTTTCTTCCATTATTTCATAATATTTTGGTCACATTGTCATCAGCAATGCTATCCAATCCAACAAAGGTTAGAACCCAAGCTTGGAGATGTTGCTCAGATGAAGGTATCAAAATTCCACAAGTGGCCTTTATCCAGTCTCACATTTTTCCCCTAAAACAAATTGGGCTCCAGAAAAGCCCACAAGATATGTAGCAAATTCCTCTGTGACCACAGATCTCCTCGCTAACTCTTCTTGTTAATCCTTGCAAACTCTTTGGCAGGCCAACAGGAAGAGATACACAGGCCGGATGCAAGGGCCCATCTGGCCCAGGAAAAAGCATAACCGTGACAGTCTCTGACTTCTTTCTGGGCTTCATGGAAATGGTACTTTTATCAAAGTCTACCACTTCTTTCTGACCAGTCATACGAATAATTACATTGTCTAGGATATGAGAGGAAATAAGCCAAACCAAAAGGAAATCAGGCAGAGTATAGCAGGAATCTGAACAGGATTCTGTCTCTTTCCTTGCTGCCTATCACTTGTGTTTCCATCTATAATCACCTGGAACAGAAGCATCACAGGCAGAGTGACACATGAGAAGAAGCAGGAACAAGTGATCATGCAGGTTGGAAGACTTTGTGTGTAGCTGTGAGAGGCCCTTGGGGACACATGAGAAGAAGCGGGAACAAGTGATCATGCAGGTTGGAAGACTTTGTGTGTAGCTGTGAGAGGCCCTTGGGGAGACCAAGAGTTTCCTGTGCAAAGGTTCCTTTTCCTGACTCCTCCTCTTCTTCCCAGATCTTTAAATTGCCAGGAGCCACATCATATCAGCAGTGTCACTGCAGAATAGCCTTCCAACTCACTTCTGCTTAGAAACACCCAAGAGTATTCTTCAGCGAGACTCAGTTGAAACACCCTTCTCTAATAGCATTTTGCGGGCTAGTCTACCTACAAGCTTTGGGATATAGCTTTCCAGAAAGGTCCCACTTCTTATGCCATTTCTCAAAACAGGTGGGGTTTTTGTTTGTTTGTTTGTTTTACTGGATTGGTTTGTATTGAGTTAAGCTGGTTTACAATATTTTATATGATTTAAGAGTACAGAGTCACACCTCTTACGAAGTGTGCACAGCTTTCCACCACCCAAGCCCCCAAATCTTCCACACAGTCCACTTGGTCTCTTCCCCCTTGGTTATCCACCCTCCACTCTGGTCACCTGAATTCTACATTCAGATTTCTAGGACTGCTCTCTTAATTCATTCAGGAAACTGGAAAGTGTGGCCCCACATTCTATTTCCCCAACTTTCTTAATATCCTTACTTTTTAACTTACCACTTTTCTTTCTATAATTATGGAAATTTCCAGAAATACTTTCCACCTCTCTCTTAAAAGTCCATGAAACATTTCTCAAGGGACAACCAGGATCCAGCCACACATATCCTCTCTCTTCCATTGCTCAAATTAAATTTATGATTCAACAAGGAATCTCTTCCTACTCAGTGTTTAAATTTTCTTAGTTACAGTAACACAATTAACAGTTTTTCTTATTTTCAAAGAACAGCCTAAAAGATCGCGACCACCTTCCCTAGCACAGAAGGGATTTTTCCACTTCAAAGTTGTTTTCTTGAATACTGTAACAAGGCACTGAACCCAGACCTCCCAGGACCCAGTGTCTCGGGTCCTTCCTATATTCTGCTGGTCTGGGCCCTGTGTCAGTCTGCAGTTACCCCCTGGCATAGGAGACTCCCACTTTGGCTCTCCCCAAAACTGACATTGCCTCCACTAACTTCCAGGAAAAAAAAACATGCTCTCTCCCATCCTTCCCAGAGGGGTGAAGGGTGAAGCTTATTATCTCCCCCACCTGCCCACAACAGTGGGAAGGAGGTAAGAGCAAACATGGAGTCTGAATTTGGGATTTCCTAGTTTTCTGTTACTGGAACTGGCAAGAGAAGTGAGTGAGCAGAGGGGAGAGAAGAGAGAAAGGGAGGCGGTGAGAGGGGAGTGGCAGAGAGGATGGAGAAGAAAGATGAGAGAGAGAAAGGAGAAAATAATAAAGAAGGTGAGAGAGAACAAGAAAGGAGGAAGAGAGGAGGAAAAAAAGAGAATTAGAGAAGGAGGGAAGGGAGGTGAGTTTTAATTGGAGAACACCTGGCACAAAGCCATAGAAATTGCCACTGTCACTGGATCCCCACTTCGCCAGAGGTCACAGGGCAAGCAGCTTTATTAGAGCTGAGGCAACTGACTTCAGATGTTGCCTGTTGGCATTACCCCTCGCACCACCCCAGGGAGTTGGGCTCCAGCCATGGCTCCCCAGATCCCAAAGGCCCAGGAGCTTGCCCTGACGTCAGGGCAAACCGGCTTTTCTTTTTTTATAGCTGACTCCTAGATCCTAAATGAACCTATCAGGTTCAAGCTAAATGGATACATTAGGTTCAAACTCTCCAACTGTCACTCAACCTTCAGTTAATTATTCAGACTGAAAATGGAAAGTGAGTTTATTGGTGCTAAGTCCAATCAGAGACTTAGGACTGGAAATGATCCAATGAAGCTTACAGGGTACGAGACACTAAAGAGGATATAAGGCAGAGAAAGAGCTATCACCAGTGAGTCAGCAGTCAGTAGGTCTCTAAAGAGATAATAAAGATGCATTGGACCACCTCCGAAGACAAAGCATTTATCAAACCCCTTCAAAGAATTCACCACTTGGCCTCTGAAAAGAAAGAAGCATTGTACAAGTAACCTGCATAGGATTCACCAGACCTCCAGCCCAGACCTCCAGACCTCTAGACCTCCAGAGATCTTTACAGAGATCTAGCTGCTAAATCTGCCTCCAGCCCTACCCCTAACATCACCTGCAAGGAGCACCACAAGCCTTGGCCTGGTATCTCAAAGAGCTGTTTGCTGTCAGTGTATGCCAGCCACTCACAAAGAGCTGTCCACAACCATTGGTTTTCTGGCACCACCTCCTGGTGCTATTTAGTCCATTGTTTTCTGGTCCAGCGTCCAGACCAGTCGTTAGACTAAAGCTGTAGGCTGCTGCAGTATTATCTCATCTTCCACAAGCAGCCTTTATTTGGGACTTCTGAACACTGTAGACACTAGCTAAAGTCAAACAGCCAGAGTTAGAAGCTCCTTCCTTTCCCCCAACCTCCTGTTTAAACCCTTTTGTTAAATAAACCCTGTTGATCCGGAGTGGTCCACAGTCTGGCATGCAAGTGAGACTCCACAGACAATGGCCAGTGCCCTGCCTTGGCACTGTCCCCCAGCACTGCTGTAGCACTGATTTAACTATTCTTCAGGTACTGTTTTACGATGAATGAGGTTTAACTCATTTGTAGTCCAGTGATTGGATTAAACAATTCTTTTCTACACCCTGATATCACAAATGCCCAGAAAATGTCTCCTAATTCTAATAGTATTGTCCTCAAAATAATTTCAAGTCTTTCAAGAATACTGTGCCTTCTTTATTAATATCTTCACTTCAGAGGAGAAAGACTACATACAATTTGCAAGTGTTTCTGGAAGCTGTTATCCAAGGGCTGGTGAAAAATGTTACCTGCGCAAACTATTCCCAGTATTTAAGAATCATGATGATTGTCCTATTTCAGAAAAAGAACTCCATTTTTTTTTTTTAGTTAAGCCATTACCTCCTTAATGAGACAAGTAGCTCAGAATCTGAAGATATGCTTTTATAGGAACCAAATTCCATCTGAAAAACTACTATTGAAGATCCATTTACCCATCCAGTCACTTTTATTTTTATTAGAACACATACTTAGTTGTGGTGCCTAACTATCAAAATTTAATTTTGAAGAGATATTTATACCCTGTCCTTACAGACAAAATTGGAGGTTCAAAATCATTTTTATGAGAGAATAATCACATGAACGTCCTGATGTCTGACCAGACCGCTGCTTTGGGATTTGACCTGGACTAATATTTCCACCCCTTACTCCTCCTCATCCATCCCACTCAACACCTCATACCCTGAAAAGTCCTATTAAAAATGCCATGTTGAAGAGACTTTTCTAAAATTCTGAGAGACCACAAACTGTATCTGTGGCCTGTCTGTTCCCCATACTCCCCTGGTTTCATTATGAAAAGATGCCAGAAATAGCATTCCTACAGGATTTCCAGTACAAAAACCACAAGAATGCTCTTTCTGATGGTATGGCAACTGGCAACTGAGCACAATATGGCGTCATCTGGAAAATTACAGTCTTGGAGACAAATACTTTCCCCCTCTCCAATGATTTAAAATAGACAGGGTGTCGCCCAAAAATTATGCATTTTTTGTCCAAGATGGAGGACTCCTCTTGGAAAGCTTCCACTTTGGGGGAACAACCTTTACTGTGGGAACCCCTGAAAGATAAACCCTCACACACAAAATTTCTTGAATAGACAGTCCTTCAAGGATTTTGGAAGATGCTCAGAGCATGTCCAATGAAAAGGAAGATGCTTTAGAGCATACCACTGAATAAAAATTTCTGTTTTAACTTGACACAAAAGCAATTCATACTTATGATAAACTTTCCACATTATGAGATATATCAGCATTATTACGGTAGTTACTGTTTTTTGTAACATCCGTTTTGGACACAATCTGCCTACACACAAAAAGATTCTTCAAAAACTAGTAATCTAATTGGAAGACATTATATACAGAACATTTTTAAGGATGGGGAACAAGAAAAAAGACCCAGGGTATAGTTAGAGTTCCATAAAATTAAGTCTATCTGATTCATATCTGTATGACCAGTACTTACTCAGGTTGGATACATAATAGATAATCTAGAAACATGTGAGGGAAAAGGGGCAAAGTAAGAACAAAGAAAAAGGTACAGAGAAGGAATACTGAGCTCAGCCTCATGCAAATGAGCCCCTTTATTAATCAGAAAACCAGCTCAGTAATTTGTTCCCACTTGAAGACTCCTCACTGAAATGGGGGTTGCTTCCCACCATGAAGGCTAAAAAAGCTGCAGCTTCTCAGGAACCCACACCACCTTTTTTCCTCCTTCCTGTCCCATTATTCATCTAGGCTTCATTCCCAAGACAACTGGTTTGTTTCTGCTTCTTTCTATAAGGTGCCAAATCATCACACAATGATCTGCAATTGCCTTGAAAAGGAAAAAGGCATATAGAAGCATCCCAAATCTGTGCCACAATGAAACAAAAGGGGAGCCATGAGGGACCAGGTCCCACACACCTGCAGGCCCTGGAGCAGGTAGGGCATGTGCAGACTGTGTCCACAGCAAAACAGAAAACACACCAGGAATCCATGCCCAGGATTGAAACTCATCACCACTTCACACACTTTCTCCCAATCAGAACTGCACCAATGGATAAAAACCACATTTGCATAAGCAGACTTAGTCCCACCCCTTTTGCCTTCAGACTCCCAAATGCTCCTAAATCTGTAACTCCCCCGTACACTGCATGCTGAAACACTCAATAAATGTCTGTTGTAGTACTTGAGCTGTAAATGTAACACTTCAGCTGTGACACGATGCATACGACAGTTAACTTTTAAGTTAACCATAAAGTTGCTTTATTGAAAAGGTAGAAATAAAACAAATAACTAACCCAAAGTGGGAAGGTTTTTTTGCTTTTGTTATCTAGTTTCTAGTTCAGTCTTCCAAAAAAGAGAGCTTCACACTTCGGAGTGAGATTTCAATGAAAAGGGTCATTTCTAATGTTCAGTCTTTTAGCTATCAAAAACCTTCTGTATTTCTTGGAAACCTCTAATATGAAAACCTGATGGTTGAGGATTTACTGAGCTCTCACAAGCAAAAATACAGAAGACAAACTGATGAGCAACACTGGCTTACTCCTGGGTAGAGCCAATGTGGCAGTGGCCTCCTCTAGGGTTCTGTTCTGAGCAGGTGGAGGAAGCCCAGAGAGTTAGTGAAGATGAGAAAACCTAAAGTGATCTATAAACCCTCTTGCGCATGCTCTCTTTTACACACACACACACACACACACACATACACCATCCACAAAGCCTCTTGGGTTTCACAGGGCTCCCTGTGTGGGACGTGCCTCCTCCTCTTCAGAGTCAATGACTCTTCTTGACGGTTTCCCCAAAACCCATCTCAGATCTCTGGGGGCCAGCTTGGAATGGCACCATCTCAAATTTTTACCTTGACATCAACTGAGAGGGAAAAGGAAGTTGTTTAATGATGAGAACCAAAACATTCAAGAAACCTCAAACATATTTTCTGGCAAAATTTGGGTTCTCCTGAGTAGCCAAAGGATGATAACAGGGTGTAGAGAGATGGACTCAGCAGTTAAGTGCATATCCATCTGTCACTCAGCTTCATTACAGAGCATTAGACACCAGTGTCTGGCCAGCTTGGCATTGAGTCTCCCCACATCACCCTACTGGCAAGATGTTTCTCCATGGCCTCAGGCCACACCACTTTGGCCTGTGGTTCCATCACATCTTACAAACTGTAGAGGGGCTGAACAGTCCTGGGATGAGATCAGGGGTCAGTTTGGACTGGCTCTGAGCCCAGTTCAACAAGGTTTTATACAACTTGTTTCCATTTCTCTCTTTTCTTATTTCATTACCTGGCCCAGTGTTTTGACTATCCTTCCACCTTCCCTACCCTTACTGCTAGATCCAGATGAGCTGCTGTTTTCCTTGATTCTTCTCACCTTTACTATATCCCCAAAGTCTTCCTTCCTCTGACTTTTCAATGTTCTGCTGCACTTGTTATTTCTTTAAAACCACATTAACTGGCTCAAAGCAAAATAAACAGATATATCCTAAAGAAGCATCAATCAGCAGGATGGAGCAAGAGGTCCTTCCCAAAGCAGTAGTTTCTTGGTCAGTTTCAGAGAAGGAGGTAGAGGATTAGAGCTTTACTGTCACTTAAATATCCCCTGGGGTGAGGTAGAATATGTGCTAGACAGATCTGATGTCTAGGCAGAGCACAGACACAGTAAATCAATCCTCCCTCCGTGAAGGCACCTTATTTAATAAAAATGGACAACAAACACAACTCTTACACTTTCTGAAGTTGTGAAGAAATATTAAATATGAGCTATTTAGTGTTTAGTGCAAATCAATAGTCACATACTATTGTGAAGAACTCTGCAAGACATTCACAGCAAAAGTGTGTTGGGAATTCTGACTTTCCTTCCCAGGATGGAGACACCGCACACAAGTGCACAGAGCATGTGGATACACCATTCCCATCTCATGATACCACAAACCACCCTCCTTTAGCCATCAGCTTCTGTTGAATGTGACTACTTAATAGGTCTCGTTGTCATAGTCCCTCCCCATTGCCACCCTCTCTGGGTATTCCAGGGGTGGGCCAACTCCTGCAAAAAGAGTAAATATGTTAGGATTTGTTGACCAAATAGATTCAGACACACAAATTTCTCGACTCCACTGCTATTGTGCAAAGGCAGTCAGACAAAAAAATGTCATATTACAGGGACTTTTCTAAAATGCTGCAAGCAAAGGAGCAGACAGCAGTGAGTAGTGGGCCACAGGCTGGTATGAGCAGAGGCTGGCGTGGGCTGTGAGCAGCTACATGGATTACTGCTAAGATTCGCCTAACTGGCCCCCAGCATCCATGTGGTGCTGCTTAATTTTTTAATATTTATAGCATATAATATAATTTTTACATCATATTATATTATCATTTATTATATCATATTATCATTTTATAGCATTTTTTTTCTTTTTTACACCACTGTTCATTTTTGTACAATGTATGCTTTCTCCTCTCAGGTGTAATCCCTGTAAAATTCCCACTACCAACTCATCCATGGTACATTCTCTATCCTACACTCTCTAAAATATTTAAAAAACATGACTATGAGAAAGTCTCTACTAGGGAACACCTCTCAATAGCTTTCCTGTGTCCCTGAAATAAAAAAGCAACAATCTTGAACATGGCGCAGGCAGGTGTTGCAGGATGGGACTCAAAATACCTTCTCCAATCCAGTCCCACTCACCTTACTTCCATTACTCAACTGTAGATCTGGGCCCTCACACAGACTGCACAGGTCTCCTCTTAAAAGCCATTACTGCATGGCAAAAAAAAAAATAAATGAAACTAGATCACTACCTCACACCATACACAAAAATCAACTCAAAGTGGATTAAAGACCTAGACATAAGAAGAGAAACCATAAAATACCTGGAAGCAAAGATGGGTCAAACAGTACATGACATAGAGTTCAGCAACATCTTTAAAGATAGAGCACACAATGCAAAAATAGTGAAGGCATGGATAAATAGAATGTACTACATCAAGATAAAGAGCTTCTGTACAGCAAAAGAGACAGTACAAAAGACAAACAGATATCCCACTGATTGGGAAAAAATTTTCTCACAAAACTAGCGATAAAGGATTGATCACAAAGATATACAAAGAACTGATGAAACTCAACAAAAGTAAACAATCCCATCCAAAAAATGGGCAGAAGAACTAAAAAGACTTCATTTCCAAAGAGGAAATGAAGATGGTCAACAAACATATGAAAAAAATGTTCAACATTGGACCCTCCCTGGTGGCACAAAAGGTTAGGATGCAGCACTGCAAGTTGGCTGCAGCTGCGTCAGTGTGCGTTCGATCCCCACCCCAGAGGTGACCCATGTGGCACAGCAGACCTCTGTCTCACCCACTACTCCTCCCAGCAGTGTAATTCATCAATCTGTATGTTTTACTCCCCCGTCTCTGGTGAAGCTTCTCACCACCCCTGCACTTTTGACCTGTACCCCAGTTACTACATCACTTGCAATAAGGGAGATGCAAATTAAAACCACAATGAAATACCACCTCACCCCAGTGAGAATGGCACATCTTAAAACAACTACCAGAAATAAATGTTGGCAAGGATGTGGGGAAAAAGGAACTCTCCTACACTGCTGGTGGGAATGCAAACTAGTACAACAATGGAAAACTGTTTGGAGGTTCCTCAAACTGCTACAAATGAAGCTTTTATATAACCCAGCAATCCCATTCCTAGGTATTTACCCAAAAGACACAAAAACACTGATTCAAAAAGACATCTGCACCCCCATGTTTAGTGCTGCTTTATTTACAATTAGAAAGACATGGAAACAACCTAAATGCCCAAATGTAGATGACTGAATTAAAAGATGTGGTACATATACACAATGGAACATTACTCAGCAACCAAAAAATATAAACACATGCCTTTTGCAGCAACATGGACAGAGCTGAAAAAGATGATGCTTAGTGAAATAAGCCAGAAAGACAAGGAAAAATACCGGATAGTTTCACTCATAGCAGGAATATAACGGACCAGGAGAGAAAATAATAATAATAATGAATGGCTATATACCAGACATTTTATGGGGGTGGAGCGGGGAATGGGATAAAAAACAGTTGGGGGAAGGAAATGCACTGAGCTATGGTGATGGCACATGGGTGATTTGGTGATGGGAAACCCACAGGGTTACAACTGAGATGGAAAAATGCACAAAATGATATAAACTATTATAAAAAAAAAAGCCATTACTGCATGGATGTCCCATCAGCCTCCTAGCTCTCACAGGTGCTCCTGTTAAATAATCTCATAGCACCTTTTGTGGTGATCACTCTGCCAACAGTCCTCTCTTACTTCTCTAATGCTACACTATAAGCTGTGGGAATAGGGAGGTATGTCTGTCTTTTGTGCTACTGTGACTTCAGTATCCGTTATCTGGCATACAAAACATTCAAGGTAATATGTGTTGAATGAATCCCTAAAGGAAAAAGTGAAAAATCCACAGTAGCATAGTAAGATACCCCATACTGACTTATAACACTGCACATACATAATCAACTGTAAGGATGGGTATAAACAGCCATCAAAAATAAATAAATAAATGTTCCCCAGGAAAGACGAGTAATTTAGTCTTCAAGAAGTTAGCATTCATGATATAATGGAATGGATAGAACACTTGTCACATTGTATTAAACTTATGACTAACTACTTTAATATATATACAGGCATATCTATTTAATTTTTCTCCCATACATAATACTCTTGCTGATTACTGTCCTCATATGTGACCAGTAAAACATGGAGACATTTCAACCTCAGTAGGATAATGTGATTCTCTTTCATTTGCTCAAGGACAAGATCATCACTCCAGCCTTTTAAATGGCCAAAGGGGGGACTCACTGGTGGCACAATGGGTTTAAGCACAAAGCCAACAGCAGCTGCCTCAGCACCAGTTCAATCCCTGGTCAGGGAGGTGACCCATATGGTGCAGCAGACCTCTCCTGTCTGGTCTACTGCTCCCCTCAGCTGTGTATTTCAGTAGATTTGCCTGTTCTGTTCCCCACTCTGGTGAATCCTCTCACCACCCCTTACGTCTGTCCTTTACCCCAGTTCTGTATGCATAAATAGATAAATCTTTTAAAGTAAATAAATAAATGGCCACAGGGTAAGCGCTGCAAAACTCTCTATAGCAATAGAAACAATTCATGTTAGTAAATTTTTTTCAGAAACGAAAAGGGACCTCTCTGTGGATCTTAGTATTCTGTACTGAGAATTTCGTCATGTGGTATGGTTGTTGGGATTCATTGCTCTTATCCAAGGCTTTTGGGAAACAGAACTATCTGTCCTTCAAATGCATTCAGCATGACTTCAGTGAGAGTCTCCAGATGAAAGCCAGTCCTGAATGGTAACTTCCCAAAGGCAGCAATGTGTCCTGCTTATCATGTTATTCTCTCAGCCTGACACTGTCACTATACCATGGATATTCACCAACCAATGTTGTTGCTATCTAGGCAGGAGGTGATTAGGAAAAGCCTCTAAATGTATACATTGTCATATTATTAAGAATTTTTTAAAAAATGACATGATAGTGTCTTTTCCAACCAGAAAAAATAGTAGAGCTTCCTGCAAATTTAAATTAATATATAGAAAAATAAAGGCAAAAAACATACTGTTAAGGCATAGAATTAGATACATATTAAAAGTATTAGTGATTAGGATGATACAAAATTAAAGAACAGCTTATGTTAGAAAGACTGAAACACTGTAAACATAAATGCTTCTAATTAATGTAACCAAAGAGAGACACATTTCTGGGCCCTTCCGTCCAGGCATTAGCAACCACTTTACATCTACACCTGATGTGCCCAATATCTTGAGTGGAATTACTACTAATCATCTCAGAAAAGAAGTTGTATCTCAAATAAAACAAAAACTGAGCTCTTCCCCTTCCAGGGTAATCATGGCACAGCTTACCTTCAGGTCACTAATACTGTTATTCCTTACAAATGAGAATAATGCCTCACACCTGCTCACACAGAAGAAGGGAAAGGAAATTAGTTATTCTGAAAGCTAGACTATAATCGTACAAAACTGTTTGCAGACCATGAGATTTTAGTGGGAGGAACCCCCCTCTGATTGTATTTTCTTTTCCCTTGCTTTTTTGATCTTGACCATTGTTTTCATTTGCCCATTATTTCTTAGTTAATTGATTTTCCAACCTGTGTTTCCTAGAAGCTAATTTCATAGCAAGTTGAGGTGTTTGATGACTCTCCCTGGAGGCCACAGTCCAAACCACTACCACCCCATAAAGAAGACCCATGACTGTCTCCTCGTGACTCAGCACTGCCACTTAGCCTCTATAATGGGCTTCCATCTAGGCTAATCCCGCTGGTTTTCGGGTCATCAGCATGAAAGGGGTTTTCCTCTGACTTCCACCCTCCTTCAAATGGACAACTCACATGGTCTGTCAGTCCCTGGGTGGTCTATCAATGATGCTGCCTCTTGGACTAACCCACTTGAGTACAGATATACAACCTGTTTTCAAGGACTGGACATTCAAACCAGAATTCCCACACTGGATCACTGGAACCTGGACTGCCTCTTCCATATGGGGTGATGAGATCATACGGAAAAATTAATCCTCTTAGATGTTATTAAATTTTTCCATCTAGGCTTAAATCTATCCTCATCGTGTTCTTCAGTGACTGACCACTCAGTGCTCACTCAAAAACTTAAGATTTTAATTTGATGAAAGATGTTACATAAAATAAATTTTAAATTAGCATAAAACAAAGAAGAGAGTGTGGTGTGGTAACATAAATATGAAGAAGTGAGAATATAAATCACGGTGTTGTAAACTTAAGACCTCAACAACAACAAAAATAATAATCCTTTTTTTAAAAAGAAGAGAATTTAGTGACCCCCATACCCATCGTGTCTCAGGGCCACCGTGGGGATTAGATCTTGACCAAGGATAGGCCTAGGTGTCTGATCTTTTAAGAAAGATTAAGTGACTTTAGGACATCCCCAAGGGGATGACCCATTCATTATTCTTATCATTTCTTGATCCAACATATAAGTTAGCTAGCACTTACTGAGTGTCTCTTTTCTACACATTATAATGCCAGATTGTTCCACTCTCAACTCTGATGGCATAACATATTAAGACGATAGGTCAGAGTGGACCAAAAATATATTCCTCGTGGGCGAGGGAGAGGGTGGAGGGATACAAAGGCACAACTTCAATGTGTCCCTGAAGAGTAAGGCTGAATCCGCATGAGACGCCATGGCTTAAGTTGCCTTTGCAAGCTCATCAGTCCCAACCCTTTCCATCTGTCTGAGCTGGAGGTGGTCTTGGATGCTACTCGACAAGAGCTGTAGGGCAAATAAAATGGAGATGGCTAATAGTGCTTGAATGTTCAACACACAACCCCTTTTTAAGAAAGAGAAGTTCAAACTCCAGGGCTGTCCAGCTGGTTTGTGTACAGCTACTGTACCCTGAGACCAGGCCAGCCTCTTGAAACAGAAAACAAAGCAGTGGTAATAAAAATAAAATTTGTACTTAAAAAAAAAAAATGTTGGTCCCTTCCCACTCATGTTTATGTATAAACCAAACACCAGCAAAACAAACTGGTGGTTAAACTGGCATTTTAGTTATGAGCCATTGCATTAACCAAACAAACTATGGAACACCCACAGGCATCTCTTATTTTTATGGTGCTGGATGGCAGGAAAGCCCAGGTAGGTGTCCAGGTAGCCCACTGCTCATAGAGAGGCCTGTAACCATCCCACAGAAATGAATCTTAACAAAGATCTCAAGGAAGTTCAGAATCTTCAAGAAGCTCAGACATTAAAACTATTTGGGAAAAAAATAAAAACCCCCAAGTGTGACTTTAAAGCCGGTATTGCTGCTAATGATTGCTTTCCCACTTCACGTTCCTCTGCTTAAATAATCCTCTTGCTTACTGGAGATAAGGGGTCTAGGCCTATTTGAAAACCTGTTCTAAACCTGCATTTGTTTTTTCAGGCCATTGGATGAGGGGAATTCCTAACTGACTTAGGAAAATGTAGCTCAGATTGACAAAACCAGGCTCCACTTAGGATTAGGCCCAGAGACCTAGAGAAAAAGTGTGACAACCTCTATCTGTCCACAGCTGGCCTTTGGAAAACAGCTTCTTGAAATTGAATACAGAGGCAGCCAGAGCCTGAACAGATGCATTCTGGGAAGGCACCTGTGTCACGGCAGAAACCAGGAGGAGCGACTAAAGGGTGAGGATGGGAAAGTGGCTCTGTGGTTTCAGCTGGCAAATGGTCCACCCCATTTGGGTTAAGAAGTCAATGGAAAAATGATCCTTCCTCAGTTACTTTTATTTTGTTTTTGTTCACATTTCTTTTGGAAAAATTAAACATCTGGACTTCTTTATGGAAATAGTTGTTATGGTCACCAGAAAAAAATTACAGATTTTTTTTTTCATGGAGTTTGAATCAATTTGGTCAGGGAAGGATGGGGGCGTGGAAAGACCTGGAGCAGTGAGGCTGCCTGCGTAGACTTGAGACATTTTGAAAACTAAGCTTCTGCTGAGGATATTCTGGGGTGCTGGACTTACAAAGCATTTGTTCCACAGACTTGAGAGGAGAATTTTACAGTTGCCTCTGACAGGCTGGCCTGACTGTTCTCAGCTAAGACAGAGCTTTCCTCCCCTAGGCAGGGAAATTCCTCTTTGGTTTGAAGTTGGTTGTTTGTGTTGCTAAGTTTCTGGCATAATATTTTTTTTACCCCTGAAATGAGTGGTTCATCTTTAGGAGAGGGAGAGGAAAACAATGTATTTGTGCAGTTTTTCAACTGATATCTTTCTTTGGTGCCCCATGCATTTTGCAAGGGAAACATTCTTGGAGAGAATTTTGTGTCCTTTCATCATCATTATTTTGAAAAGAAGTTGCAGAAAGAAGTGGCTCGTTTCTTTTTTTTTTTAAGATTTATTTATTTATGCACACAGAACTGGGGTACAGGCCAGAAGTGCAAGGGCTGTGAGAGGATTCACCAGAGACAGAGTGGGGAGCAGAACAGATCGACAAAGTACACTGCTGAGGTGAGCAGCGGACGAGACAGGAGAGGTCTGCGGCGCCATGTGGATCCTCTGGGGTGGGGGATTGAACACGCACTGAAGCAGCTGCTGTGAGGTTTCAGTGCTGCAGCCTAACCCTTTGCACCACCAGAGAGGGCCTCTTTTTTTTTTCAACTTTATGAGGACTATGCTTTTTCTTCTTGAGTGTGGAGTTTAAGGATAAGGAGGTGCCTTTCTCAGGGAACGCTTTGAGAGCCATCTAGAGAACAAGGTCTTTGTTGCCACATGCAGAGTACAGAGCAGGTATCACAACTCAGACCATGAAGACAGAAGTCACGCTCATTCTGTATCTCTCTCTTCTTGCTGACTTCTCACAATATTCCACCTCGACACACAAGTTTAAGTCACTCTGGGAAATCAATGCACAGAATGTCTGACCTGAAATCTCATCATTTGGGCTCTACTTGGGTTTGTCATTTTTTTCTTACTGAATTAACTTTCATTTACATCATTATTTGTGTTTTAGAGGCAAAGAACTATGGAAATGTACAGTGGGTGCTTTAGTGGTGAGTGTGGCGTAGCCCTATAGAGTAAATTAAGTTACCAGGCTTTTTTCTACCCTCCCGCCAGTAGCATCTATGACCAACACCTGCAGTCTTGCACGTGCACCTACGATCATGGACACCTGGCCCAGAGAGCAGGGACATATGCATGTGTAATAGGGACACCTGCGTTGAGGTGTGAGGGGCTACAAAAGCCATGTGACTCTGCACTCAAGAGAAGAGACAGTCAGAGAAATACTGCGAGAGAAAGCTGCTCTGTCCCCTGATTCAGCATTAAAAGCCTGTAACTCTACCAAAGTCTCCAAATATATTTTTTTGTGTGTATGAAAACAGAAGATGAACCTATGGGCCTGGAATGGTTGCAAAGCAAGCAGAAACACCTGGCGGGGAATGCCTCTGCCTCTACCCATTTTGGGTTTTCAAATTGTATCTGACACAGAAATGTCTGGGGTGCCCACAGATTGTTCCTCTTTTCCTCTTGGGCATCCCCCACAAATCAACATGAGGTCATGGAAATGACCAGATGGCCAAAAAACAGTTGTGTCCAAAAGTTCTGATTTGCTCCTAAGCCAGCTATTTGGGATTTTCAGCCAGGATTTTCAGTCTATAAAGGTGTCCTACTAAATACAAGTTTCCTGGGAAGATAATCACACTTTATGTTGAAATGGGAAGGAATGATGTGGGGGTGATGACAGAAAAGGGCAGCAAGTAGGGAGCCAGGGAGCAGAATGAAGGTGACTTGAAGGAGAAACAACAGTTCCTAAAACCCAATTTCCTATCTTTTACACTTCACATAATTTACAGTTGTGCTAGAAGCACTACCCAGCAGGGGATATGTGAGGAACATATTGAACTCCCGGGATAGAAGGATTTCAGTAAGTATGAAATATCACTATACCTATTTCCTAGAATAGGTGAGGGACTTTTTTTTTAATCCAGGTGTCTATAATCCCTTTGTGTCTTCTGGGTCAAGGTCATTCAAGTATAATTCCACATCTGTTTTGGGTGATTATAGGTGGGTAACACTGAGAGAAGATGGCATAGGATAAGACAGAAAAAATGGCAGCAGATGAAAAAGAATGTAAACAGTTCCTACATTCCAATTGATTTACTTCTAGGAGTTTGGAAAGACAAAAAGACCGTCTCAGATTTGATTTCAGTACAAGTAGTTTACGTGGTAGGTGATCCCAAGAAGTACCAATGGGGAATGGGAAAGAAACAGGGAACCCCTCCACCCAACCCCCTGACCAAAACACATAATCAAGCTCTTTCCCTCTGTGGGCAACTCAGGGTCAGTCCTGCTGGTGATTCTTGGAGCTCTACTAGAATATTCTCTGCATAATTCCACGTGAACATTGAGAAGCATTCTCTTCCAATGCTCACCTTCCATGAACAGGAGAAAGGCTGTTCCCAAGAAGAGGAGCCACTTTTGGTCCAGGAAGCAGAGTCACTGTGCTGGCCTGAGGTGGGTATTGGTACAGCAATTAGGATAATTAACTCATTAGGGAATGAGGACCCACTTAAGTCATGAAAAGGTCCTGTGGGAACTGACAACAGTATACGTATCAACAGTAAGTGTTCTTTCAGTTTATAATCTATAAATTCAATTCCTCTAGTTCTTATCCATTTCAAATCTTGACATTCATAAATAAGTTCCTATTTTCCTGCTCTCCTTGGTAATCTCCTAGCGTGACTTCCACTAACACTATGCTGTGACTACCAGACCAGTGTCCACACTGATTCCTGCTGAATTAGTGCTCCAGGTTTCTAGCCGCTTCCGTAGGCATCGCCAGTCAGTTAAGAGTATCTCAAACTGAACATGTCTTGCATTCTCTTCTCCCCAAGATTCATTCTTTTCCCAATATTTCTTATCAGCCAAAGAGCTACTGTCTATTTAGTCACTTGCACTAGAAACTTGAATGTTGTCTTGAATCATCCCTCACTTGTTCCTACCAATCCGTCTATCATCAACCCTTCCCAAAAGAAGGAAGACTTTTAACCTATCCTGCCTTCTCCACTGCTGTGATTTTTCTTGTCATCATCATTTGCCACTGAATTTACTACACCTTCCTATTAACTGATCCCACCTCCCCTTCAGTCTTCCTTCATTCTCTCCAATCTGTCTTTTACACTGCTATCAATAGACAGTTTAAAAACATTTTTAATGATATGTATTCCTGATTGAAATGGAAAAACTTGCATCTCAGAGTTTCTTTTTAAGACAATTAGAAAACCCTCATCGGATTATATTTACTTTGACTTCAATTCTTTCTTGGTCTTCTGGACAAAGTCCAAAACTTCCTTATAATTATGCAAAACCTCAGATAATCTGACCCTAATTGACCTCTCTGGCTTCATCTTTTTTTTCTCTACATTCCTCCAAGTAGTTCTTAATTACAAATAACATAAACCAACTTGAGATGATTTTAGAAGCAAAATAACTGGTTGGGAGTTTATGGGAAAACTCACTGAATCTCTGGGAAGGTTGGAGAACCTGGTTTAAAAGACAGGTAGAAACAGGAGTTAGCAGCATGTTCCCTGATTCTCCCTGTCCCAGAGGCCCCAGTCAGCACCAACTGGAAAGTCTGACCTTGGCCCCAGCCTGTCCAGCATAGCTCCTTACAAGGGTCCTCAGGCCTGCCTGCCCCTAGAGAAAGCAGGGCTCCATCCCAGGAGCAGGTGTTGCTGCTGGAGAACTGGCACCTTAGTAGATAAAACCTAGTCCCTCGCTGAGCTCTCTGACCTTTGGCTGCTCACCCCTCATTCTAGGATTCCCCCATGAACAGCTGATCAAGGTAACTGAAGCCTCTATTGCATCTACCCCAGTTGTTAAATATGTTTCCTAACACTCTTGCTATTTCACAAACCTGTTTATCACTAAATCTTTAATTTTGACCATTCAAAATGTCTAACCACCTGGCACATTCCACAGATTCCCATTAGTCACCTCCTTCCCTTCTTACCATCCATTTGCATGAATACTTCCTTCAAGCTATCTGTCCTTCTAAACAAGTTAGACAATGAGATGCATTGTTCAATACTCTGCTCCAAGGAAGATTTCAGCAGTTCTAAGTGTCTCAGTGGGATTGTCATACCTCAGCAGTCTCCTTCTGCAGGGTGCCAGTACCTTTGTCAAAGCCATCTAAAAACCACAGTTATATATTACTTCCTCTAGTCACCTGGTCCTAGCACACTCCCCATAAAGCTATAGCTTATGGCTTTAGACAGTAACTGCCATGCGACAGTAAGAGCATGACAGATGCAAATGTTACTTACTTTTGTCTTCAGGGTTTGCTCAAACCCAGCCTCCATTTGACAGTGGAATATTTCCAGTTTATCCAACTGAGAACCCATTTCCTTGCCTTTTCTAGAAATTGCTCACATTGTGTTCCCCTTCCCCTTTAAGGACAACAAGGTTACATCTCCATTTGAATTTTCTTCCCTCTAACTACATCGAAGAAAGGTTACCAGGCTTTAATCTAATTAACAGTTCATAAGCAGCAGCTTAGACAGCACTGTCACATGGTCATACATTTGCTTCTGTCAGGTCTTCATAGCTGGCCTAAAGCTACTTCTTAAGAGGCAAATTCACTTGCTGAAGAAAGCATGGCTGAACCCAAATGCTTAGGATGCTTGCTTTACCCTTTCTCCAGGGTTTCCTGTAGGTTACACCCCTCTGATACTCACATGTCTACTGGAATAATCGTCAGTAGGCAGAGCTGCCCCTATTGTACAAGGAACTAGCTGGGATGCCTTCCTGTTCTGGGTTCCATTTGAGCTGTTAGCCTTACTGTGAGGGAGGGCTATGTGAGCCTTGGCGATGAGGTGATAAAATACATCTGAAGACATGTGAACCTATGCCTCTTAATCATAGATAATGTAAATCATTGTGACCTCAATAAAAATGTAAGACAACAAGGCACATGAAACTATTTAGTCACATGAAAACCCTTGGTAAATAGTTGTAAGCTACCCATCCAAGTGTGGAGCATGTTCTCTGCCCAGGGCAGAGGCCAGCCAAGCTTGTGTCCCTCCCTTAAGGCACATCCACTTAGGCTTCACTAGAGGAGATGTTCTACCATCCCCAGTTACCACTACACTCCAGAGTCCCTGAGCTTTCATGGGTGTGTCTCTTACCCTACAACATGCTGTACCTCCTCCCCATGGGATGTCTGCATAGTAGATGTAGCAGGCCAATCAACACTGAAGGGTGCTGAGATGATGAAGCTCTCTGAGAACTAACTTGTAGCACTGTACTGAAGCTGTTGAAGCCTTGACACAACCAGAGAAAGGTAAGCTTTTCTGGTATTGTCTTCTTACTAAAACCCAGGAGTAAGAAGCACTGGACAGCTGTATGATATAAGTGCTGAGCACTGCATTATCTAGAAAAGGGACATAACCAAAATGGCAATTTTAACTTAGCTCAACACAAGCACACACTTGCCACATTCCCATTTCTTCAAAACCCATCCATATTCAGTGCGTGTATCTGGTAGGTCTATAAGATACATTTAATCTAAAGTTCCCCCAGGGTCCAAGTCTATTTTTGACTTACTGTTTACTATTTATCTGATCCTTCATATCCAAGATTTTATCTACTTCATGACCTGGTAAAGTGTTTGGTGATGACACAGGAAAGTCAACTAGGCCAAACTTTGGGCATATTCTGGTCTAGTTCCCTTTCTGACTGGCACCTGTAAGACTTGACTCTAGAAGAATTTACTCTAGTAGACCACAGAGACAATGCAAGTCCCATAGATTGGTGCTGTCTAAACACCAAAGTCCAATAATCTCTAACATATTGACATAATCACTTCCTCTGACTCACTATTACCCAGTAGAAAGCACACATCCTTTAGGGAGGATAGTAGGGAGATTGATGGCATATGTTAATTTTTTTATATCCACATTCAAGAGCACCAACCTCATCTTTCCTCAGAGGCCCCAATCCTATGGAATGACACTGGCCATGGGCAATTCAGAGTGACCCCACTAGGGAAATCAGGTCAGATCTCTATTCATTAGGTGCTATGATTTCTTTTATCCAAGAATGTTAGTGGGCTGCCTGTCTCTATCAGGTCTAGGGACCAGATGACTCATTAGCCCTCCTGAGAAGCATTCCAGTGACTATATCCACCCTGACAAGTGTCGGGGTGCCCGGGACCCTAGTCCCATGATTCAGCAGCCAAGATGGCGCCTGGCCTTTAGCCAGTGCGGTTGAGCTGGTGAAAAATAAAATACGTTAACATCCGCCTGTATAAGGAAGTTAAATCTTATTGGATATGCTCTTGAGTGATCAATGTATGCTCATTGTGTGTCCTGCCCAAATATGGTTGTCTTCCTTCTGACTTATTTCACTTACTATAATCTTCTCAAATTCCAACCAAGTCACAAATGGCAAGATTTTATCTTTTTATAGTTAAACAGTATTCTAGTATGTGTGTAATTTTATCTATACAATACATTTATATACATTTATTATATATGATAATGTATATTATAATATTGTATATGTTATATATTTCATATATACATACACACATATACCTCACAATTTTTTTATCTATTCATTGTCAATGGCGACTTAAGTTATTTCCTTATCTTGATTATGAACATAGGGAGTGCACACATTTTTTTTTTTTTAATTAGTGGTTCAGGGCCCTCCCTGATGGTGCAGTGGGTTAAAGCACAGTACTAAGAAGCTTAAGCCACTTCAGCATGAGTTCGATTCCCACCTGACCCAGAGGAGATCCACATGGCATAGCAGACCTCTCCTGACCCGCCCGCTGTTCCCCATAGCAGTGTACTTCGTCGATCTGCCTGTTCTGCTCCCCACTCTGTCTCTGGTGAACTCTCTCACCCTCTGCATCTCTGGCCTGTACCCCAGTTCTGTATGAATAAATAAATTTAAAAAAATCAGTGGTTCATATTCTATAGGTAAATACCCAGAGTTGGAATCAGTGGATTATCTGGTAATACTACTTTCAGTTTTTGAGCACTCTCCATACAGTTTTCCATAATGGTTGTACCAACTTACATTGCCATCAACAGTACACAAGAGTTCCTTTTTCTTCACAGCCTCATCAACACTTATTGTTTCTTAGCTTTTTGATAAATCATTCTAAAAGGTGCGAGGTAAAATCTCATTGTGGTTCTGGTTTGTATTTTCCTAATGATAAGCAATACGGAACATCTCTTCATGTGTCTATTAACATCTGTATGTCTTTGGAAACCTCTATTCAGGTCCTCTGCCCATTTTAACTGGGTTGTCTATATTGTTGAGTTATATGAGTTGTTTATATCTTTTGGCCATTAACCACTTGCCTGATACATTGTTTCCAAATAGCTTCCCTGTCATAGGCTATAATGAGGGATTCTTTCACTGCACAGAAGCATTTTAGTTTAAAGCAGTGCCCTTCATTTATATCTTGCTAGCCATCAGTGATGCATCCACAAACATGTCACTAAGTGAGCATCAAAGAATTTATCACCTAAGATAAAAGTCTTTCCTGAAATTTATATTTTAAAAAAATTGATTCTTCCATTGCATTGCCTCTGGTGACCCTCACTGAGCTACTAGTGCAGAGCCTAGTAGGCAACGCTGTTAGGCATGTGATGCCCTGGTTTAAACTCTGGTACTCCATCTCTGATGCTTGTTTTTCACACTGAAGCACAGCTCTGGACCTCTATATGTCATCTGGTTTAAATAGATTTTATTAAAACACTAAGTTAAAAGGAGTTTACCACCTATGTATTCTTCTATGTGTTTTATGATTTTAAATCTTATATTCAATTATTTAACCAACTTTGAATTATTTTTGTATACAGTATTAGGTATGCTTCTAGTTTCATTCTTGGCATGTGACTTCTAGTTCCCAGCATTTATTGAAGACTTTCTTTTTTCCTTTCCACTATATGCTCTTAACTCCTTGATCATATACTAGTTGTCCATATATATGGGGCTTACTTCTAGACTTTCATTGGTGTGCCTGTTTTTATTCCAATGCATCAGGGAGCATGATATCTCTATTTTGTTCTTTGTTCCTCAGGATTATATTGCCTATTTGAACTCATACAAATATGAGTATTTCTGTTTGTTTCTGTGAATAATGCCATAAGGATCTTAATAAGATTGGCATTGAGCCAATGAATTGCTTTAGATAAAATACAGGAACATGAACGCCTATTTCTTTGTGTTTTCTTCAATTTCATTCATGTTCTATAATTTTCACTGTACATGTCATTCACGTCCTTGCTTAAATTTATTCCTAGTCAGTGTATTCATTTTTTGTGATAATATATTTTCCTCATTTTTCTTTATGTTAGTTGTTTGAATTGTATAATTTCCTAATGCCAAATCCTGAAAAAAGAGAAAATCTGAACTGACTATTCACAAAAATTGATATAGTAATCAAAAACCTACCCAAAACAGAAGTCCAGAATGAGATGACTTCACTGTTAAATTCTACGGATCATTTAAAGAAGATATAATATCTATCCTTCATTAACTCTTTAAAAAAAAATCAATGAGGAAGAAACACATAACAAATCCTTTTATGAAGCCAGGATTATTATCAAAAGCAGACAAGGAGGTCACCAAAAAAGAAAAGTATAGACAATATTTTCTGACTAACAGATGAAAAATCTTCAACAAAATTTTAGCAAACAATTCAACAACACATGAAAAAGTTTGTACACAACGTGGGATTTATTTGGGGAGGGTGCATGGATGGTTCAACATTTGTAAATCTCATCAGTGTAATATATCACATTAATAAAATGAAGGATAAAATTCTCTTGATCGGCCCTCCCTGGTGGCGCAGTGGATTAAAGCACAGCACTGGGAGGCTGGAGCCACTTCAGCATGAGTTCGATTCCTGCCTGCCCTGGAGGTGACCACATGGCACAGCAGACCTCTCCTGACCCGTCTACTGCTCCCCTCAGCAGTGTACTTCGTCAATCTGCCTGTTCTGCTCCCCATTCTGTCTCTGGTGAAGCCTCTCGCCGCCCCTGAGTAAGAACTGGGCCTGTACCCCAGTTCTGTATGCATAAATAAATAAATCTTTTTTAAAAAAAATTCTCTTGATTATCTTAGTAGGTGCAGGGAAAGTATTTGATAAGATTCAGCATTCATTTATGATTTTTAAAAATGAATAAAATGTGTAGAGAGGCAACATACTTAAATAATAAAGGCTATATATGACAAACCCATGTTAATATCATACTCAGTAATATAAAATGAAAATTTCCCCCTATGGTCAGAAACAAGGCAAAGATGCCCAATCTCATTATTTCTATTCAACAAAGCACTAAAAATCCTGCCCATAGCAAGTAAGCAAAGAAAAGAAATAACAGGTACCCAAACTGCAAAATTAAAAAGTAAAAGTATCACTGTATGTAGATGACAAGTTATACATAGAAAATCCCAGACTCCACCAAAAAAAAATAAATAAATAAACCCACAACTATTAGAAATAATATTTGAATACAGTAAAGGTAGAGACTGCAAAGGCAGTATATAAAACTCTACTGTATTTCCATATGTAAAATAACATATTCACAGGTTCCAGGTACTAGGACAAGGACAATTTGAGGACAGTATTCTATCTCCTCCCATGGCCGGCTAATTCACTTTGTTCAGGTTGCATATTCAAGAATTCTGAATCATCTTTAAATCTTGGGTCCCATTCTTTCCTAATCTATCACTTCTCAAATAAGAAATCTAATAATGTTGCAAATTCAACCATAAAGAGGAAAGAAAAGGATGTGATGCATTTATATAATGCCCTGGATTAAACTCTCTTAGTCTGTTGCAATCTCAGCTCTTTAGCTGCAAGAAAAAAGAAATTATTATAGTGCTACCAGAAATACCTGAGATTTTCTGGCTATAGTCCTAAACCATTAATTTAGGGACCTGAATTCCACATTTCAAACTACACAAGGTGTGTGAGGATAGCAGGTAGGTGTTACAGAAACAGAGAGAGGAAGAGGCAAAGTAACAAGTAAGAAATTGAAAAGAGCAAATAAGCCAGCACGCTGTATATCAGCACAGCTACAAAAGCTCTAGTCAACTGGAAGAAAATTACCCAAACCTACAATAAATTAATATATAGCTCAAAATGAACACCTCATAGTACTGGTACACACTGGGAGACGCTTAATTTCAATCCTCTCAGATAATTTTCCTTAAAACAATTGTTACAGCATGTAACTGTGCACTGAGAATGCTGGCACTGCTATTTCCTATCACCAGTGTAATGTTTGTTACTGGTGGAGCACAGCTGGATGGCACTGAGCGGCTCCACCCCCTGCCCAGCCCCCATATTTCCACCAAATCATCTCAGCTAGATTCTATGCCAAGTTCTAGAATTCTATACATATTATATTCTCCATTGTCAAACAGAAAAGAAACAATTCACCATGTGTAAGAGACAAACTCATCAACCATTTGGGAGGTATAGGAGAAACTTGATTCTTTTTTTGTCTGCAACTTCTCATACTGGAGCTAAATTTGAGATGTATGCGTTCAGAAAAAACTTGTTCTCTCTAAAGTAGCTAAACAGTTGATCATTAATGCTCTTAAAAAACTGTTGCCGTGCCCTCCCTGGTGGCGCAGCGGGTTAAAGCACAGCACAAAGAAGCTTAACCCACTTCCGCATGAGTTCAATCCCCGCCTGCCCCGGAGGAGATCCACATGGCGCGGCAGACCTCTCCTGGCCCGCCCTCTGCTCCCCTCAGCAGTGTACTTCGTCGATCTGCCTGTTCTGTACCCCACTCTGTCTCTGGTGAATCATCTCACCCTCCGCATCTCTGGCCTGTACCCCAGTTCTGTACGAATAAATAAATCTTAAAAAAAAAAATTGTTGCAATGACTGGCCACTTCTTTTTCACGTTTGTCATAATTTAGTACACTTTTTGGTTTTGACGGGTGGGAGGGCTGAGTGCTCACAGTAGGGCTTGCAAACTGTTACGTTGTCATTTTTGAGTCATGTATGTCAGTTGAAACCAAATTGTCAGGCAGATCTTACCTTTCACAGCAAAATTGCCTTACGGGCAATTAGTTATGCTACAGAAATGCTTACGGCATATATGGGGATCCTACCAGACACAGTGAAGAGGAGGTGAAAACTGCCTGGTACTAAGGGGACTCTGGCTACAAGAGAGACTTATTTCCTCTGTAGTTCTGTCTTTCTTTCCAAAGTCATCTGCAGCCCACCACAGAAAGACCATGTTGGGTGACCACCTGGAGACACCTTCAAAATGGGTCTGAACCTTGGCTCAGCACAGCAGTTGACTATAAACTGTCAACAAGCAACCCCACCACCTTGCCACCTGTCCCTTCTGGCCTCCTCGCTACCAGAGACAGAATCTGAGGAAACTCTAGCTTTGGCTTCCTGGATGGTTACAGAGGTACAAGGACCACAAAGGACTTCCAAGATGCTTCTCATAAAAGCTGTTTTCCTTGTGATTAAGTTGTATTTGCTTGTTAACTGTGTGGTAAACAAATCCCTAGCTCCTGCCTCCCAGTTCTAGCGTGGCCGCGTGTTAATTGGGACTTAGAGGGTAGTGGGTTGGCAAGGCGGCTGGGAACAGGAAGCCAAAGAGCCCCATCTGGTTATCAGCTCTGTTGACATGAGCTGAGCGTGTGTGGTTGTGTGGCATGTCCAGCAGGTCGAGCAGGGGTTTTCCCAGCTATGAAAGGCCTGCTGTTGGAAACACTTGGCCTGGTGTCAAACCAGGCCTTCAGATCAGGAGTCTCCCTGCCTTCAGCCCCACCGCCTCCTGCAGCCCCAGCTCCCACTTGGCAGGGGGGAGGGCAAACCAAACATGTCTGGTCCCATACTTGGGTGCAGGGCTGAGGAGAGAAGGCCAGGCAGGGAATGAAAGCAGCTGCACCTGGAGCTAATCTGCCCTCCTCAACACCCACCCCAACCCCAAGCCAGCCAGCAAAATAGCCCTTTCCCTGCAATAGCCAGGCAACCGCAGTTCTGAAACCCTCTCCGTGTGTCACTTATCAAGACTGAATGCAGACACTCAATCCCCAAAATCGGGCTGCCAGGGGATCAAATGGGTGGGAGAGGCTTGCTGGGAAATTCCTCCCAGCCAGTAGATACATGACTTGGGAAGAAATTGGGGCAGTTCCCAAAGTAACTCACTACCACCTCCCCCAGGGGCAATCACTGTCAAAAAATGATTTATTTTAGACATTTTGTAATTATTTTAGCTAGTGGGCTATGTTATAGTGTGTGTTAGAGAAGAGTATGTGTGAGTGTGTGTTTGTGTGTGAGAGTACCTAATCCTTTACAATTAAGTCTGTAGAGAGCCTAAGAGTTCAGTGAAGCCCAACTGCTGAACCCATACCCACATCTCTCATAGATAATAAGAGCCAGAGCTGTGTGGTACGCAGACACACTGTGTAGCAGTGGGGTGAGGACCCTAAGTGGGATTCACCAGGGATGTGAGGACTTGGCGATATAAGAGCTATAGCAAGTCATCCGGCTGCATCTCAAGAAACACCATTTTTAGAAATTTTCACAAACCCATTCCTTGTGCTGCTTAGTGAATGGATACTATTACTGAGGTAAGCGCTGCTGAACAGGGTTCCCATTTATGGTTAGGATTAGGGTTGTTCTGATGCATCACCTTAAATGCCTAAGACTGGAAGCCAAGATGCCAAGGTGTTTATTGTGATGGGGAAATGATTGTATTTTCTCCTTGTATTTTTACAGAGGTTAGACATTTCCAGGAGTAACAAATTTAAATACTCCTAACTGAATGAACAATGAATTCATTAGTTGACTTGAAAGCAGACCTAGCTCCTATTTTCAAAACACTTCTACTATTCCAAAAAGACACAATGGATACCAATGATCCCAAGCATCTGTTATATGGTGGAAAGAGGTTGAGGAGTTGTGGAAAGGGGAGGTGAAAGCATCGAGTATGAGTATCTGGCATCCCTGAGGACCTTGGAGGGTTTAGATGAGGACCTGCAGTCTGGTCATGTCCACAGGTGAGGACTAGACCACATAAGGCAACACTCATCTGGATGCAAGCCCAACGAGCTTACATGTGTTCAGTCCCCTGGGCCAAGAATAATGTCTGAGGCATGGAGCGTACTCTCTAAGTTTTACATTTTGAGTGACTCCACTTCCTTTCAAATCTAAAAAGAGGGGGAAATGGCTATCAGATAACAAGCTAAGATTCAGGTAAGATGAACAGGAAATACCACTGACTGTGAAGACTTGAAAAGTCATGAAGGGCTTCATGCAAATTCGGGGGTTCATTGTAAATTGATTTTCCTCTCAACCCATGCTTTGCAAATGTATCCAAGTTAAATCTTTATCCTAATAAGCTTGACAGAAATATATCAACTCTAAACAACCTAGATAGAATTTTGCAAAGCTTTATGATTTCGTAGTGTATAGAGTGTGATCAGATATGCATAAACCATAGAGGAAAATCATACAGAAATATGATCAAAAGATGTAAAATTCAGACCTCTGGTCTCATGGTTTCCTAGGCCATGGGAACAGGAAGACATTCTGTGGTGCTCCTTACCTGAAAAATCGTAGCTGGGAAGTTTAAGTTCATGGGGACTTCGCACAATGACCATGAGGGTTGCTTTTATTTCTTTACTAAGTCCTAGGACCTCACTTTGAAGGGGTGACTCACACAGAGTATTTTGTCAGGCCAACTAGGCCATAAAAATATTAAGTGTGGTTTTAAACAGTAAAGGTTTTTATTATCCCGATCACTTCCTTTCATGAAACATTGCAATAAATTGGACTTTAAGGGGATTAATGACCTGCCTGCTATGTCTCACAAGAAATTCATTATTACAACTATTTGAGAAGCATTGATATTAATACTGGGGTTAGTTAAAAAAAATGGAGGCACTCAAAAAATATTCATGGAACTCAATCAGAGCACTTTACACATAAGAGCCTGATAATATTGGGGTGAAACCTGACTTGCATCCAGAGGTCCTGAGACTTCAAGGAATGACTAGAGCTGCCATCAGAAATAACAATTCTGTGTTTAGTACTTTGAGAGCTCAGCAGAGTGAGGTACTTTGCTCCAACTAGCTGTAATTCAAGTTAATTATTCCTTCCCTCTTTTAGGGCATTTGGTCAACAAAATTGACCAAACTCCTGTTCAGAGCCTTTGTCTCTTAAAACCCAAGAAGAAAATTATTTTTCTTTCCTCTCTTAATTGTAATTGTGAGGGATTTACATTTTGCTAAGTAGGTAATCTTCCTAACTCTCAATCTAACTTTCCATCTTTGCTGAGTTCAGTCTACTACTTTCAGGCCATGTTATCTTAGACCATTTCTAGCTTCTTACAAGTAGAGCTTAAGACCCCACTTCCACACACAAGGGGGACACCACCTAAATTACTTTAGCACCTGCCTCACTTCTTTTATTTAATACCTTCTCTCATATGCCCTTGCTGGCCCAGGTTTCTCTTCTGGAAAATGAGAATGATATACTATGAAGTGCTTGCTAAGGTAAGTAATGGTCTACACTAACTTACTAGTAGCCAAGTCTTTGGCAAACAGCTAGTCAGTGTAATAATACTCAGGCTTTAACTAGTAGCATGTCAAATGTGATGTTTTTCTTTGTAGTACAAAATCTAGCTCATGGAAACATAATGATTTGATCTGCAAGGTTAAGAAAAAAACGACTATGGTGATGGCACATGGGTGAATTGGTGGTGTGAAGTCCACGGGGATTACAAAAGAGATGAAAAAATGTACAAAATGAAGCTGTTAAATAAATATTTCTAAGGGGAAATATTATATTTATATAATATAAATATATATTTATATATTTATATTAATATATATATTTATATATCATTATATATGTATATACATATATATAAATGGAAGCCTAAAAAATAATAAAATGTGAAACCAAAAAAAAGACCTGGTCCCTCAATGGTCATAAAATTCATCTCACATTATGGACTTACTGGTAGAAATGATTTTTAGAAGTCCTTCCAGAATAGAGCAATGTTCCTGAGGTTAATTTTGCTAATAAGTTTTGCAAATACCAACAATTCACACCAACTCCAGATTATTCATCCCAAAGCACCTTCATGCTCAAGCGTGAAGACTCGTGACTTCAGGAAAATACTGGCTTTGTACAGATTCCCCTTAGAAATATTACTGTAATTTTCCTTTCCTCAGGAAATCTAAAACTCTTCTATCTGCGTGACATACTCCTAACGTTTCTGGGAAATGTCTTTGTGCGATGCCAGAGTCTTGGTTTACGTCTGCTGCCAATTCACAAACTTGTGAGACTGGTTTGCCCCTGGAGACTGGAATATTGATGTTTTTTTAGATGGGTGCTTGGCTCCGAAGGTTACCACTTCATCTGCAAAAAGAACTTAGAAAAACATGTCCTTCACTTTCTCAAATGCTTGGTCGAGCTGACCTGCATGAAGCCGTGGGTCAGAAATCACCGTTTGCTGCCTGGCAAGTGTGAGATGGAGGAACCCTGACACTTGCAGGAACCTGGAGGAAAGAACTGAACTTCTGCCTCATTGAACATTGCATGATTATGTCAGGGGCAAATCCTCAAAAGAATGGCTCAAATGACTGAAAATTAAATAAATCAATTGCTTTCTTCCTAGAGAATGTCGTATTGCAGATCCAAAAAATTTTAACTCCAAATGTGCTTTGGAAACTATTCAAGAGTCCTTCTTAAGAGAATTCAGATGACTTTTCAGTGGCAAGTGCACCCCATCCCAGCCAGGCATGATATAATCAAAAGGGGCTGGCCAGCAGCATGCACATCTCAAGGAGACTGTTGCCTGAAAGAATAGGACAGCCAGCTTCTAGTAACCTCTCCACCCCTATAAAATTATCTTTCGTGTGGACATCTATTTATTTACTTGCTTTGTTTTGCCTGCCAATACCCCTTGCCCTTTCTTCTGGCTAAGATTGCTCAGGAAGTGGGCATGAACCCCATTTGCTCAGTTTCTCTCTTTGGAATCTGACTTTTGAGTGAGGTGATAATAGAACAGCAATGATGGCTGGAGTGCCTAGCCATAGGCCCAAAGGAGCCTAGTGGAGATAGGGCCCATTAGCTTTGCAGCTTAGAGGCTGGCACATTCCCTGGCTTCTCCACTCATGAAACCTGGTCACTCTGCTCATGCTTGGATTTAGTGGGGTTAAGTTGACCGGACTGAGTCTCTCCTATTTGCTACCACAACACCTAACCAAAACATCTGCTAAAAATAAAGTTCTATGACTGCCTATGGATGACAGGTCATGTGGACCATTAACCGCAGGCTGTTGGCCAAAAACTGAAACAAATCCTTTCCAAAAAATTATTTTTGAAACTATGGATAGAACTGAAGGGAATGGTACTAAGTAAAATAAGTCAGAAGGAAGAAGACAAATACTGCATAATTTCACTCATATGCGGAATGTAGAGAAACAAAACAAAGAAACAGACAAAAGCAACCCCCTTGACATCTAACTGCAGAGTCTACCAGAGGAGGAAAGTGGTGGCATGAGGTTAAGGGAGGGAGGGTCCCAACAGACTGTGGAGGAAGATTATAGGGGCTTTGGTAGTAGGTGTGATGTGGTAACATACATTTACAGAGGTATGAACCTGTACCCCCAAAGCATTGTAAACCAATGCTACCTCAATATATAAACATAACTTAAAATATAAACTATGGAAAAAGAAAAATAGTCTATAAAAGTCAAACAGTTGCAAATTGAAAAAGTAAACATAGCTCCTATCCCTTCTCAAAAGTCATCTCAAAGTAAAATAGGAAATAATACTATCTACTATTATTTATCAATCATCTCTAGCCCTCAGTTGAAATGGTTCAGGTGGATATAACTATAAATTAGTTAGCTTAAAGGAGGAGGCACAAACTCAGTATCTGAATTGGTGAGGTAGAAGGAATGGAAGGGACCTGTAGCCTATGTCAAATAATATTAATAAAAATAAATTCAAATGCAAAGTCACTAACAGCAAAATAAAAACATGTAACGAATAGCACACAGTCAAAAAGTTTAATATTACTTAATATTGTTAAGTACTATGTTAAAAAAAACAAACGTGTGCCTTTCAGTCACACATAAATTTTTCACCCAAAATCTTTTAACCACTGATAAAAGCTTTTACAGATTCAAAATCCTGAAGACTCATGAGATGATTATGAGCCAGCTTCAAATACCTTCCTTTAGTTCTTACATCTTCAAATAAAACCATGCCTTGGTAAATAAGGACTTCTTTTTCTTTTTCTTTTTTTTTTTTTTTTTGCTGTCATCTATTGATAGCAACCCACAGTTTTATGTTGGGAATGAATTTATGGCTCATTTCCCCAATGCACACGAGGCTTGAATGCAAAACATGCAGTGTTTTTTCTTTCCTTTTCCTTTTTTAAAAAATTTATTTATTTATACATATAAAAACTGGAATACAGACCAGAGGAGTGGGGTAGGGGGTGAGAGGATTTACCAGGATTTACATTTATATATGTATGTGTGTGTGTGTGTGTGTGTACACACACATAGTAGGGAACAGAACAGGCAGATCTACTGAAATACACTGCTGAGGGGAACAGTGGGCAAGACAGGAGAGGTCAGTTGTGCCATGTGGGTCAGCTCCATGGCAGGGGATCTAAATCATGCTACATTGTCTGTAGATAGCTTCCTAGTGCTCTGACTTAACCCCCTGCATCACCAGGGAGGCCCCAGAGTGTTTTTTCAATTGAAAAATGAATCATTGCTCTTGCTGCTGAGACAGAATTGCTTTCAATTTTAGCTATTTTAAATAATAAGTAACAGTATCACCCAAATGACTGGGAAACTTTGGTAATTAAAAATAGTATAGCATGGTCTACAGAACATAAGAAACTGATAGGGCAATCCCTAGAGAAAGAAAACTCAAAGAATAAAGAGTTGCCAGTTGTATCTTAAGTCACCCAGCAGAAAGCTTCACTTAAAAATCAGTGATGATTTCCAATGCCTTCTCTCAGTCTCTCTACACACTCTGCTCCTCAACTCCTGTGTTCAACCACAGGAACTTATAATCAATTGTCTCTCGTTAGGTCATGCTGAGAACGAAAACACAGGAACCATTTTGTTTTTGGAGTGACAGTTGCCTCATGGTTTAGGGTCACTGCAAAAGTCTGCATTTCAAATGACTGAGGTTCTTCTAATGCCACCAGGACCAAAGTCCTTACCAGACACTCCCTTCTGGAGTTAAGCGTGCTCGTTAGCATCAGATTCTCTCCTCCTGTGCAACCCTGAGAAGAACATCACACTCACTCACCATTATCTCACTGTGGACTGATGTTTCAGACCACGGCAGGACAGCAGGTGCGGAGCAAGCTGCAAGAAAGGAAAGAACACTCAAGACCCCAAGAGTCCACCCACGCACTCCCAGATTGTCCCCAGGGTCCAGTTTGTGCTCTTCTACTTCAGAGCTGCTCTCTCTATAAACCTCCACCCTATCTACATTAAGTGACACTTCACTCTATTTATATTCAGAAGTGTCAGCTACTCACCCCTAACTCTGAATCAACAAAACCCTGAAGTTAATGAGGTTGCTTAACAAGTCACAAGAGGGAAGAGGACACCCTAGAGTGTACTGAAACTGACCAGACATGATTGGCAAGGACTGTGGAATGAGCGAGAACACCAAGCAACAGCCTAAAGGTCTTATGCCACACACTTAAAGGTTGGGAGGTGAGAAATACTTCACGTGGGTGTGCCCCAGCTTTCAGTCTATCTCCTTGTTTCCGGAGGTATTGGCACAGGAGAACAGGGGACATTCCCCTTAACCCTCTCCAGATTAAATACTCAGCAGCACAGCCTCCTCAATCACACCACTGCCTAAACCTCACTTCCATTTGCTGGCCTTAAAACAGAAAATGGGGCCTCGGGAACGGGTCCCAATTTCCATCAGCTCACCAGGGCAGTGAAAGAAAAGTAGAATGAGTTTTCAAAAGGGCAATTTTAAACAAAAGACAAGATGCAGGTAATTTTAAACAACAAGATGCAGGAACAACATGTCCACCTGTGGTGTGTTCCATGCATGTGTGCCCCAGGGGTCACCCAGTTGATGTTCATAACTTGCTCACAATGGATCATTTGGATCCAAAAGCACAAACACAACTCAGCAAAGTAAGTTTGATCTCTGCCTCATTCATTCCCTTCCATCGTGTGAATTCAATTCAGGATATAACAGCAGGCCATGCATTTAGTTAAGAGGAATGGGAGAGGCTGACGGCAAGGTGTGGTACAGAGAGGGTCTTTACCCTAGGGTTGGTCAAAAACTATTTCCAGAGTGGCAGACCCATTAGCAGAGTAAGGCAATCTTTTGGAAAGCTGGACAAGTTCAGAGTCAAAGAATGACGTCATTTCCATTCTCTGGAAGGAAAAAAGAGTCCAAATACACAGTTAGCCAGTGGGGAGGTCGTTTCCATCCTCATGTGCCCAGAGAGTCTCTCTCCACCCCACAGGGACACGGATGAGGGAGACACCAAATGAATACAATTCTTTTTCAGAGTGAAGACATCAGAACAGCTGGTGAAGACTTAAAGAGTTCCACATACAAAATGTGGGGTATAGATCTGGTCCTAAATTACAAGTGAGCCTCTCCTCACTGAACCCAGCAATGCCCACCTCACTCAGCAGAGCCCCATCCTGTGATGGAGCACCAAGTGCCACCAGTTCCCCCTTTCTTCAGTCGTTGTCAATCAGGCCTATTCTTTTAAGAACTATCAAAGCAAAGTGAACATGGAGGGTTATAGGACCCCTAAAGTCCTCACTGCCAGTTCTCCAGGGTGTCTTTTGACAGCTTTCCAGGCTGCGTCCCAAATGTGGCATTTTGTCAACCTCACTCCTTCCAGACCTGGGCTAGGAATTTACACACGGGCAGAAGTGTTTCTTCACTGGGGGATTTTTGGGCTGCCAGGCGCAGCCAAAGGGGAGCAGCTTTCCTTCTCGACCACAGTCTTGTGGCCCACCTTGGAGGCTGAAGTAAAGTTACTGTACTCAGCTCCTCAGCTTGCCCAGCGCCCACTAATAACATCTGCTTTATAACCGCCCTCCTGCAACCTGCTCACTGCTGGGCCCTGGCGCTGGGCGAGGATGTGCTCTGCTCTGCGGCAGGTCTGGTGGAAAGTTGACAGCCTCCCAGCCAGGAGCCAAGGCAGCCAGCACTGGATAAATGACTTGAAGTGCTTTCTCAAGGGACCCTTTCCAGGTACAGGAGCCTTCTTAACCAGATTGGACCTGGCTGGCAGACAGCCTGGTCCAGAAGCACATTAAAAATCAACATACAGACACCGTTGGAAAGCATAGAAAGCTCAACTCTGACATCTTATGTATTAAAACATTGTTACATAAAAATGACCACAGAGCTCCAAATTCATACTTTCCTACCTCGTGAGACCGGCTGCCACCAGGAATAAACCTGTGAGAGTGTGCGGCCGGCAGCAGAGCCTTGGGAGGCCTGGGGATCAAGTTAGAGCCGCAGGCCAAGCCTCGGGGCAAGATCAATGGCCTGGCCCTCAAGGACCGTTCAGTCTGCAGCAAAGTGGGGGAGCTGGTGCCCTCATCTCACCACAAGAGTTGGGGGGCAACACCCAACTCGAGCCAGCAGGGAACCCATAGTCTCTTCCGAGACCCCCTTTCATCTGCCTCATAAAGCCCCAGACAAATTGGCACAGCTTGCAGTTTTTAATGAAGCGCAGGCTCCTGGCTGGAGCCAAAGGGGCATTACAGACTCAGAATGAGGCTCTTTCATACCCTCGGAGAGGGAGACACAGAAGGCCAGACTTCTGCTATAACGTTCTGCCGAGGAACTCAATGCTTGTCATGTAACTCATTGCATTTTCCTTGTCAAAGCTCAGTAACAACTAAAATGGATCATTTCCACTTTGTTTGGAAGATATGAAGGGGTTTGAATCATGCCCTTCATGTACCAGCCAACACCAGAACTAGAATGCAGATCTCCTGCATGCTGACTTACCTGGGGCCAGGTCTGCAGAGATGGACTTGCATTGCCTCTTTCCGTGCTAAAAGTGCCCTCAGGGAAACCTACCATTGCCCTTTTGCACAAATGAGGAACCCCAAGGACAAAGAACTTCAGGCTATTAATGAATCCCATGCCTGTCCCTCCTGGGTAAGCACAAAGCTTTTGATAGCTGTTAATGTGGATGACCGTGGAAGATAACACACTTTGAAATCAGTTGAATCCTGTTTAAATTCTGAATCTTACATTTCTCAGCTGTGTGATCATGAGAAATCTGTTTCTTCATTTACAAAACAATCCCTATATACATGCATACCCACCACACTGGACAACACAAAGCCTAAGGATATAATTTAAATAGAAGTCTGTAACTTAGATGCTTGTCAATACTTCGGCAGTTTATCAATTCTGTTTTTTCCTCCACAGAGAGTGTGGTATTGGGGCAAAGGAAGATGTGCTTAAAATGTTTTCTTATTATTGTGATGATTATTTCATGATTCGTATGTTTGAGTCATGTCCTACCACACACTGGCTGTGTGTCCTTGAATAAGTTATGACCTCCTGAGTCTTCATTCCTCAGTCCGGAACTGGAAATAAACATCCTCATCTGGATAGCTGTGGTGATGATTTTGGGATCTGGACGTACCCTAACAAAAACCTGAACTGCAGGAATGGCTTTGGAACTGAGCACTGGGTGGGAACTGGAAAAGCTGTAAGGACTTTGAGGAGACTATTAATGAAAAAAAATTAAGTGCTTTAAATATGCTGTTCATATAATTTTGGATTTTGAGGAAGCTGTCAGTGAAGACTAAAATAAAGTGAGGAAAATTTTATTGGAAACCAGCAGAAAGGAAATCCCTGTTATGTAGCAGGGATTTAAGTTTAGCAACACTGTCACCTGCAGTTATATGGGAAGTAGAAAATTAACCCAATGAACTGGAAAACCCAGTTGACTTGGCTTCTTCTTGATACTTACAGGAGCCCAAATGTTATATCAAAGACTGTTAGATTGAACATCCTCAGTCACTTCAAATGACAATGAATAAAATTTCAGAGAAGATTTTCAGTTAATGACCAAATATAGAACATGCTTCCAGGAAAACCTTGTGTCAAAGTGCTATTCAATTAAACTAAATGCCCTAGAAGGTAGTTCAGTATGGCAGCATGGGAAAACCCTGGCTCACCTCTACCATGGACACAGCAAATCTACAGCTATATGGCTAACAATGCTCCATGAAAAATATCTGAGAATGAGCTGGACAGCTCCTCCACAAAAGGACCATACCAAAATGGGCAGAAGAGGCAGAGACAGATTCTTAGCAAGAAACCCCACCCTTCTAATGAGGAGAGATAGCACAAATACAGACTTCTCCTGAAAGAGGGGTTTGTCCTCCACATCAAACACCCCATCCCTTGGGACCTGCACCTGAAAGGCAATTGCCCCAAAACATCTAATTTTGAAAACAATCAGTGACACAAGCTATGCAACCTCTATCGACTGACATATTCCAGATAGACAGAAGTGCTCTGAAAAATCAGACTTTCCACACTAACTTATGTTATGACCTTCCTTTTTTGTTTAATCATTACATCAAAATATTCTAAACAACCTTCAGTTTACAACTGGATTGCCTTAGCCTCATAAGGTGCTACCTGGCCCAGACAAGCAACCACTGCACCAGGGTGAGAAATTCCTCTTGAAGTCAAAAGTGATCTTACAATAGGCTGATTGATAAAAACAACTGGCTGTTACTGCAAAATCAATATTGAGGCAATACTGAAACATACTCTTACTGCAGATGGAGGAAAACCCAAATCTCATCACTCTACTATCTCACATAGCCTTCTATTCAGTTTCTAAATAACCACTCAAACTTTCTACTATCTTGTCTTTAGATATGGAAATTCACCCAAGTCACCTTTTCAGAGCTAATGGGGTTTCTACCAGCTAGACTTCAAGGAAATTCACTTAAATTTTATAACAAGTTTTCAAAGAACTTTACTGTAATTTGATTTACAAGAAATTTCCTCTTCCTGCCCTCACTTTATTTTACCCCCTAGGATGCCTCAATGAGAATATAAGCTGTTAAGTAGTAGATAAGATTTAAGGGACTTTATTTTGGTTAATCTTCACTGGTAAGTACAGTAATATTAGTCTTAAACTTTGTGAATCTATGTACCTGTTTTAAGCTGGACAGATTGATTTTTAAAATGTTACAATCTCAACTAAAGATCAAAACAACCCCAGACTATTCTTAGAAAAAAGGTGATTGTGATCTCAGCCCATTTCATATGCTAATGTCATCCACTGCTTGCTTGAAATGTATAAAATAAACCTCTGCTAAAGGCAGAGCAGGAAGACTTGCACCCAACTCCGATTCCGTGTCTTCCTCATACCTGCTCCCCTTTTATCCCCTTTTTCTAGGAATCTCCACTTACCGACACCGCTCCCACCTTGAGACCCTGCCTGTTCTGCCCTCCAATAATCCGTGATCAGGGACAAAGAGTCTCCAACAAATCAGGGCTTGACACCAGGTAATTCCAGATGCATAGAAAACAAGATCCACTCTTAAAGGGTAAATATATGAACTCACTCTCACCAGGACCTAGCACAAAATAGCAATTTAAAAAGCACCTAGCTTATACCTGAAGGAGACTCAATTATTCATCTAAAAGCAACTTTCCAGGATGTAAAGGTGCACTAGAACTTTCTCCATGGAGGGAAGCACTGGCAAGCATCATTTGGGGGCTTCACCTTACCTTACCAGAGTCATTTTAGCACACCCCTATCATAGCCCACTGTGCAAGCCTGCTGGACAGCCACACTCACTGCAGCCTTCTGCCTAGTCCTCTGCAGCACCCGTAAGCACAGTAGGACTTTAAGCACACACATGTGCACACACACGCATGCGCACATGCACACACGTGCATGCACACACGCATAGACTCCAATGCTACACAAGCCAGAGGCACTCTCAAATAACTTAGACTGGGAGTCACTGTCTTTACGCTTGCTCTTGGCCTCACTACAGGTTGTCGGTATCTCTGATAAAGGATAGTGAAATCACCTAGAACCCCAATTTTTATCCCAAGGGGACACCTTCATATCACCAGGTCAGGAGGCCAGCAGGGTTTACAACTACAGTCCCACAGGACCACACATATTAGTGTACTTTAAAACTGACACCACGGGTCTAATCTCTAATTCTGCAATTAAACTAGAAACTACAAGAGATCTCTCCCCTTGGAACACTGGGAGATCAGACAATCATTAACAATGGGGACCCATTAAGAATAAACCAGGTTTCCTGTACAATCCAGGAAAAATTCCAGAGACAACCCAAAAAAATAGGGTTAAATTGAACAGTAAGGTTCAACACCTAGCCAAAGCCACTTTTTCAAGAGTGGGAGAGGCAGCTGTCTCAGCTAGTACAGAGAAACGAGCACAGTGAGCCAAATAACTGTTAAAACAGAGAGTACTATATTGCAAACAAACAAAACAGGTAAAGCCTTAGAGAAAGGCCTTAAAGAAATTGAGATAAGTAATCTACTAGATAAAGAATTCAAAGCAATGGTCATAAAGTAGCTTACTGAAATTGAGGAAAGAATGGATTTTTTTTAAAAAAAGTGAGAACTTCAACAGAGAGAAAATAGAAGTAACAAACAGAAGTTACAGGATTGATGAATGCTGGAATTTAAAAGAGATACAATTGAGAGATTCAACAGCAGATATAATGAAGGGGAAGGACAGAGCAACCAAAAGAAAAAAGAAAAAGAAAGAGACAAAAATAACTTAAGGAAATTATAAGCAACGCCAAGAAGAAAAACATATACAATACTGGGTCAGGGAAGGTAAGAGAAAGAGGAAACTTACTTAAAAAATAATATTAACACCTTCCCCAACCTGGGGAGGGAAACAGACCTCCAGGCCCAGAAAGTTCAGAAAGTTTCTAATAAGATAAACACAGATACTTACACCAAGACATATTGCAATCAAAATGTTAAGAGTTAGATTTTTTTTTAATCTTAAAAGGCAAAAGAGAAAAAGATTATAATACATACTAGCGACCTCTCAATAGACTATCAGTAGACTTTTCATCAGATACTTTGCAGAGCAGAGGGACTAGCATAATACATTCAAAGTGCTGAAAGGGAGAAACTTCCAACCAAGAGTACAATACTGGCAAAGTTGTCACTTGGAATGGAAGAAGAGAAAAGTGTTTTCTACATTATGAGGGGTCAATACTAAACAAGCTCTACAAGAAATATTAAAAATCTTCCTTAAGCGGAAAAGCATTGACAGCAAATTTAAGAAGAAAAATAAAAGCAAAAAATAAAAAAAAAAAAATTCCTGTACAGGTAAATAAATGTTAAAGGAAAAGATTAAACACTTAAAAAGTTAGTACAACAATCAAAAGACAAAAGTATTCAAATTGAATAAAACTACAGTACTTAATTAACCAAACAAAATAGGATGTAAAGTGTAATATTGAAAACATAAAGGGTGGAAGCAAATAGATAGTTTTAGAATGAGTTCAAAATGAAGTTGGTAGCAATTTAAAGTAGGTCTCTTACATGTTCGATGGCTACATATGATAGCCACAAAGCAAAAACCTATCGTGGAAACACACAAGGAAATGAGAAAGGAATGTAAACATCACACTTTATGTTATTAAACTACAAGGCTTCAAACTATAAGTTATCAAAGTAGAGTGGATTCTGAGCTCAAAGAACCCAGCTGACCTGCACCTAGAGTCCTGGATCTCAGAAAGTGCAGCTGATTTAAGCTTCTAAATTTTGCAGAAATTCATGATACAGCAGAGCATAACAAATACTCTGAGAGTAGAAATAGAAAATCTCCTTTAAAATGTGACGTGGGGGCCCTCCCTGGTGGCGCAGTGGGCTAAAGCACAGCACAAAGAAGCTTAAGCCACTTCCGCATGAGTTCGATCCCCGCCTGCCCGGGAGGTGACCACATGGCACTGCAGAACTCTCCTGACCCACCCGCTGCTCCCCTCAGCAGTGTACTTCATCGATCTGCCTGTTCTGTACCACACTCTGTCTCTGGAGAATCCTCTCACCCTCCACATCTCTGGCCTGTACCCCAGTTCTGTACGAATAAATAAATAAATCTTTAAAAAAAAAAATGTGACGTGGATGAAGTTAAGAATAACAAATTTCTTGTGGTTGGAAGAACATATTTGTTATCTAAAGATGCATTTTAATAAAAGACATGGACTATAATAATGAGTCTCAAGGGCTTCATGACAGTGTGTATGTGTGTGTGTACAGGACACAACCAATTGGAAATGCTACAGAGTCAAGGTGACATCTCTGGAGAAGGGCGTAGACCATCGATGCCTCGTCCTAGGGAGCTAAGTACATTTTGCCTTTCAGTGTACCAAGAGAGTCTTCTGAGTAAACTATTGACACACATTTGGTGTCAGAATAGCTCTAGGGCTGGGGAAGTGTTTCTGTTACTTACTAGGCTTGCTCTCCTCCAATGGGTCTGGAAGTCTGGACTGTAACTCACCCAAGAGAACCTCACAGGAGTGGGTGAAAGAAGGGGCAGCTTCTCATCACCATTGCTCGAGCTGGAACCCCAGCCACCGGAAGGAGGTTTCACACCCAGTGGCACAGACAGTTGGGTGGGACCTGGGAGAGGAGAAACAGGGTGGAAGAGCCTAAATAGAGCAAATGCCGTGAAGCAAAATTTCCGTTCTATGGTGGATGACCAAGCATCTCCCCAGCATCTGACTGTGACAAAACCAGTTGAAACTGTCATTAAATAAAGCAACAGGAAAACGGGGGAGCAGGCTTGCCAACAACCCCAGTCTCCATGGGACGTTCTGATGACAGAGAATGAACAAAAACTCATCTTCAAAATACATCTGACTGGGTTCTTTTATTTCAGAAAACTCCGCCCCCTGCCTTCACACTGATCTTATTACAACCTGGGACCCAATTTGCTTTTGAGTCCATTCAAGGTGCCTTTTAATAGCATTTCTTTCTCTCTCTTAATGCGTGGTGAGGGCAGTGAAGAGGAGTCAGATGGAAACTACGGTTCCCTGTTTATGATCCAACAGGTACTCTACAGACAGGAGGGAAAAATGTCTCCCACACACCCAGACTGCCCCAAGCCCCACCTGGAGGGGGCGGATTCTAGGAGCTAGGAGGGGATGTGGGTTCATGCCAATGCTTGGTGAGCCTGGTCATGTTTGCCAAAGAACAACATTGAAATAGAGGCCCTTCGGAGGCTCCCATTTCCATATATACTGGGGAATTACACAGAAGTTAAGAAAACATTCACTATACTTATGAAGTGAAAATAATCAGGCAGAAGAGCAGGCCAACATGAAGAACCATTTGCTAGCACATCAGGCAGTGCTGGCTACCGAGGGTCACTAGAGATGCGTGAATATGAGACAAACTGATCACAGACAGGGGTGCCAATATCTGAAAGAAATATCCAATGAGACAGCTACTTGTGGGAGAAGGGTAGGGGTGTGGGAGGAAAACCATTTTGTACAGTTACAAATTATTTGCTATATGCACATTTATTTAATGCACCTCAAGTAACAAGAAAATTGCACTTAAAAAAATTATTTACGCAAGGGCCCTCTCTGGTGGCACAACGGGTTAGGACACAGCACTGCAAGCTGGCCACAGCTGCTTCAGTGCGAGTTCAATCCCCAGCCCCGGAGGTGACCCACATGACTCGGCAGACCTCTTCTGTCTTGTCCACTGCTACCTCCCCTCAGCAGTGTCCTTCATCAATCTGTCTGTTCTGCTCTCCACTCCATCTCTGCTGAATCCTCTCACTGCCCCTGCACCTCTGGCCTGTACCCCAGTTCTGCATGCATAAATAAATAAATCTTTAAAAATACATATTTACACAAAGTCACAGAGCTAGCTAGTAAGGCAAACACCAGGCCCAGCACATAAGCTCCTCACCCATCTCTTGGGACCCTGTTGTTAGAACGAGGAACCTGCAGATAGCAGCCGACATACACAGGGCGGTTCCCACTGGGAGTGACCCCAGAAGTGACATCTGAAAGCAGCACTTGTGAGAGTCAACAGGGGTGTTGGCTAGACTGGGACCGCCTGCTGGATGTAACTGTTCACATCGTGTTCCACACACACCAACATCCTACCTGAGCATGGGCCACTGTCTTAAGTAAAGGAGCACCATTTCTTAGTGAAAGAAACCTTTAGTTGTCCCACATGTAGATATGTATTCTTTTCATTCACAACATCAATGGAAATTCACACCAACCCAATTACTCCCCACCACAATCCCATAGTGCAAACAGCCATCCATGTGGCCATGATTATTACTAAAATAAATGCTTATGTTTCATAAACGTGCTTGGAAAGAGGTCAGGTTCCACCTGTCACAGTGGAAGGACAGCCCCCGGAGAACGAAGGCTTCCCAGCTCAGGTGCCAAGCCTGAGATCTGGCACAGTTCTCCAAGGTTACCAGCAAGAGTCAGCTCCTGCCCCACCTTTTGCCCCATCCCTCCCCTCCCAAATGAAAGGCAGCTTCCAATTCCCTGCAGCTATTCCTAACTTTCTCCAAGAAAAGAAGAGCTGGCCTGGGAAGGACCTCTGTGTTACCTTGGCCACGCAATGCAGCAACACACAAACACTGTTACATCTCGGCAGGGTGAACAGTAAGAATGTCACTGGACTCTAAACAGAACACAAGCCCTTCTCTGTGGGGCAGCCTCGTCTGGACCAGCTCAGATGACTAAAGCACCTCAGGAAGTGGAAGCTGAATCAGAAAGCAACCTCCTTTCCTCTGACTCAGGAGCCCAGTGGTGTGGGGAGTGCTGTTCCTGGAGGTGTGGGGCGTTTCAAAAACAAGTAGAGCTGCAGGACAGTCAGCATCTTGGCAAAGGCTTGCTAAGTCAGACTCTGTGGTCACATCACTCAATACTTTAGCCATACCATTTCAGCTCACAGGTTCCACACTACCATTCCACTTTATTTTTTGAAAAGATTTACTTGTTTATGCATACAAGAACTGGGGTACAGGCTTGAGGTGTGGTGAGTAAGAGGATGCACCAGAGACAGAGTGGGGAGCAGAAGAGGAAGACTGACTGAAGTACACTGCTGAGGGGAGCAGCGGGTGGGTCAGGAGAGGTCTGCTGCACCATGTGGGTCAGCTCCCTGGCTGGGGATTGAACTGCTGCAAAGGCTGCGGAAAGCTTCATCATGCTGTGTCTTAACTCCTTGCGCCACCAGGGAGGGTCTGCTGTCCATTTTAAAGATGAAGAAACAGGCTCACAACCACATTCGCACATGCTCGTTCTGCTATATCAAGCTGCTTATCAAACAAGCATGAATTTAAATAGCGTAAACCATCCAGCAGCCTCCTCGTCATGATTTTATTATCATCTTTGTCAGCTCTCTCAGCAATCATGTAACTCTTATATACTTCTGCCATTGTTTTCACATATATACTTCACACTGTTTTCAGAGACGTGCTATAAATGTTGAGTATCATTATGAGAATTAGAGCATTATCTATTTTTCTGTCACAGACAAGAGGTTCAATCTTAGTGAAGTCTGAAGAAGGGAACCAGCGGCATAGACCTCTCGCAGAGGTCTATTAACCTTAGCTTCAAAGGTAATGTGTGAGAAGCCTGTGTTTCTTGGGGTCTGCTGAGCTGCCATCAGACTGAGGCTCCCCAGTTACCCCCTACAGCCCCTGCAGTTACAGATGCTGGGGTATAGCCCGCAGATGTGAGCCTCTCAAAAGAAGCACAGTGGCTGCAATTGGGATTTTTACCACTAGGTGGATGGTAGTGCTTTGTATTTTAATGATTTTGCTGAATAATAAGGTTTCCCATGGAACTAATATTTAATATTATAAAGTCAGTTATATCAGCTTTAATTAAAGACCATGAGTGCCATTGAAAAACTTTATAATTTAATAGGGGTGGGAGAATAAAACCATGTAGCATAAAAAAAAACCTCCCATGAAATACAAAAATCCCACTTGTTATTTCTTTTGAGTCCATTCAAGGTGCCTTTTAATAGCA
>NW_004567137.1:2526387-2530934 GCF_000260355.1 Condylura cristata
TGGAGCGATGGCTCTTGACTTCTGCATCTCTCTCTGAAGCTTCTCACTGCCCCTGACCTCTGGCTTGTACCCCAGATGAATAAATAAATCTTTAAAAAAAAAATTCCTTTCCATTCTAATTCCTAGGCTTTTGAATCCTAGAAGCAGCATAAAACTATAGTCATAATAATAACAAGAAGAATGATAATAAATATAAGTAGTGCTTATATTGTTTTAAGCTATGACACATCAAATGTTAAAGAGCATCTATAAAACTCCCTAAATAACACCATTCTTCCTTTTAATTTTTCTGCAAAATATCTATTAATGACTCCATTTTAAAAGTTTCTACATCCAAACATGTCTCATGCATTCATCTACGTAAATATGTAATCACATAGACACACCTCCTTCCACTCATGCTGGCAAGTTGCTTTCCAAGTGGTGTGTGGCTCTCTGAAGAGGAACCTTCCTTTCTGCCCACCTTTTCGTACACCACCTTTCTACTCCAGAGCCTGGTTTTCTGAGCAGCAGGACCTGCATGAATGTGTTAGAAAGCAGAACTCTGGCTCCCTCTCAACTTCCGGGGTCAAACCTGCATTTTCACAAGATGTGCAGACAATTTGGATGCACGTTACTGCCCTTCTCTCAGCAGGTCGTGCAGAGGAAGATGGGCAAGTGATGAAAGATCAGAACTCAGAGTGGCTGTGGGGCAAAGGCAGAAGTTGGTAATTGAGAGGGCATGTTGATGCCGCTCTTGAAGGGGCCACTGATGAGCAATTGCTGGCACACAACAGAGAAGTCACACCTTCCAGAGGGAGTAGAAAGTACTAAGGAGTGCTGGGGTAGACCTCCTTGTCCCTTTGCAGCAAACTAACGCAGGATAGGATCAGAAAGGAGGAAGTATCGCCTCAAAGATTTGATCCTATGGATGAAGTATCACTTGCTAGCAATTCACCGTTTTTCCATAGGTACCTACTGAAAGTTATTCATTTATCTCCCTTCTCGGATGAATTAATAACTAAACAAAATAGAACATAGGGCTAAGTGGTAGTGTATCAGGAACACTGTTTCTCATCAAGTCTCCATTTGCACCTGAGTCTTTACTGTGAGGATGGGTGTTGCGGAAGGGGGAGAGGGAGAGATACAGGAGTATCCCAAGCCTGGCTCACTGGCCACCTCAGTCAGCAGCTTCAGATGGTTTGTTGAAACTAAGGCGTTTATACACAAATGCATTCCTGAGATGCCAAGAAGCAGTGAGTGTTTCTAGCAGCATGCAAATTATGTGTCTGTGAAATTAAAATTTGGAGAAGGAGCTGATTTGCTGGAGGTTCCAGCTGCCCTCACTCCACAGTTGCTGCTCAGTTGGGGCTGATAAGCTCAAACTTTAGGAGAAAGAAATCCCCTCATAAGTCCCGGAATGGGGGTAGAGAGGTTGTGCCTCTCGTCCAGCCCCTCCTCTACACTTTGAAAAGAAATGTGGAGGTCTCTCTGTAACCAGTTTGTTCTTCAGTCTCAAAATTTTAAAACATATATAAAAATGATATTGACAGGAGAGAGAACTAACATGCTTGTTGACTTTCTCAAGTCTCATTAAAGGAGGAAGAAGAAATTAAGAGGACGAGAGACATCTGCTATACTTGCCTTTGATGACTCCTGGACTGGGGGGGGTAGGGAGTGTGGACTTTAACAATAAGTTTGCATTGTTATATTTTCTTTCAAAAATGCTTTTAAACCCAAGTTCTCAAGGATCTGCCAAAGACACTTCATTTTCCAAGTTACGGTCCTTTCTCTGTTCCTCTATGCTAGACTGGTTCACAAATCTATCTACCCCAAGTTCTCCAGAAAACAGGAGGCATCTACACACCCTATTGAGTGGCATCTGGTATCTGTCCTTTTACCTCCAAACTACAAAGCACTGAGTAGGACACGTCTGGACAAACCATCTTCTCCCTAAGGGTCACTTAGGACGCGGGAAGGGCACACAAGTGCCCTTAGGACATGAGAAAGCCACGACAATGCCAGCTACTCTGAAACAGATCAGTCTAGTACAGTGACTGGTCCAGCATCCCATGCAACTTCTGTGCCATTCACCCATACTTACGGTAAGCAGTTCTGTATCATCTTTTCCTTTAAGACTTGTTTTATTTATTTATACATACAAGAACTGGGGTATATGCCAGAAGAGTGGGGGTGAAAGGATTCATCAGAGACCAGTAGAGAGCAGAAGAGGTGGATCTACTGAAATACACTGCTGAGGGGAGCAGAGGGCAAGACAGGAGAGGTCTGCTGCACCATGTGGGTCAGCTCCCTGGCTGGGGATCAGATTCAAGCCCTGGAAGTGATATGACTTGACACTTAGCCCTTAGGTCACCAGAGAGACCCTGTATCATATTCTTTGTTAGAATTTAAATTCACCTTACAGGTAGACAGCAAGCATTTTTTTATGTAGTATCTCAATAGTACAATAAAATTTCCAGGAGTCTGGCCCTCCCTGGTGGCGCAGCGGGTTAAAGCACAGCACAAAGAAGCTGAAGCCACTTCCGCATGAGTTCGATTCCCGCCTGCCCCGGAGGTGACCACATGGCGAGGCAGACCTCTCCTGACCCTCCCACTGCTCCCCTCAGCAGTGTACTTCATAGATCTGCCTGTTCTGCTCCCCACTCTGTCTCTGGTGAAGCCTCTCACTGCCCCTGAGCCTCTGGCCTGTACCCCAGTTCTGTATGTACAAATAAAATAAATCTTTAAAAAAAAATTTTAAAATAAAATTAAAAAATTTCCAGGAGTATAACAAATAGAAGTCTGTCCTTTCTTTTCCCCATCAAAATATGCCTAAAGTTGTTTACTTTGGTATAAATACCCAGGTATTTGACTTGTTCATGCTTTATCAACCTGCATTTGTAGTAGTTACTGTATATACAATGATTCTACATGGGCACAATTATCAGACTCTCACTTTTGTAGAACAATTGTGCCCACTTAACATACTGGTGAACATATTATTTCATTACAAATTATTTTCCTTGTATTTTTCTTTTTATTTCTCCTTTCTCTTACTAGTCCATTATAAATTATTTTCCTTTCATTTCATCATCTGGGAATCATATTTATTTTTAATGACATATCATCTATTTATTAACTACATCTCAACACAGTAAAGACAAAAACTAAAAAATATAATTTTAAAAAGAAGAGTTGAGTCAAATAGGGAGAACATGCCAAAGACAATTTCATTGGATTCTAAGATCTGAGAAGAGAGCAAAAGGCCAAGCAAATACCCAGCAGAAACTCTGAAAGAGTACTTGAAACTTGTACTTACGTTTTGTGGAGCGATGGCTCTTGACTTCTGCATCTCTCTCCTGCCTGTCCCTTATATCTCAGCTCCCAGTGCTCTGTCTGGGGGCCCTGTCTCCTCTCTCTCCTCCCCATCATTGGAAAATGCACCCACAGATAAAGTTTCCACCACTATCCCCATGCTGCTGATTCCACATCTGCTCTCCGGGCCTCACCAGGCAGAGCAGCCAACTCCAGCGCCATGGTTTGCAAGACATATCCATCTGGTGGCTACATTCAGGCCACAAATCATACATCGTCACCTTGTCCCCAAAGCGTGGTATTCCCAGTACTTGCTCACAACATCCTCATCCTCCAGTCACCTGAGGTTACAACCTCAGATAAGAAACTTCAGAGTCACCTGTAACAACACTTCAACTCCCCTTGTACCCCCAACCCAGTTATCAAGCCTGTCTCTCTGAAATCTCAGTGGCGTGGCAGTAGAGTGACTTTCTCCAAGGAGATGTATTTCCCAAGCCCTAATTGTAGAGTTTGCCACTTTCTGGCCAATGTAAAACTACCACTTAACATCTTCCCAAAGTGATTTGCCCAAGAAACACCCAACACCATGCTGGGCAGACATCCTGAGACAGGGGGTGTCCTTTGAAGCCATGCAACAATTTCAGAAGTATGTGACATCAAGATCCCACTGGACCTGGCTGCCTCTGAAGATGTGACTTTCGTTAAGACCCACGGCCAGCTGCGAAGACACTCAGCCTAAGCCTTTTCCTTCTGGTTTAGAACAAAGTCTAGGTGCCAGCACCTGCGCCCCAACACACACCTCGGAGGGGTTGCCCAGGTCTCTACCAGTTTGAGGGTGCAACCAATGGATGAGAGCACACACCCCAACAGGTCTATTCCCTGCTGCTCAGTTACAAGGCTTGGCGGTCCCTACCTGCACCAGGCTTCACAAGTCAGTTCCGGCTCGACTACTGGACTCTCGTCCTCTTGCTTCGCCGGCTCCTCGGAGCTCAGCTCTCGCAGCCATGGTGGGTCTGTCGGATGCCCCTGTGCTTCCTCGCAACCCAGTGTTCACCTGGAGCCCTCACGATCCTTCTTCAAGGCCGTCGTCCCCCTCACAGGCTCCTGGCCCAGTGCGGACACTTCTCTAGCCACATTTATAGGAAACCAGTCAGGTGACGCACCCCCGCAGAGTGGAAATGGAGGCCAGGGGCCGCGTCCAGCTCACCAGTGGAAGTCCCTTTCCCAGGGAGACTGGAACTTGCCACGACCAT
>NW_004567137.1:2531424-2548359 GCF_000260355.1 Condylura cristata
AGGCGGGGAGGCACCCGGTAGGGTAGGCGGAGGAGGGGAGGAGGTGGTGAAGGGGGGGGCGGTTATAGGGGCCGGCTGTGGGGTCCGCAGGAACCAGCTGTGGCTTCAGCATAGAGTTAGTGGGAATTCTTAACAAACATAACCTTCAGTTGAGCTGTTTGCTGTCTTCTCAGATAAGTTATTCAGAGCCAGGTACTCCTGTGGGATCAGCCTCCCCCAGCTCCAGAAGAGGGCTTGGAACCATGAAGGAGCTAGCTGTGTGGACTAGCTAGATACAGTTGGCCACAAGCACCTGGATTCCAGGAAAAGCCTGACACCTTGCTCTGCTGGGATGCTTCTCAGGAGAGAAACACGCAGGGAGAACAATATGCATCCAGCAAGCAAATTCTGGAACAGTGAATACCATAGGTATGAATCTGAGATGTTTGCTGTTTTGGGAAAGGAAGCCGGTGGGCGAGGACTACACTCCTCCTCTGCCTGTTAACACAGACCAGCTGTTTGAGAGAGGGGCTTGGTAGAGGATTGCTGTCCTTAAGGACTGAAAGTGGGGCGACACGTCTAAGAGAAAAGTAAGGACTCTTTCCTGTGTGCAGGAAACTCACACCACACAGCAAATGCTTAATTCCAGTGGACAGGAGCTTTAGTCCACAGCGAGGACTAGAAAACGTTTCTCACTCAGGTTCCCTCTGTATTTTTCCCAAGATTGTGTTAATATACAATGTTTTTCCCCATTCAAAATAGGATACCTACTTTAATTCAAAAATAAAGAAATCAGAAGAAAAACATCTACACTTACTCGTGAGTCCATTCTGGATTATGTTTGTCTTTATACCCATATAAACAGAAAGGGTCTTAAGGGTTTTTATGGAAGGGAAAGTCATGATGTGGCCTGAATTGAGAGAGGAGCCATAGAGATGGCAGCCTGGTGGACACCCACCAGGTGGAAAGGCTCAGACTGGTCTCTCCCAATGAGGCAAAAGCTTAAAGGAAGTGCGGTTCCAAGTTAATTGGAACAAAGCTCAAGGGCCACTGGGTGGTCAGAATTTTGGGCTTCTGACAACTGAGTGGTGATAATACTACCCAAGGATAAGGAATACTCCTCCACTTTTCTGCTCTCTCCCCCAAAGTTCTCTTCAGTTAGGGGAACTGAGTGGCCCTGCAGCCTGTGCTGCTGCTGACATTAGATCTGTGTTTATTTCCCGAAAATAATCACGAGGACCCTCTGGTGGCTCAACAGGTTGAAGCACAGCACTATGAAGCTAGCTGCAACTGCTTCAGTGCGAGTTCAATCCCTGGACAGGGAGGTGACCCACATGGCGTAGCAGACCTCTCCTGACCCGCCCACTGCTCCCCTCAGCAGTGTATTTTGTTAGTCTGCCTGTTCTGCTCCCCACTCTGTCTGGCGGTGAATCCTCTTACCACCCCTGCACCACTGACCTGTACTCCAGTTCATCTGGTTTCAGTGTCCCCATAAGGGTGTCAACAGAACTAGGATGTATACACAGTGCTGGTCCCCAGAAACATACAAGTGTGCCCCAGCATTCTAGAGCAGACCAGCACCCCATGATGACTGCCCTGCTTACCTTTGGCTTTGCCACCTTCCCACCTGGGAGCAGCTTCAACGTCCCCACTGTGTCCCATGTGGGCATGTGATTACAGCATGACCACCAGGATGCTCCCATCTGTGAAGTCCCCTTGGAAGCTGATGATGTGACACATAAGATGTGGCAGGATTTGGCTGCCTATTTGTGGAGCTGAAGACTGTTATGTTTCCAGTTACCAAAGGTACTGCAGTGCCTGATTTGTTTAAATATTGAGCTAAGCTACCTCTTTTTAAAGAGAAAAGTATACTGCAAGGTCTTCTAGTAAAAGTTCTTCATTAAGAGAACATTATATTATTTCCTCCAAAGAAATCAAAAACTTCTTTTTAGAAAATTTCTTTTTAGAAAACCCAGGGAAGCTTTGCTGTATGCCTGGGTGTAAGGTGGAAGAAGATAAATGAAACACTTACTCTATTCTCAAGGATAGTGTTGAAGCTGGGTCTGGGAACAAGCACTTTCTTAGAAAAGACTTAACTTCCAGAACCTAAGGACCAAGAAATTTACTTGTTCCCAATACAGATTCCCACCCAGACAGGCTTCATAGATCACCCTGCACCATGCCCAAAAGGCACTGTACCTAGAACTCATATCATAAATTCTGTGGTCACCAGACCTTCTTTAAAATCACCCAGCACAATAACTAAGATGGAAAAAGGCACAAAATGATGTAAGAATAAACTATTATGTTAAAAAATAAAAAAAAATTAAAAAAAACACCCAGCCCAGACCTGCACCCCAGGCTCCCCCTTCAGTAACATGACTAAGACTCTGTCAAGGTGGTGTCCTCCCTGCTATAAATAACACAATTAGCTCAGCTCCATCAGCAGATAGTCCAGATGCCTTTTGGGGAGTCAACTTTCAGATACCCCTTACGTCTGGTAGGTTATCTGAAACCCCCGTTACCTAAAGTCCAAATCCATTCCACACATTGAATTGGCACTTCTCCTTCCTTCCCCTAGCCACAGTGGTGACCACAGGGCTGGACACATTACCTGGAGGATCCCATCAAAGTCTTAACCAAAAGGCCAGGTACTTGGGAGAGGATGGCACCAATATCTAAAAGCTGGAATACCATGTGGGTGGGATGGTGAGGGTTCCGCCTCGTGTGCAAGCAAGCAACCGGGGACATGGCTTGGTCTGTGGCATTTGAACACTGCAAGTGAACTTCTGAGACAAGAGATGGAATCCCATCAGCATCTTCGGACTTCTTAACTACCTCTTACTGGCTTCAGGCTTTGGAAGAAAGGCAGGAGGTGTCAGCTAAGTTCCCCTAGTTGAAATAAATAGCTGATGGCTTTGGATATTGACTCACATCCATTGCGGGTATGCCCAATGCCCGTGCATTCATTTCCTCATTCAGTTTCCACAGTAATCCTGTAGAGTTAATGGTGGTGTTGTTCCGATGTTACAGATAAAGAAACCAAGGCCCAGGGCGATGCAGTAACCTCACCAGCAGAACTGAGAAGCAAACAGCCAGTCTTAATCTGGCCGTAATTTTAATCCTCTGCCTGCAACCAAGAGATCATGCTGGGTCAGCGAGAATGTGCCTTGCAGAATCTCAAGAGCCAGGGTCTTTGTTTCAACAAAACACACATGATCGGTCAGGAAAATATTGTAGATGGGCCTTGGGAGGAGCCAAAGAAATCAGGGGGTAACCGCTCCTGCCACCACAAACAGGTAATCATTTCTACTGAACCCACATACCAGGGCTGCAGTCTGGCAAGGGAAGACCCAGGGTCTTGGGTTTTTCCAGAGCTGGTAAGAGCCAGTAAGCTGAGGCAGAGCATAAGCAGCCAAGAGACAGAAATCAGAGGGGGGCTCAGTTAAGGACCCCACATCTTGACTTTGGCTCTCAGAGCTACCAGCATCAAACTAGGTCTTGAAAATTTTTTTGCCAAGGAAATGTTTATGGCCTGCAAAGTGGAGTCTCGGTTTCCCCAGTCACTAGGGAAATCCTTGGCCTTTTTCTACACACACCCACAAAATAGGGTGCCACATGGCACAGCCATGGCCACAGAGCTGCATGCTGCAGATCTAAGAACCCCCAGATGGACTGGAAATAAACTCCAGCAGGCCGGCAGCCTTCACCCATCCCTCCACAGGGAAGAGTTTGCCCTTTGGAGCCTGGACCACCATATGGCTTCTTCCCTAGTCCTGAATGGCGACTTGTGACCTCTAGTGCCTCACTTTCCTAGGGTGTAAAAATAAGGATGTATCTATATTTACCAGCTGGCATTGTTGTGAGGATTTAATGTTACATAAAGGATGCTTAGCCTCCTAAGCAGAGTAAGAGCTCCATCAGTGCTGGGTGTATTTGTTGTGTCCACCGCCCCCTCCTCCTCCACTGAAGTGTCTGGGAACTAGTTAGTGTTCGCTTATTCCTGGGACCAATTTCTTTTATTGGGAGACATTTTCTTCTGTAGTTCTAGTTATAAACACAACAAGAATGCTGTTTGAGTGCCTCATAGGGATCTTTGTATTTAAAAGATTCATGATAATGTACACATTTTTAAGCCACACTTGAAATTGGAAACACAATAACAACCTTTTCAACAAAGGTATCTGTCAAAACAAAATGTGACTATATATGTTCTACAGATGACCATTAGATGACCACTAGATATGTAACATCACACAGACATCTAAAAATCCCTTATCGACACTGTAGAAAAATGACACAATGCAAGTTATTTTCCTTTTCTTCTCGAGGCATAAACCATGATACCTTTCGCCCCTTAACACTGACTGTCTTTTCATGGGATCTATCTCCTGTGGGAATGGATAAAAACACTCGTGTAAGCACAGTCAGCAGGTGTCAGCATGTGTGTTTTTACTTTGTGTTTCTAAGTTAACACAAGAAAATGAAAATCAAATACTTTCATGTGAAGGAAACCTAAGAATGACAAAATACCTTTTGGTAATTAAAATCACAAAGTCAAAATCAACCAACTTTTGAGACAGGACTTGTGCCTTAAGGAACTTTTATTAATACTGCGTGTGGATGTGTTTTAAAGGCATAGGTTTAAATGCACATGCAACCAGCCTGCCTCTCCCAGGACTTACCACCCAGGCTTCACTCCTCTTTGTCATGTGATCAAGCTGCTAAGCCCTTAGCTCCAAAGGCCATGGTGCCTTATCTAGGTATTTTTAAATAGGTGATATATATGATTTTCTCAGGAAAATGAGGTATGCAGAAAACTATGAGTAGTGAGGAGAAAAGTATTATGAAAAATACAAATATAGGATGTGACAGCCAAATTCTGAGAAAAGCCGGGTCATGGCAATTGTTAGTAAACAATGAAGTGGTGGACAGACTAGACCAGGACAGAACAGGGTGCCTGACGAAAGGGGGCATCTTCCAGAATGGTGGTCTAGTCACAACTGTGGTGAACACCAACTCAGTGGCAGATGCAGCGGCTTATTTGTGTCTGTATCCCTGGTCTTGGCGTCGTCTTACACAGGAATTGACACTCAGCAGGTTTTCTGGGAACCAAGAAGCTGAACTGAATCAACTTCCTGTCTTCAGCCACTGGGAATGGTATTTACTCACCAGATTCATTCACTCTTCTGAGGCACTGTCTACTTCAGGGGACAGGTAATGAATGCCTGGAGACACTGGTGACATGGATTTGGAAACAGTCCTGGTCCAGAGGAAAGGTATGACACCCACATGTGATGCCTCCTTGGCAGATGTGGGCACAGGTGTGATGTGCTCCCCAGCCCTGGTCTAGGAGAGAGGCAGCCAACAACTCACCCATGTCCTTTTCTGTGGTTCTGCAGCCTCTTGGGGGCTCTGCAGGAAGCTGCTGCTCACAATATGCTGGCTGAGCAGGGCATGGCCTTTCTCCTCAATTGGTGGCCATGCAGGTGGGGTTCCAACTGTACCTGGAAATCTGCAGACACTGCCTCCACCATCTCAGTGAGTAACTTTGTTGAAAGAGAATAGGCATTTTTTTTTTTTTTTTACTTTATCACTCCCTTTGCAGAGAACCAGCAGAGGCTACACAGGACAACCTGAAGTGATACCTAAGGCATTTGGAGTTATGCAATTTTGGTTCAAAAGCAATGACAGGGTTCCATTCTCTTTGGTATTCATGCTTAATCAGGTTTCTTTCTAATATCCATAAACTTCTCAGTAGTTCATTGTTACAAACTGTTGAAATAATGGACTCTCACACAGTCATCAGAAAAATGTCACCAGATATGAAGGGTGTTGAAAGGAAAACCAGAAGGAATGACGGAGAACCCAACAGACTCCTTCTACTAATCTACTCAGCACTCACTCGCCTTCCAATTATTCTCTGCAAAACACATGATTTCTGCAGGGCAGCTCCCACTGGGGGTCCCAGAAACTCCTCTCTTCCTCGTGAAAGTCAGAACACCTGAAAGCACCTCAGAAAAGAAGGATAAAGCATTTAGAGAAGGGAATAAAAGGAAAGACTATTACAAGACCAAAGGCCTGGGGGACAGGGGAGATTTTAAATGGAACATTGCCTCCCTCATGGGTAGTCTTCTATGGAATGTCACGTGGAAGAGCTCAAAGCAGGGTTAAAATCACCCTCGAATGTCAACAGACTTGATGTCCACAGAGGAAGGAAGATGTCCACATGCATGAATCTCTTCCTGCTGCACACTCCATCTGGCCCACACACAGCTAGCAGATGGAGTAATAAGGCCGTTTTAGAAGTCTGTGTCTTAGAGCTGTAACAGGCCAGCACACACACACTTGCGCGCACACACACACTTGCGCACATACACACATATCAAAAAGACCTTTGTGGATCAGACTATGCCTTCATGTGGTCCAAGAATCTAGTTGTTGACATTGGGAAAGTAGACCCACAGAATGTTATCAGAGAGAAAAGTGATAACTGGAAATAATACTGCATTTTGCATGATGTGCTTACTTTAAAAACTCTGCTCCAATTGTTTATCCAGTACTAATTCACCTGACTAGTACTAGAATTTCCTGAATTGGTAAGGATAAACCTTATGAAAGTTAACCTCTGAGCAAAATAATTAACAATATCTAATATAAATTATACTTTTACATATGTGTCATGAAATTATGAGTACTGAGAATTCAAGTCTATAATGAATATAAATTAATATTTAACTACTGTTAAAGTACCATTCCCAGGAAGATTTCAGTTTGGGGGAAGAAAGGGTTAAATATCTGAATAACTGGGATCCACTTAGAAAGCCTTAAATAGTGTCTTAAGGAGAGTGGTGGTAGGGTTATTAGAGACAAGATACAAAGATCTGTGTTCACATCCACCTTAAAGGCTTTCCTCATTTTACCTAATACAAGTATTCTTGAAAAGCAGTGCAAATGTAATACAGCTGGACCCTTACATTAAATAACAGGAGGCCTTGGTTGTACGGACACCATGTGGTGTTCCCTGTGGAAACTGAAGGACTCTGGAAGGACCCGCTCCCCATCCCCCAGCAGCACCGACAATGCAGACTGGCGGCACCCAAGGCATCCGAAGCGTGTACTGAATGTGTGGATGTTGCTCTTGCCTTTCTGTGGGACTTTCTCAACTTTATGTAACTGGGATGTTAGAATGAAAGACGGAGTCCAGCTCACAATTCAACTGACTCCTTTACAAAGTTTGGGGAATTTCAGGAAGCAATTTTCAATGGAAATATAATGCTTGTATGTGTATATATTTTTACAGAAATGCTGACCTATGATGGGCAGAAGCTCCTCTTCATTGCTCACTGATTTACTGAGGATAAATACTGCATGAGCTGGGCTCGAAAGTGGAACCAGAATTGAATTTCAGAAATACCCTCAGAGCCATTCCTCTATGGGCTTCCTCCCATCTCTACAGACAGAATTTCACAGCTCAACTCACCTCACCCCACAAAAGCAAAATGTAAGTTAAAGGCAAAGGTTCAATTAAAAAAGGGCTTGATTTAAGCATGATAATGCCTTCAATCTTAATAGAACTAAGTCAAATAGATTCAATAAACCTAACTCTTCAAAGACAATTTGTTTTCTCATTTGGTGCTTCCTCCTCTTCCTATTTAAGACTCAACTTTATACATATACACACACACACACACATGCATAAGCCTATATACATAAGTCCATGCAGGTGTGTGTATGTGTATATATAAGATTATATATATATATATATCTATATATATATATATATATATAGCCATACTTTTAGACAATATATCTTTTACGTAACAGACCCCTAGCAATGCAATATATCTGACCAGGTAAGTCTGCAATCTGTCACTTCAGCAAAAGAGGTGATATCAGCCCATTTACTCAGCATTTTGAAATTGCCAAAAAGACTGGAAAAACAGTTGAGAATGTTTAAATGCAAGTTTTGGCAGGACTGGATATTTGCATGCAATGATCCCTATCAGTGTAAGTTCCCTGGAAAGTGGTGTGTAAAAATCTGACCATAGAACCCTAGTCTAAGAACACTACAGGCAGAAATGGGTATGAATGGAAGAAGGGAGGGGAAAATAATGTAAATACCTGCCAACTAAATTAATACCAACAACAAAAATCTCACACAGATATTTCAAGTGACCTAACTAAAACTGATTTTAAGATCATCTGACCACTTGCACCCGTTTCTGACTTTGGTCTCTCACTAAGTGACTAAGCAGACTCCATGAATCTACTAACAGGACCCATCAGACTCAGTCACTGGCCCAAGGGGGTGATACTTGAATGAAAACATTATCGTGAATGTGTTCCCAGCATGGAAAAAATCGAAAATTAAAAAGTTGGTCTCTGGTCCCCCAAGTTTTCAAGTCATTTGTTGAGGGAAGCTTGTTAACAGCTGTGGTCCCCGTGACAGGCTGACAGCCCTCTTTTCTCTTTGGAGACGGGCCTCCTTTACCCTGGGTGCTGCCTAGCATCCTTGCGCAGACCCTGGCAGGTAGTCAGGCCTCTGTGTGATTGGGCAGGTAGAGGGAGGACACCAGGAGGTTGTGTCCGAAGGCCGGGAAGCGCCGGAAGGCCTCCCAGCTGTCGGAGAAGATGTTGTACTTGAGGAAGACGCGGTGCTCCAGGCTGGTGGACAGGGTGACGTCTCTGCTCATGATGTAGATGCCATCGTTATGCAGCGCGCATGTCAGGTTCAGGCCTGACTTGGACGTGTTCTCCTTGAGGTACAACCAGCGCCGAGTGGCCGTGTTATAGGACTGCACGGTGAGCATGTCTTCGCTCTGGCTGCTCCTGCGGGCTGCGCCCAGCTCGTGTAGGCAGCCGCCCACCAGGTAGATGGTCTCCTCCACCGACACCATCTGCTGCTTGCGGATGTGCACATCACACGTCTCAAAGAGCGTCCAGGCATCGGCGGCTGGGCAGTACTGCAGGACATTCATGTTGCGGTCTGCAAGCAAGAGAGAGGCGCGTGAGAACCACGTGCCTACGCCCCTGCTGCTGCCCACTCTCGCGGCAGATCTCCCAGGGGAGGCTGGGAAAGCCAGGCATTGTTCGCTCACCCCCACTTAGGGGGCACCCTCCTGGGGTACCCTCAGAATCAGGATGGCACGGAGAGGAGCAAGGTGGTCTGACCACCTTGACCTGAGCCCTTTCCTGCACTTGACAATTTGGTCAGTATACAAGGAATAGGGGCTCCAGCCCTTACCCACCACTGCGCGCCCACCCTTGATCCCTAATCCTGTGAAACAACCCAAGGGGCAGGGTATTCAAGATGTTGCAAAGGACATAAGTCATAAAATCTCAAGTCAGGGAAAATGCTGCAGGCCCACCTGGGGCCTCAACAACCACACGTGGTAACCCACCGGGCACCCACAGGAGACTTTGGCCAGTGTGTGGATAACATCAGAGAGGAGACCAGGGACTGCTCTGACATCATTTGCATTTCAGGGAAACTGCTGTAGCCCATTCCCTTTTTTGAAAAAGGCTTGCGAGGCTATCTACTTTCCTTTTTCTTTTTTTTTACAGAACTGGGGTACAGGCCAGAGATATGGTGGGTGAGAGGATTCACCAGAGCCAGAGTGGGGAACAGAACAGGCAGATCTACTGAAATACACTGCTGAGGGTAGCAGCAGGCAGGTCAGGAGAGGTCTGCCACGCCATGTGGGTCAGTTCCCTGGCTGGGGGTGGAACTCATGCTGCAGTGGCTTTGGAGAGCTTCATAAAGTGGTACTTTAACCTGTTGGCACCACCAGGGAGAGCCCTCATTTTCTTTCTTTCTTTCTTTCTTTCTTCTTTTTTTAATGTTTTCCTTTGCTCTCCTCTAGGGAAGAATAAACTGAATATTCTAGCCTCAACAGGAAAATAGCTGCTCCGGATTTATCAGGGAGAATGAACTTTCTGTTTGTGGTTGTTTTTGTCTATATGTGTAAGAGACAGCTAGGTGGGGAACAGGCACCCCCCCTGCCATGTAAGGAGTGGGGGAGTAAGGGAGGGGGTGGCGCTGCCTCTGAGGCAGAGGCCACAGTGAGCGGTGCTTGCCACGCTGTTCCAGAGGGTGTCTGCCACTAAGTCAAGTGCACCCCACAGCACCCAGGCGGGAAAGGAAGGCCAGTGCTGGCCGGGCTCTCGGGAGCCCATCCACACTCAGAACAGTGGGCTTCCAGGAACTGCTCTTCTGCCCTCTGCTCACACCACACTGGATTTCTTTTTACTGTATTGTGATAAAGCTCATTCTAAGAGGCAGCTGGGGGGAGTTCGTGACTCATCTCTCCAGAGGAGCGCCTCAGTACCCTGGCGTCCCCCCAGGCACGAATAAAGGGCTTATTCTAGCCCAAGGCACCGCACTTCTCAGTTCCCAGCCTGGAGGTCTTTCCAGGTCTTCGGTAAATGTTTTCTCTGCTCACCCAACAAGGGCTCAGACCATGATGAGGTGGTTGGAGCTGGTGGAATGATCTTTGCGCTTTTGCATTTACAGTTGATTCTGAAGTATAACAAATCATCCTTTTTCCCTTTAGCGGTTACTACTAAGTTCTATTGAATTTAATGTCTTCAGTGCCTGCCAAAGAACTAAAATAATCAAACAGCTATCATAAAAATCATGAATTATGACTTACAGAATTTTAAAAGTCTCACCTAATTTGAGAATTCAGCAGGCTAAGCACCCAGCCTTTAGTCCGTTTCTTTTTCACACGATAGTTATGATTCCTTGTTTTATGAACAGAGAACTATAAGAAGTGCTGGGATGAGCCCAGACAGCGGAGGAGGGGTTCTCGTCTCAGCAAACTAGTCTTCAACACTTTTACACAAACATCCGTCCGCTCACCTCTCCTAAATGTCCCATCAAGGTGTTTGGCTGGGGGAATCCAGGACAGAAATCACTGTGGGTGGCCAGAGGACAGAAGGACAGTAGTAATGGCTGGTGAAACCAGAAAACACCCAAGCAAGGGTTTTCCAGGTCAAATCTAAAGAACCTTTTCTCTGCCAGGGTCAGAGAAACCAGGACATCTCCCAGCAGTGTCCTCTTGGGGTTGCAGGGCTACCTGTCATCCTATCTGAAGAAAAGCATCTCCCGTGAGTCCCCAGAGGCAGTCTGTGTCTAGAGGGGAACCAGCACCCCCACCAAGAGATTCTGGACGTGCCCAGGGAAATGACACACTTATCAGCACACACACCTGAGAATTCCCTGGGTGTCTCTGGCCTCATCAACACCTATAGTCACCCCTGGGCACATCCATGTTGAAGGTCAAAAAATGACAACTGGGTCTCATGACCAAAACATTCACTAGGTAAAAGTTAGCAGTCATCCTGTCTTCAATGGAGAGGCACTGGGAGGGACTCAGGAACAGCTGTGCAGGCGACAAGAACATGGGACAGATAAAGAAGCTCATGGCTTCCCCTGCTCGCCTCACTGTCAGAGCCTGTCCTTAAATACATAAATAAACCAACTGTAATGAGTAGAAAGGTCCATTTACTTGTCCCCACAACCTCTGAAATGACCTTACTTGGAAAATGGGTCTTTGTTGATGTAATTCAATAAAAGCTCTCAAGAGATCATTGGGGATGACCAGAGCTCCACACCCAACACACAGTGTCCACAGAAGAGACAGGCGCAGACAAAGGAGAAGACAGGTGAGGCCAGAGGCAGATGGGAGTCACACAGACAATGGCTAAGGGAACCTGGAGTCTTAGTGTGGAAAAGGTAGCAGGACCCTCTGTGACATCCCCCCCCCCCCCATGTCCTGCCAACACCTGGATTTTGGACTTCTGGTTTCCAGAGTTAGGAGAAAAGACTTGTCTGCTGTTTCAGACCACACATATCTCTGGTCATTTATCAAGTTAGCAGCAAGAAACTAAAATACCACCCTCCCAACAAATCAACTATTCAGAGGTTCTCCAAGAAGTGTGTGACTTTTGCTATCCCCCCAAAAATAGTACATCAAATGATCTAACTTAAATACCAAATGAGATTCAAGAGTCACCTGGTTGTGGTGAGAAAGATCTGGGGCACTGCACTACAGGAGCGTGTGGATTCTGTCCTATGCAAAAATCACATGCAGCCTCACGGGGCTGTGGATCATTTCTCCACCCGTGCCCTCAGCCAGCCTAGAGAGCCGCCCTGCCACAAGGGACACCCAGGAATGATGCTTGTTTCTGTGTCAAATATAACCAGGGTCATGTTGTGACTGCTTTTACAAGGAAAAGTGCTGAGAGTACAGCGAGGCTTTCTCTGTAAGTTCTGGGCTCTCTAGTCAGTCAGACTAAATGACCACATTTTCTCAGTCAAGAGAGAAAAATTGGAAGCAATTCCTTTTCCTAGCGGGGGCATGGGGGAGACAAAGGAAGGCCAGCATCTACCATAGCCTTTCTTACCTCAACAGGCTGGCCTCTGTTCCTGTCAGGGGTAGCCGCTGCCTACAAGAAGAGCACTAAGGAACCTACTGAGAAAACTTACCTACAAGCTGTTAACTACCCAATGCCCATCGAAAAAGCAAAATCCCCATGTGTAGGGTTTAATGAAAAGCACAACCATGGTCTGGACATGGTCTGGACACAATTCTCTTAAATTTGTGTTGCTGTTCCTACTAAGACATGTGAACAACTGCTATAAGCTGAGTTTCTAGAATCTTATCTGATACCGTTTGCTCAAGGGTGTCAGTGAAGTTAGGCATCTACAGGGTTTTGGCATGCTACACCCCCACAGCGATGGACAGGGCCTCAGGGCCTTCTGGAAAATATGAGCTTGCCCCAGCCACATCCCAGGATGGCAGACCACAAGGCTGGCTTTATAGGGCAGAGAGAATATTGATTTTCTTCACATGCTCCCTCCCTGTACAATTTACATGTGCATACTAAGACTCCCCACCTCCAGCTGTCAGACAGGAATTTTCCTTCCAGAATGTGATGCCTTGAGTCACCTGTGCACCCAGGCCTTCATCCTCCCACCCTCCCCTCGACTGCCCAGCCAAGGGGCCCACTTCCCTGGCCCTTCACTCACCTCTTGTGGTGTAGCCTCCAATGACATAAATCTTCCCCTTACACTCACATGCCGAGAACTCAGCCAGAGGGTTTGGTAAGGGGGCCACAAAATTCCATGCATCCTGCTCAGGATTGTAACACTCAACGTTAGAAACGGCCTGCCCACCAATGGCGTAGAGTTTTGAATTGACAGCCACAAGTTTGAAGTTCGACCTGAAAGAGAAACGCAAGGGCCCAGAAAGTCAGTCCTTGTGATGACGAAATGACGACGCAGACAGATGATGGTGTAGACTGCCAGAGCAGAATGCGGGAGCTGCTGAGTACCTGGGCACCATTCTGCCTAGGCACAGAGGAATACCCAGTGGAAACTCAAATTTTGTACACTTGCCATCAAGACCCCACCAAGAAGGTGTATGTTCCAGTTGCTTCCAGCAACTGAAGGTAAGCGAGGCAGTGTAACACCAAGGACCAGAGGGAGATACTCTTTAGATGCAAACTCCATACCTTCCTGCAGGTTATGGAGAAAGATCCCCACCCAGCGCCAGGTCTCTCTCCACTTAGAATATGGATCTTCTCCCTTCCAGGAGAGGAAGGGGGTACCCATCCAGCATGACCTACCTAGGAAGGCAGACACAAACTCACAAACCCCTATCATGAGTGCCCCCCCATATCACTGCTCCCTCCTCCAGAAGGGGTGCTTCATACAGAGCTAAAACATGTGAAGATGGGAGGTAAATTAACATAATCTGATCCTGCCTTCTTGGGACATTACACCTGTTAAAAAACCCTCACCTTAATAAAAGCTCTCTTATCATAACATTTAATGACTTTTAAAAGAGAAATACCCTGGGGCTTCCCTGGTGGAGAAAAGGGAACACAAATTCAATCCCTGGCCAGGAACTAACCCAGAGGTGCAGAGACCTCGCCTGTCTCACGGGCTGTTCCTGCTGCTCCCCTCAGCAGTGTATTTCAGTCAGTCTGCCTGTTCTGCTCCCCACTCTGCCTCTAGTGAATCCTTTTACCCCCCCCCCCCACATCTCTGGCCTGTACACCAGTTCTTGTATGCATAAGTAAACAAATCTTCTAAAAAGAGAGAGAGATAAGAGAAATACCTTGGTTTCAAGCAGCACCTTTAGTAATAGGGTCAAATGCTGCCCATTGGTTTCAGGTATCAGACAAAAGGCTCATAACTTGTGAACTGAAAAGGCCACATCCCTGAGCTTCAAGGAAGCACAGAAGGACAGGGACCATGGACTCCTCCAAGGCCAGGAAGGAGAAACTTTTGCAAGTGCTAGGTAAGTCTGCAGAGATGTTCGCCACCTAAGTTCACATCAGGGTGAACAGTCCCGTGAGTGACACCAGAGAATGACGCCCACACACTTCAGGACCTGGCTCTAGTCCCAGCCCTGCTGCCAAGAGGCTGTTTGCATCTCTTGTGTGGGGTGAGACTCATCACAGGGCAGTGCATAAAAAGACAGCCAAAGTCTATCAGAAAGTCCTCCAGAGAGAAAAGAACATCACTGTCATCTCTCCATTCCCAGTGCCTGGAAATCAAGACACTAGCCCACATGAGGCACACCAACATAATGATTTTTACCACAACTGCAATACCCTAAGAAAGAAAGGGGGTGGACGTACAAACGAAAAAAGGTTTGTAAGAGGTTGGACTACGTGGGGCTACGTGGCCTGTGGCTGATCTACCTGGTGTTTACTCAACACCAACACAGAATGGACGTTAGTGATGGCCACTTAATAAGAAAATTAAAATTTTTCAAAGGTGTGTGCAATGTTTATATTTAAATGAGCTTTGGTTTTGTTTTAAAACCAGAGTGAATAGAGTACTCTTCCCTAAAAACCTCATATTGTCGGTTAAATGCAGCCAGCCATTCGATTTCGCAAGCCAACAGACTTCCCAGGGGTGGCAGTTTCTGGGGGGTCTCTGTAGCATGTTGCTAGAGCTTTTTTGCTGCCAATGGCCCTTGAAATCTGGCCATGACGCCCTCTCGGTGTTTGCAAATTGGAGGAAGCAAGGGAAATAAAGCTCGTAAATAAGCACTAAATATGACCAGCCCACAATTTGTGTTTGCTCCCCCAAGGTGCACAGATAGTAAATTTTGTAAGATCAAAACAGCTTTCAGTATTCATCGGGCATCATCACTTGTCCTAAGTAAATATGCTGATTTCAAATCCACACACAGGGCCCCAGGCAGTGGAGAGCCTCTGCTCTGAGAAGGCATCCTCCTCTGGCCACTTTCAAGTTTGTGGACAAAATAATAAACAGCCGTTTCTTCTTTTGTCCGGAATACAAAGAGCTACATAAAATCTTCCAGTCTTGGGTTCATGCCCTCGCCAGGTAGGACTAAGGACCACTATCTGCTCAATCCCTGGGGAAAGAGGGCGGCTCAGCAGGTGACCTCCTCGACAAGGTAAAATGGCACAGATACTCCCCAAAGTGTGCATCCAGGTGGATGTGAAATGCTGTGTCAGCTGCCTTTTTACCCAAATGTCCTGCACTTTGGCCAGTGTTTCTGGGCCACGTGTCAGCTGCATAACCCAGCAACACTTTGAGGTTTCATTTTCCTTTGTCTCGACCTCTAGACTCAAGTAAAACTCCTTGAGGGCAGGAAGCAGCATGTCTTTGTTCATCTCCACTGGTCACTAGCACATGCTGCGGAAGGCGATCATGACCTGTGACAAAACTTGAACAAGCAACCAAGGGCCACAAACACCTGTGTGCCACTGCCAGGGAAGAAATAATTTTCAAAGAGAAAAATTTTAACTCTGCATAAAGATCTCATCTACAGAGAAGATAATAATATTTGTGCTATGGTATCTTATCTACAGAAAATCCTACATATTCCACCAAAAAAACAGATATAATCACTGATTCAGTAAAGGTGCAGAGGACATTTATATCCACAGACAAAACACCAGAAAAAGAGGTAGAGAAAATAATCTCATTTAAAATAGCAACAGAAACAATAACATATTTGGGAATAAGTTTAACCTAGAAACATCTGTACATGGTAAAGAGGACAGTAATAAAATGTACTGAAGAGGTCACAAAGAAATGGAAAATTTTCCTGTGTTCATGGATTGGAAGAAGTGAGTTGTTACAAGGCTCATAACCCAAAGCGTTCACAGAAATAGAACAAACAATCCGAAAATTTGGATGGAACACAAAACCCTGAAAAGCCAAAGGAATCCTGAAAAAAGAACAAAGAACTTTCTAACTTTAAATTATACTACAAAGTAATACAAATGGTCTGGCATAAAAATAGACACATAGGGCCCTCCCTGGTGGTGCAGCAGGTTAAAGCACAGCACTAAATGAAGCTAAAGCCACTTCAACATGAGTTGGATTCCCAGCCAGGGAGCTGACCCACATGGTACGACAGACCTCTCCTGATCACCCGCTGCTCCCCTCAGCAGTGTACTTTGTCAACCTGCCTGTTCTGCTACCCAATCTCTCTCTGGTGAATCCTCTCAATGCCCAAATGACAGCCAAGAAGTAAATCTGTACACAGTCAACTAATACTTGACCAAGGAGTCGAGAATACCCTAATGGAGAAAGGGTCATGGGTCAGTAAGTGGTGCTGGGGAACGTGATATCTGCATGCAGAAGAATGAGAGTGGAGCTCTAACACCACTCACAAAAAATAACTTGAAATAGATTATAGATTTAAACATAAAAGTCACTGGTTGTGGCAATGACTTTCTGGACAGGCTACCCAAAGTGCAAGCAACAAAAGCAGAATTTAATAAACAGGACATCAAATTAAAAAGTTTCTGTACAGTAAAAGAAATAGTCAACAAAATATGTTAATACTGGGGCCCCCCTGATGGTGCAGTGGGTTAAAGCACAGCAATAAGAAGCTAAAGCCACTTCCGCATGAGTTCGATCCCCGCCTGCCCTGGAGGTGACCACATGGCATGGCA
>NW_004567137.1:2548510-2555444 GCF_000260355.1 Condylura cristata
TACATAGATAGGTAGATAGATAAAAACAGTATGGAGGTTCTCAATAAATTAAAAATAGACCTACAGTATGATCCAGCAATTCCACTCTGTATATATATCCAAAGGAAAGGAAAATAGGATCTCAAAGAGACATCTGCATCCCCATCTCCACAACAGCATTATTCACAACAGTTAAGATACAGAAACAACCCAAGTGTCCCTCATCAACAGGTGAATGAATAGGAAAGATGCAGTATGTGCTTGTGTGTGTGTGTGCATGCATGTACACACATGCATGTACACACACCCCAGAGAGAAAGAGAGAAGCCTGACATTTGGAAAACATGATAGATACTGAGCACTTTACACTAAGTGAAGAATGTCAGACAGAGAAAAATAGTACCACATAATATCATTTATAGAAGGAATCTAAAAAACTGATAGCACAGAAACAAAGACTAGAATGGTGATTAGCAAGCTGCTGGTGGGGAGAAGCTAACAAAAGGTTTAAGCTTCTGGTTATGTGTTAAGTGCTGGGTCTGTGATGTACAGTGATCGTTTAAGTACTGCATGATCTGCCTGAACGTTGCTGAGAAGTACAAATCTTTAAATGTTTTCAACACAAAAAAGAAATGGTAATTATGTGATGTGATGTGATGGAGGTGTTAGCTCATTTCTGATCATTTAGCAATCTGTAAATGATTGTACCAAGCCACACACTGTGTACACCATAAGCTTCCTTAACATTATACCTCAATAAGATTGGAAAATGTAAAAGTTCATTCTAAAGAAACAAAAATTTAAATTAAAAATGTGCATGAAGATAGTCATTTCATGGTCAAGTTGGAACTTGTAAACAATGTAAATAGTTGTTACCATTCAATGGATGTGTATTTTCAGGTTACTCTAGTTTTTATATGCTCTTAAACAATTGGCTTAGTTATTCTGTGCCTCAGTTTCCACATCTGTAAAACTGAAACTTGCCTGATGTCATTCTTGGGACAAATAAATGATATAACACACAAAAAGCTGTAACTACAGCACTAATACAGAGTATGTGTTCAATTAAATGTTACCTAAGTGTTCAATTAAATGTTACCTATTACTTTTCAGATTTTCTAAATAACTATGACTGGTACAATATAAAGTGCTCACTGTTATATCTTATAGGAAGAATATGAAATTATACAATTTACTATAACAATTTAAAAGTATAAATATATTTTCAAAAAGCCATGCATTTTAAGCATTCATTGGACACCAAAATAAAAAATTTTATAAAATTTTTAGGAATGAAAATAAGCAGTTAATAATCAGGCCCAGATCCTAATGGGAAGACAGAGAAATAAATGGAAAATTTCACCTTCAAAGCTGCATGTGCAGGAAAAGTAGGATTTACTCATTTAGCCCAACTTCAGAAAGGAACTCCACAGGCCTCCCAGGTGGTGCAAGGGGTTAAGTGCAGCACTATGAAGCTATGAAACTATCCACAACCACTGCAGCATGAGTTTGATCCCTGGCAGGGAGGTGACCCACATGACGCAGCAGACCTCTCCTGTCTTACCCACAGCAGTCTATCTTTGTCAATCTGCCTATTCTGTTCCACAGTCTGTCTTTGGTGAATCCTCTCATTTTCCCCACCCCCTACGCCCCTCCCCACCCCTCTGGCCTGTACTCCAGTTCTTGTATGCATAAATAAATAAATCTTTAAAAAAACAAAAGAGGACCCTCTCTGGTGGCGCAGTGGGTTAAAGCACAACACTGAGAGGCTAAAGCCACTTCAGCATGAATTCAATCCCTGCCCCACCTGCCCCGGAGGTGACCCACATGGCGCAGCAGACCTCTCCTGACCCACCCGCTGTTCCCCTCAGCAGTGTACTTCGTCAGTCAGCCCATTCTGCTCCCCACTCTGTCTCTGGTGAGTACCCTCACCCCCACTCCTCTGGCCTTTACCCCAGGTCTGTATGCATAATTAAATAAATCTTCAAAAAGAAAAATAAAAGAAAGGAACACCAGCTAGAGATTAGGTCAGGTTTGAGCCATAGCATGAGTGAGATAAAGAAGCAGACAAATTCCAAAGCAGCATCAATAATCAATTAGAAAAGAAATGAAAATTTTACCCAGGTAGAAAAAGTAATACAGCTTGAAAATGCCTAAGGATAACTCTAGCAATAAATGTTCAGACTATATAAAGGTAACAAAAGAAACCTTTCACGAAAGACTAAAAGACCTAAACAAATACAAAGGGGGAAAAGCAATTTTTTAGCTCTAGAATATTTTTTTAAAAAACTGTGAATTCTCCTCTTATAAACTTAGTATAATCCCAATCAAAAACAACAGGACCTCACAAACTGATTCTAATGTATATCTCTTAGTTTTATTTTTTTTTAAGATTTATTTATTTATGCATACCGAACTGGGGTACCAGCCAGAGGTGCAGAGGTGGCAAGAAGATTCACCAGAGACAGAGTGGGGAGCAGAACAGGCAGATGGACGAAGTACACTGCTGAGGGGAGCAGCGGGCGGGTCAGGAGAGGTCTGCTGCGCCAAGTGGGGATCGAGAGCACTGAAGTGGCAGCGGCCAGCTTGAAGTGTTGCGTCCTAATTTGTTGCGCCACCAGGGAGGGCACGATTCTAATGTATATCTCAAGGAGGAAGTGTAAAAAATAAGCCAAGAGTTTTAAAATAAAACAAAACAGAAGAAAAGGGTCTTTGTTCTAGCAGACAATAAATACATTAGGTGAATGAGCAATTATAATTTCAAAACGTGTTCCTGAGGCAAGGATGGCCGACCAGATAGGCAGGCTGGCCTCGGTGAGAAGGATTAAGATTTCAGAAGCACTGAGACATTATACCTTTTTGGCAATAAATCCCAAACAGATCCAAATCTAAATGTGAAAGGGCAAATCCATAGAAGTAAGACGGACAAGACAGCTGGTATTTCTATCCTTTTAGATGGGAGAATCTTCCCTATGCAAGATCAAAAGCTCATAGTCACACCTGATGAATCTGACTACAGAAAATGTAAAACTTCTTCAAAGAATACACTATAGACTTGCAGTCCAAAACTGGAGTCTCACCAGGCCAGCGCTGGCCTGTACTTTGACCTACAATGTTTGTGTGTTGTTCATTTTTTTTTTTTTTTTCACAGAGTGAGCTGCCAACACTGAAGAAGTCCAGGTATCTGGACACACAGTAACGCTGTGGCCTGAAGGCGGCACCCTCTCTCCAAAGGTGGTGGCACCGGGATTCATGGTTAACACCCCACCCACCCCTCTACTCACTCAGTTGCATTTTTGAATCTTACCATAAAGTCAAGGTTTAGGGGGAAAGATCTGAAAACGACCTGACAGACAAGAGAGTAATACTGATCTAATAAATAGAAAACCTAAAATTATATGAAAAAACAAGCAATTTTTTTTAATCAGCAAAGGCCATTTACAAAACACATTCATATGGCCAATAACCATGAAAACAACAATCTCTGTCCAGCAGACAAATTTACACCAGTGTTTTTGCCCAATAGATTGGTAAAAACAAAAAGTGGCAAGAATGGGTCTTATTTTGGCAAGAGTATCAGGAACTGGACTTGCTCACGCGCAGCTGGCAGGAGGCCAATTCAGAAAAAAAAAACTTTGCTGGATGATTTGGCAGGAGCTGCTAAACTGTACAATGTACATACAAATACTTTGCTCCACCTGTGTGGGGGGGGGGGCCAGGAATTCACCGCATAAAGCAAAGTCACACACGCCTCATAAGCTAGGCATACATGTGCCAAGATAATCAACACCGCTGTTTATAATGGCAAATGCAGCAACCTGAATGAAAAAGAAAGGGGCTAAGTACACTGTGGTACATCCACAGGCTGAAATACTACGCAGCCATTCACAAGACTGATCTGGATCTATACCTGTGGGTAAAAGCCACAGATGTATCAAAGGCCCTAATAGCCAACCCATCTAAACAATGTTAAGAGTAAAAATATAAGCTGTATCTTCACCCCCAGAAGGAGGTGCATAAAGTTTCCCCTATCAAAGTGTTTTTATTTCTATCAATATATTTCTAGCTTTTTAACTATGTTTATAATTTTGTGATTTATAAACATGTCCAGACATTTTTTTTATCCTCTAGTTCTTTCATTTCACTAATAACTTGTCTCGGAAGCATGTGCTCATGTATCTATGGGAAAGGAGGGAAAAAATCAAGGAACTGTGAGCAAAGAATAGTAGTATGCTGTGAGGTGTGACATTAGCACCTGAGCTAAGGCTGCCATATCCAGCACTGACAACATAGAAGGAGACACGTGTGCAGATATGGGGGGAAATGTGGGGCCTCCCCCCACACACACATATAGCCAGAATGCTCCTTTGAAGTGTCAATGAACCTTCTTAGAATTTATTTAAAGTGGGTGGAATTTAGTTAACGTGGCACTTCTTATACGGAGCTTTAAAGGTATCGGACAGGTGTCAAACCGTAGACGGGACCATCTCTAAGACAGAGTAGGAGTGATGCCTGTTTCTTCGTTCTCTTTCTCTGTGACAACTATCTATTCTTTTGAACATTGGTGGCGAGGGTTGGGGAGCACTTTCCAAAAATAGATTTGATCTTATAGTAGAAATGAAGCCAGTATTTTCCCCTCCTCATCTGATGGGCCCTCAGTTCAAGTCAGTATGTGTGGTGGCCTCCCCATTTCCATTAAGATGTTCTTTGCTTGGTATGTGTTTGTTTTTATTGGAGTGAGAATGCTTTATAACATATGTGATGTCCAGGTGTTCATCACTGATGGTCAACATTGTATATTCTATATTAAGTTCATGATAAAAGTTCAGTTCTGGGCCCTCCCTGGTGGCGCAGCGGGTTAAAGCACAGCACAGAGAAGCTTAAACCACTTCCGCATGAGTTCGATTCCCGCCTGCCCCGGAGGTGACCACATGGCACGGCAGACCTCTCCTGACCCGCCCGCTGCTCCCTTCAGCAGTGCACCTCGTCTATCTGCCTGTTCTGTACCCCACTCTGTCTCTGGTGAATCCTCTCACCCTCCGCATCTCTGGCCTGTACCCCAGTTCTGTACGAATAAATAAATAAACCTTTAAAAAAAAAAAAAGTTCAGTTCTATCCTTCACCACCCCATTTTCCCCTTTTTCCCGATTTACCCCCGCCCCCAAACATTCATTCCCCAGGGCTGAGTCCCCCTCTCCTGTTCCTCACTACAGTACAAGGACCAAGATGGGGCTTGAGATGGATGCAGGTGGACCAGAAGGGGCACTGTCATCCTTTCTTGGTTACAAGGTTCTTCTCTCCTCTTGTGAATAGCTCTGGGTCACCTGGGCCTGCCATAGTTATTCCATCCCATCCCTCTACGTCTATTCTTCAATACTAACCCTACAACTCTCACAGTCCTTTTCTTTTCTTTCTTAAAGTCAACCACCTTCAAAAGAAGGATGAGGGTGACTTGAAGAGGGACAGGGGAATAAGGGGGTGGCTGGAGTGGATGAAGATGTGCTGATTCTGTAGCTCGTCACCGCCAGGCTCAAGCGAGGGTCAAAGACATCACTGCCTGGGAAAGAAGTGAGAGCAGACAAAATTATATCCCTCCTAACAGTCTAACCACTATCTGCTGGTCTCTGACTGCCACCCCAGTGCAGAAACCTTCAACATTAGCACAACAAAATCGCCCAAAGTCAGCCACACAGGTTACTGCTGGGAGCATCAGCTCAGATCCTAAAAATAATGAAACTGGTGAAAATAAAAGCAGAATTCAAGATGAGTTTTCTCTTAAAGTACCTTTGGGGGACACCTCCCATTCTTCACCTCATTGGGATGGATGCTAAGAATGCATTTTTTGGAAAAGGGCAAAAATCAGCAAAGTCACTACTCAGATAGTTGGGTGGGGATGTTCTTTTCACAGAAGTTCTGAGTTCACTGGGCACTCCACCAGGGTCAAGGCCACATCCCTCCTGCAGAGGCTAATGCCACCTCAGCACGCCCAGGGGAATGAATGAATAAATGAATGAACAGGTGAAGGAAGGCCAGGGAGTATATGCCACAGGTGCTTACCTCTTCTGGTTCATGGACGCCACCTGGAGCCACTCATTGGTGCTGGGGTTGTAGGAATGGGCCGCTGAGATCTCCTGGCTGGTGATCCTGTATCCGCCCACAATGAAGAGGTAGTTGTCCAGAATGGCTGACCCATAGCCCCGTACGTTCACCAGGTCCGGGGGCAGGTTGTTGGCCAGAGGGAACCACCGCTCCGTCCTCTCCTCATATCTGAGCATGGACGGGGGCTCCCCTTGGTAAGGGTGTGGGGCCAAGGGGCCACCCAGGAAGTCTCCCAGGGCCACCAACACGGGCGTCCCTCTCAGCCGGTCCTCCCGCAGCTTCTGCTTCAGACTGAGCTCGCCCAGCAGGTGAAAGTGGGGCTTGCACAGCACCTCGTGGAAGTGCACGACCATGAACCGCTGGCAGGCCTCCTGCAGGTCCGGCAGCCCGTACACCTGCGCTAGGCGGTAGAGCTCCAGGCAGTTGGACAGGCGCACCTGGGACAGCAGCAGCCGCAGCAGGGACGTGACCTGCAGGAAGGAGGCTGCCTCCACCAACTCCGACAGCAGGCCGCCCTCATCCAACTCCTCAGGCTCCTCCGGCGCCCCGGCGCCCTTGTCGCGCGGCCGGCCCAGCAGCCAGCCTTCGCGGGCCCCGCCGGCATTGATGAAGTCAAGCACCAGGCGCAGGCCCGGGGCACTGAGGCCGCGCAGCTGCTGCACCTCCGGGCCGCCGGCCTCGGGGCGCCGCGCCTCGCGCATGCCGGAGCGGTAGAGCGCGCGGAAATAGTCGCTCTGCTCGATCAGCTTCCTCTTGCTCACCGGGTAGCAGCGGCCCTCCAGGCGGATCTGCACCATCTCTTCGGCCGACATGGCTGAGGGCCCGGCGACGGCGGCGGCGGGGCCCGCCAGCACAG
>NW_004567137.1:2555843-2557569 GCF_000260355.1 Condylura cristata
CTCCCGGCCCCCTGTGTGCCCTCATTAGAAGAAAGGCGCCCTCCACGCCAGCGCCATTACGCGCCTACATGCCAACGCCGCCTCGGGCCAGGCCTTCCCAGTTTCGGGGTGTGGGGCTAGCCGGATGGGACAGTCGCCCTGCCTAGAGGGGGCTCCGCTGGCCGCCTTTTCCCAGCCTGCCGGCGCTCCCAAGGGCAAGTGCGAGATTCTGGAAGGCCTGCTTCCTGCCGGTCTTCAGTCAGAACAGGGCCAAGAGGAAGCTTGACCCCAAAAGGAAGAGGGTCCCTGGGTGGCTTAGGAGATGTGAGTCCATCCCAGAAAGGTTAAGGCGTCTCTGTAAGGTTAGCTTTGGATAGAAGCAGTTGAGGATTGCTAGAGCACACAGGGTTATATGTATCCGCTCTTAAAGAAAGCCGCAAAACTTTCATAGGACAGATTCCCGAGCGACCAGCATAGTCTTCAACTTGAGAACAATGTTTGGACGTTTTTAAAAATTTTTACAAACTTAAGCCTTCTTGAATGACAGCTTGTTGACAATACTGTCTTCATAGGTACAAGTCCCTATTTTAGGCAGGAGTTTCCACCTACAACTCTGATGTACATTTGTTTGTTGTTAGGAAGGGGTAAGGGTTAAAGCCAAAATAAAAAAGTTTTATTAGTAAAAACCTGAAATCCTCTTGAGGCTTTGTTTGCTTACCATATGATGTGACAGCTGCTTCATACTGAGGTGATACCATCCATTATGTTTCTCTGTAATATACCTTGAATAATGAAATAAAATGGGTAAGTGGGTAAGTCAGCCAGGAGGTACCAGCTCTTGGTCTCTCTTCAGCCCTTTTAGAAGCTTTCCACCAAATGGTCTGGTCATATATAGCACTCAGGCTGATGTTTTTTTGCCTTAAAAAAAAAAATCACACTTAGAAAATGATGTGCCTTAGAAGGCAAATGTACACACAAGAATATTACCAGAATAAGATCAGCATGGGCAGGGAATCTAAAGTCTGACTCCACTGGGCACTGATCCTGTAAGTTTTTTGGCCCCTGACATGCTATTAATGTCATTTAGGACTGGAAGTTCCCTAAAGATCAAATCATCTTAACACACACAGTGAGCTTTCTGTTACTTAAAATGCAAAGTCAATATAAACTACTCTGCTTACAGATAAACTAAAAGTTTACTCCTAAGCTTCATGAAAATATGGCTCATCTAACTAGAGATCCAATTTTACATATTTGTTATGGCCCATCCTTGGATAGCAAGTGGCCATGGTGGTATCTGATTCACTTCAAGCACTTTATCATGACCTGTATTACAAAAGAATAAAGTCAAATGTAGAATGAGGCTGTTTTCAAATTTATAGAAAATATACCTTTTGATTTACAATAGAGAAAAATCTAAGTGCAGGGTGTTTCTCACAGTTTAATAATAACTGGAAAACAGTGTTTTCCAGAACAGCACTGCTTAATAAACAATGAAAATTTAATGTTTATTATATGGCAAGCACTGTTATAAGTGTTTTACAGTACTATTTTTATACTATTAACAGCTGAGGAAGCAGAGGGGTAAAGTAAGTTTTGGTAGATGTGTAGAATGAAATACAAAGCCATTACAAATTTAGATGTAAATCTTTTTTTAGAGACAATGAAAAATATAATTTTGCATGGGATTTTTAAAAAACAGATATGAGTTCATTTATGTAATACTGAATACACACCTTTTTTTTTT
>NW_004567137.1:2557769-2573229 GCF_000260355.1 Condylura cristata
AAGTGGCTTAAGCTTCTTTGTGCTGTGCTTTAACCCGGGGCGCCACCAGGAAGGGCCCTACACACCTATTTTTTTTTTATAGAAATGTCTCAAAAAAGGTTTACCAAACCGTTGACATTGTAAGATCTTGAGTATTTTTTTTCTTTGTACTTTCCTACATGGTTTGAATTTTTTTAAGTAGTGCCTATCATTTTACTAAAAGTAAAATATTTTTAGAAAAAAATCATGACATTTAAATTTCTCAAGTCTCATTTTAAAAACAATTTCCATTCATTTTATGAGGTGATGAAGTGAAAATGTTAACTAAAAACAATAAACATCTTTAAAATAAGAATGAAATAGTGTTTTTCCAACAATGGGAGTAAATCTATGCTATTTTACTACCACTTAAAAAATTATTTTTTAGTCACTCCATTATTCCTGAAGCAACTTTCTTTTTGTCTTCAAACACTCAAAAAATTAAATAACTACTTTTTATTAAGCATCTGGAGCCACTAAAATGAGTAAAGCTGCACAGGTGTTATTTGGCTCTGTTGAATTGGTTGAGCATCTTCGTATTGGTAAAACTTCTACTTATCCCTGTCATCTACATTAGTGATTCCAAACATCTTAGGAAATCACCTGTGCATTTCTAAAAATAAGAATTCTGGTTCTTAAACCAGACCTTCTACATCCAGCTCTTGGGGGAGATAGTTGTTCTAAGATCTGAATCTAATTTTTGAACCCTTCTTAAAAGCATCCAGTTGGAATAGCTCTGCAATGTAATCCTGTCATAGTTTATTGAAATTTATTGAAAGAATATGGATTTTTTTTTTTAAGTATTGCAGTGGCTTCCTGGCTTCTACAGTTTCACCTCTATGAACATGGTAACTTCTAAGTCATATTTCCCTGGAGTCCGGCAAAATACCTGCCTTCAACAGGTTACCTGTTTCTAGACTCAGTGTTTATACTATATCACTTTAAAGTTAGTCAGGTATGCTTTCATATCAGAATGTAGAGATTATTGAAAATGCAACTCTGATCTGGACTTGAACATTATTTGATGGTAAAAGGATTAAACAATTGTGGATTGTTCCTTTTCCCCTGCAGGAAACATGAGAACTGCAAGAAATTACAGATCCCACAAAAGAAACTGCATTTAATGTGACTGAAAGACGGGAGGTTACATGGCTAGAAAGTAGACTTTCCAGTTTATATCCTAGGACAGGAGCTAATCAAAATAGCTGGGGAAATCTCAGGAGAAAGGCAGTCATTTTCCCTCACCTGTCTCTCCCTTTGTCATAGGGAAGCTCTCTTCCTTCTGCCCTCCTACCAGATGGGACACTGATTGCTAAAAGGTAAGAAACTTGATACTTGTTTTTTAGGAGAAGTATAGTAGGATAAAATTGATCATTTTTAGTATATTTCATATGGCTTCTGCAAGGTTGGGAGTTAGTCCATGACATTATCTAGCTCAAAAGAAATGAGCTGTTTTGTTGCTAATGTTATTCAGTCTTGTGAATATTTTCCTCTTTACTATCAATTAATAATACCACCTGTTTCTAATCTCAAAAAATGTGGTAACTAGGCTATTATTAGGAAGCAGGTGGTGAGATGAAAGTTCAAAGAATGTTCACACTTTTGTGACAAGTGAAGGAGTAGGGGCCTCAAAAACTTTTAATATCTTTTCACACATTTGAGCACTGCAACTGAAGTAATTTCACTAATATTTAAAAATATAAAACTACCTTTTCATTCACCATGCATCTTTCTTAGCAATTTCTTCTGCTCCAAACAGAGACACTATATCTGCCTTTATGTATGTCTTTCAAAGAAATCTCCTTTTCATAATTGGAGAACCAGACTAACAGGACACAGAACAAACAGTCTTAGCTTGAACGTCTTCATGATTTGCACTGCAAATCACATTAGTTAATTCATGATTGAATGATAAATACCTCCATGGTTGTTGAAGACTGTTTTATAACGATGTTCTTCTCTGACGAAAGCTTGTAGCTGGCCTTTGCAAAAAATGCTTGGTTCCAAGAAGTAACCAGGATTCTAGTAATGTTTTCAAAATCACTGTCAAATTTAAATTCTTAGTTCTTATTCCATTCTGAGCTGTCACTTACTTTCAAGATTATTTTTTAGTAAAACTAAAAAACTTAAGCCCTTGAGGGCTTAAGGGCTTGATTTTCCAGTGAACCTGACTACGAGAACATCAATTCAAAGGAGGAGAAAAAAAGACGATTAAAAAAAATTGGCAGTCACAAGTTCCTTAAAGTCATACAGAAGTGTCCGGACAAAATGATGTTTTGTTTCTGGTGAAATGAATCCTCCCTTTATCCAACATCAAGTGACTGAACTATTGTTCCCCCAGAAACACAGGGGACTACCATTTCCACTTATCTTTCTATTTCCTTAGTAAAAGGTGTCTGTGACTATTCACTGTCAGAGAAAGAAAAGCAGCAAAGGAGTGAGTCGCGTCTTCGAGAGGCTGAGGGACCGAGGACAGCAATGACCTGGAAAGGGCCAACGCCCCATGTTAACCTGGGGCTCAACTGGGAAGAAACAGAAGAATGACTGTGCAGTCAAACCCGGCCTATTTCTCTAAAGGTGACCCTCTGGAGAAGCCCCAGAGAAGCTGTCCTGAGCCACAGCCCTGTGTTCCAGACCCGTCTTAGCACCTGTAGTCAGCCTGGCTTCCACCTGAGGAGCACAACCTTGCCGGGTCCTCACACCAGGGAGATGCACAGCACGGTGGCGGTGGGGGTGTTGCTGTTCCTGAGCATGGGGTGTGCCACAGATGCGCTCTGCTCACCCACCATATTTTATAGAAACTGCTGGATCCGGCGCTTCCCAGGTCTTCTTGTTGACCTGGAAGAGTCTCAGAAGCTGGGAGCCCAGTTCTTAAAGTACTACACTGAAAACACTGGCCAGAAGTGCAGTCGGAGCTGCTGCCTGAGGAAAGAAGGTAAGTTTCCCCTACTGCTGAGCAAACCACAGGGGCTGCAGAATGAAGACTTTAGTCAGCAGCCCCATGCAGGGGCTGAGGCCTAGGAAAGGCCTAGGGAGATTCCCTGGAATGAGGGAGAGGAGTGACACAGAGACTGCAGGCAGCAATAATAACCCAGTGGTGGTGCCCCCAGGTGCCAGCAGCCCCCCTTTCTTCACTAAAGTGCAAAATGAGAATCTTTCCTCTAAGGTTAACTATGTTTGTAGCCCCCCAAATAGTGCATATTTTCATTTCAAACATATTTGTAAATAATTTTCCTTTCAGAGACCTTTTAGTGAGATTGGTATTTTAAATTTTGAATGCGGCTGCTTGGGTTGACCAAGTATGGGGATGTATTGAATAGGAATGTAGATTGTGATTCATGCTTGAAGAAAATTGGGAGATGTCAAATAGCAAACAGGGAGGAGGCAAGAAGGAAGTTAGAAAGGAAGAAATTAATTTTCAATATATTCTAACAGATTGTTTTTGTCTGAAATCAGGATTAAGTATCATCTGTCTAACATGGCCCAGTTTTTAGGAAAATTGTAATTTTGCCCAATTTTGACAAATAGACATTGTTCATGTATTTTTAATTTTTCTACAATTTTCAATCTACCTGGAAGCAAACAACAAAAGCGAGACAATATTTTAAAGTGGTCTTCTTCTACCCTGCCCTCCCCCAGCCTTGGGTCTCCCTAGTGGCAAAGGGCTACCACACTATCTCCACTGTGGCCTGAATTCAATCTTGGACTAGGAAGCAAACCTCTCCTGTCTCGCCCGAATCCCAAAGATACTAGGCACATCCAGTAGAATTTATAATTGTGAAGACTCCATAGCTTCCAAGTTGCAGCTTTCTTCCTCCAAAACTGGGTGCGCACACACACTTCTAGCCAGAAACCACAACTTCAAAATGCCCGAGTCCTGCCCTAGCGCACCCGCATTGAGCTGGTCCTCCGCAGGGTGCAGGACCGTGATCCCAGGACCTGTCTTCACAGCTACAACAGCTTCCTACCAGAAACGGATCTGTGTAAACGCCAATCTGTCCTATTCCTTTCATGTCCACCTGAAAGCACAGTCCTCGGGGAATATGTGTGTCATCTATGACATACTGGTGATGTATTATTATTTTCACAATTATTTCTCTTTCTGGAAAAAGTGGGTGCAGAAACATGGGGTGCTCCAGAAAGAACAGGAGAGAGAGGGCTTGTGTGGGTGAGCTGGCACGCAAACAGTATGGGTCCAACCTCCGCCAGTCCTCAGCAGTTTTAGCTGTGCTCTGAGGTCTGGTATCAAGTGTTGTCCAGCTGTCATCGTATTAAAGAATTTGAGAGGTTTTGGCCAGTGGACAGTCTTGTCATACAGCCCCTCCTATGATACCACAGTGGGGAGCAGACTGAACATTACACTCCACTCCACAAATCTGCCCCCGCTCCCCAGAAATAACATGATGTTATTTATGCATACATAACTGGGGTACAGGCCAGAGGTGCAGGGGCGGTGAGAGGACTCACCAGAGACAGAGTGGGGAGCAGAACAGGCAGATCAACGAAGTACACTGCTGAGGGGAGCAGTGGGTGGGTAGGAGAGGTCTGCAGTGCCATGTGGTCACCTCCGGGGTGGGGACTGAACTCATGTGGCAGTGGCTTTAGCTTCTTAGTGCTGTGCTTTAACCAGCTGAGCCACGAAGGAGGGCCCACATGATGTGTTTTAAAGAGCAAGCTGACTTAGGAAGGGAGAGAAGGAATGAGCGGGTGTGGTGCCCCTCCCCTCTAGAATCTCAGGCCCAGCACCCTCTCTGTCTGCTCCTTCTCTGATGGACCTGAATGAGACTTATCTCTGGATGTAGATGTGCGACTGGAAGCCAGTGTGTACCTGGGTCAGGTCAGGTATGACTCATCTGGCCTTCACCCCATCAAAGAAGAAGGGTGTTGCCTGCGGGCCCCCTTCCCCATGACTTGCTATCCCATGTCTCTCCATTTCCCCTTTTCTTTCTCGAGTACACTCCCGCCAGGACACCACACCTGGAAATCTGATAGAGCTATAAGTTCCCAGTGGGTCTTGAAGCCCACTGAATTTTTTTACTTAGAGAAGATCAGCAGGTCCTTTTTCATAAAAGGCATTTTATGTATTCACAGAAACAGCTGACATAGCTGTTCATGTTCTGGAATGTGTGTGAACCTCACATTCATGACAGGGTGGCGGGTGGCCGGGGCCACAGCCATGTGCTATGCCTGTCTCTCCAGTTTCCTGTAACCTGGCTGTCTTCTACTACGACCCCATCCATGACAGTGCCAACTGCCTGCACATCCACTGCCCTGCACTGGAGAGCTGTGTCCTGGCCCCCGCCACTGGAGCGGTCCTGTACAACATCACTGATGGTAACCTTTTCTATATGTCTGTGCTGGTTGGCAAACACCATGTCTGAACCCCCAAATCATTATTTTCTAGGGAACCTTATCTGGAAAAGTTGGGGGCATCCAGGGCAGCAACTGAGAAGGGGGGTTCCTTTACTTGGCAGGTACAGCCAGGACAAAGCCACCCAGCATGCAGTTCCTACGTAACTGAACATGCTTGGGAACACTCATCTCCTTAACCCCAAAAGCCCAAGTAAGTAAGAGCCCAAGTAGAGTTTCTGGGGCCCCCACAGTGGCTGCGAAGCCACTAGTAGATGAAGAAGGTGGAGGCAGCCGCTACGAGGTCCATCAGCATCCCGCCAGGACAGAGCAGGGACGGGGCCACATGCCCCTATGTTCATGCCCACTAAATTCTCTGTCCCTAGATGGCCAGCGTCTGTTAGTTTTAGAAAATCACATCAGTCAGGGACCTCAGTCCCTCTGCTCCTTTATGATCCCAGAGCCTTCGAATCTAGTCAATGTGACAAGTCTCAGTGGCACATGTAGGATTAATGCTAAATGCACTTGAAAGCAAAAATGTGATTCCACCTCCCTCAAAAGCAGCAGAGATTCAAGCCAACAAAATGATGTGGGGTTCCAGAGCCAGGCAGGGAAAGACAGGGACCTCATATGCCACTGCAGGAAGGACAGGGACTGGCCTGTGTGAGCTCATCGAGGGTAACATAAGGGTTCTGACAGCGTGGAATTGAGTTAAGACTATCAGGAATAAGGAACCAACGAATGGAACTGAATGACAAAATGCCAGCCTTAAAGCGACATGGGCAGCTACCTGACTGGAGGATGTAGTTGAAAACCAATTCCGGGAGGCACTGACCCAGACAAAATCAAGAGGGTGACTGCCAACCGGTACACTGGGAAGGAACTCACTGGACTGACTTTCTGAAGGCAGAGGAGAGAGGGACTGGAATCACTCTGCAGTGCAGAGTCCAGCCTGGGGGAGGAAGAATGGAAGCGGCAGACATGATTTTGGCTTTGGGGATGCTTGGTGATACTATGAAACATCTTGATGGGAAACTCCAGCAACACGAGAAATCAAACCAGAGTTTAAAAAAGGGAAAAAGCCAATGTGGTTTTCACTGCCAGCAGTGGCATGGCGACATTTGATGGTAGCAGGGGAGTGAGATGAAGAGAAAATACAGCCAACCAAAACACAGCTGGTTAGGACCAGAATACTGCTTAAAAGCAGCAGTATTTGTAAATGTTGGAAGTCTGAGGAGAAGGACTTAAGGAAAAGGACCCTCAGGGACTAGAAAGAGGAGAGGGATTTCACTCAGGATTTTCAGTATAGTTATACTTTCCAGACCCTATTATTTAACTATTTTAAAACACTACATATCTCAAAGGTTATCTCAAAGGTTATTTCTACACCTCTTTTTTCTTTTGAAGATATATTTATGTATGCATACAAGAACTGGGCACAGATTAAAAGTTTGGAGGGGTGAGAGAATTCACCAAAGACAGAGCAGAACAGGCAGATGAACTGAAGTACACTGCTGAGAGCAGCAGTGGGCGGGTCAGGAAGTTTTGCCATGCCATGTGGGTCACCTCCCTGGCTGGGGATCAAACTAGTTCTGCAGTGGCTGCGGACAGCTTCACAGTGCTGCGCTTTAACCTGCTGTGCCACCAGGGAGGGCCCTGTTTCTGCCCCTCTTGTATTAACTTGGTATTATTCCCCCAAAGCACTGGCAGACCCAAAGTATTCTTCCTGATGTGCCAAACTGGTTCATAAGAGAAAGTGCCCTAGAAAGTTAAGATAATTCAAGTGCACTCAGCATGTTCCAAGGTCTTTCAGAAGTCTGTAATGGTAGAAATCAGTTTTGCCTTCTCTAAACTGTCCTTTATGGTCCTCTCTTAAATTAAAAATAACATCAGTGCTGCCTTATTTCTTTTTTCAGGTTTAGATCCAGATTTGCTGGTTTTTGAACAATCATCTCCTACCTATCTAAATACCCGTTCTTCATCTAACAAATGGGACAGAGTAAGGATTCTAAAAGCTGTGAATTCAGGAAAACAACCAAACAACATAATCAGTACAATGCTACCATCAATAGAAACTCTACCATCAACCACATATCATTTGATTACAACCACTGATGATACCAGGTCTTCCAAAGAAATGCCCACAGATTCCTGGGCAAGATTCATTTCCTTCAAGGATTCCATCCCAACGGAGGTAAATGTAGTGTCCCCTAGCACTGATGCTATCAATAATGCAGGTAACAAGACTATTTCTCCTCTCTTCGTACCCACGGACAGAAAACTTTCTCATATGCCTGCTCCAACTAGGCTCAATAGTAGCCAGCAATTACCAAACAAAACCAAATGGCACAATGGCAGAAACTGGACCTCTGAGGGTGATGACGCCACACCCGGGGGCACCCCTGGGGACTGGATCTTGTGGCTGGTTCCTGTGGCACTATGCTCTGCTGTCATGTTTCTCGGCTGTTGTGCAGCCATCCTGACGTGGGGATGCTGTCAAAAGCAGCGGGGCCAATATAAACCAGGACAGCGAAAGTAAGGATCCAGGCACATTAAGACTTGTTAACACTCTGAAGAGAACTCTTATAGTAAAAGCTGAAAAGAGAGTGTAAGCTTAAGAGTCTTGCTTTTAGCTTTCTGTAAGAAAGGTCAGTTTGGTTAAAAAAGTAATTTCAGGGTGACTATTCCTGCAGACCTCTAAAAGAGTAAGGGCCCTCCTTGATAGCTGGAACTGCTCTTTTGATTATTTCCAATTTTTTGAGTAGTAAAACCTCATTTGTCCAAGTTGCAAAATTCTGACCCCAAAGTTATTTAGCACCAAATGAGAGACTATAGTTAGTTCTGTACATAAATATTAACTCATTGGATCCTTATAACTCTCTGCATTAGGTTTATTATTATTAACCATTACTATGTCTTACAGATGAAGTCACCGAGCTAGTTAAGTAGTGGAGTCAGGATTTAATAGGCAAACTGGTTTGAAATCCATGCATGAGATCAGTTAGACTAGAAAACACCATTCACTCAAGTAAGCAAGGAAAAGGGAGAAAAACATTGTAATAGAAGATTTGTCTCCATTCAAGGTCAAATTAACGTCACCAATGTTAACACAATCTTTCAGTGGTTTGAGCACAGAGGAGCACTATTACCATTAATAACCTCAAAGCAAACGCTTCCTGGTTTTACTCAGTTTTCAACGTGTGACTTGATAGTCCTCAGTCCTACTCCTTCATCTCCATTTTTTTAAAACTCATGTCTTTCAATATTACAGCTGTGAAAGCTTCGAATTTTGTGTTGTTTCTGTTTAAAGTTTGGGGGTTTTAGTTTACATCTACCCTTGTCTACACAGTTTCACTGGCGTTCATTATTAGCTCTAGGTGTCCCAGCTCTGTCCACTCCTTACACCCACTTAGGCCCTAAATCTTACGTGTTTAAGTGTTGAACACTGTAACCTGTAATGATTTTGAATGGCAAACTGTCATCTCTTCTCATGGTAGGGAGAGTAAGGATCAGGGTCGGGGAGAAAAGGGAAGTGAGAGGAAGGAGAAAGGAGGAGGAGGGAGAAAGAAGGAAGAGAGGAAAGTGGGAATAAAATTCATTTTCATTTATATTAAAAATAGCAAATTAGCATAAGTAATGAGTAACAATTGTTTCCTAAGATGTTAAAACAAATAGGTTGAGGGATATTTTTTTTCTTTCTCTAATGTTTTTATTGAAAGAAAATGTCTTTCCTTTAATACAAGAGAAAAGAAATACAGATTATACAAATTTTGTACAAAATACACAAAATCTGTCTGAGTAGCTTACTAACCACAAATAAAAGCCTGAATTAAAAAAATTTAATCAGGGCCCTCCCTGGTGGCACAATGAGTTAAGACACAGCACTGCAAGCTAGCTGCAGCCACTTTAATTTGAGTTCAATCCCCAGCCCGGGAGGTGACCCACATGGCGCGGCAGACCTCTCCTGACCTGCTGCTGCTCCCCTCAGCAGTGTACTTCCTCGATCTGCCTTTTCTGCTTTCCACTCTCTCTCTGGTGAATCCCTCTCACTGCCCCTGCACCTCTGGCTTGTACTCCAGTTCTGAGTGCATAAATGATAAATCTTAAAAAAAAAAATTAAATAAAATTTAATCAACTGACTTTTACATGCTATTCATAAGTATCAAATTTTCTCAATCTTTCTTGATACATTATGGAGGAAAAGCATGCTGTTTAAGCGGGATTTCACAATTTTAATTATCTTAAAATTGTATTTAAATAAATTCAGGAAGTTATCTTTAAAAATCAAATTCCTGTGGCCCTCTGCATTTATTTTCTTTAATGCAAACATATATGTAAAATTGTTTAAAGATTTCCCAACTAACTAGGGTTGATAGGAGGCAAAAAAAAAAAAAGGTTTCTCTCCTTTAGTTTTTCTCAGAATTTTACTCTCTAAAATTGAGATTATTTTATAGAAAACCCCGTAACTTGGAAAAATCTTATTTCGTTTGAAAACGAACTACTCTTGTCCAAAGTCGACCTCTGCTTATCAGATAAAGTGAGTAAACTCAGACAGAGTGGTCACCAGACCAGAATCACCAATGAGCTAACCCAATGGCTTAGACACCATGTTTTACCTGGGGATCAGTGGGGCCATACAGAAGTCCTAAGTGAATACCGAGATGTCTTAAAAAACAAAGAGATAAGGACCAGTCAACAACTGTGGCTAAGGTGGCTATACTCATTTGCTTAATAGTCAGGATACTGAAATCTCCAGTACTGTAATTAGCCAGCCTTTTTATGAAAAGTCTGCAATGGTCCAGTATTGTGAAATGCTCATCAAAACTGAAAACGTACAAAAAATTATTAAAGCACTCTACAGGGTATCCAGAGGAAAAGGAGAGGTTCCCAGTTCCCAGCACCACCCAAGGGAGGGTGAAACTGATCAGTAAAGAGAAGAAGCTGCAGAGGAGACTGGGGAAGGAAGGAAGCAGGATAAGAAAAGGAGGAGATCTACAGGAGGCCCATGGAGCAGAGAGACATGTGAAGAAACTGTGCTTTCTTCCTGGTCTTGAACTGGGTGAAATAGATGCAGGAAAGAGACACGACACAGGTAGTTTTTATCTTGATTTTGCATTTTTCCTCCCAGACTTGTCTGGATTTTACTGACCCTTTTTTATGGGTCCCTACCAGGAGGTAGTTTAGAATCCTTGCAGGCTTTCTGGCCAGTCCCGTTTGGGTGAACTTTATCCATGAGAGGATGGGTAGCTTTGGGTGCTTTATTTGGAAACTGTATTCTTTGTCTTTTCTGTATTGCACACCAACTATATTAAAGTTTCTTTTCATTAAAGGTCTGTATGTTTTGTCTTGATGTGGCAGAGCACCTATTTAGAGCAGACAGATTTGGGGGTTCTGGGTCCCCCTCTCACTGCCCACTCTGTTACAATACCTGTCCTCTTTCTTAGCTGCCAAATTGTTTAAAAGCAATTTCTAATCTAAACAACAGTTTGAAGTTAGAAGTGTCTACATATCAACATAGAAAGCCTGTCCTAGCCTAGAAACCTCCATATAAGGACAAATAATATGATAATGTTCATTGCACACATTAGATCAATAGTTTAAAGGACGAAGATCTAACTAACAATAAAGAGTGCTGTTTAACTGTTGCTAAAATGACAATGACAGCAATGGTTATCTGTTGGAGACAATTTCATATTCGACTCACATTTCTAAGATTTTGCCATTAGAAGTCAATGCTGTAGAAAGGGAAGAGTCCTCAAGTCAGATGCCCCATTAGCTAAATGGCATAAGTCAGAGGGCACAGTTCTCTACAAAACCACCCTCATTTCAGCACCAAGTATAAATGTGAAACTACCAGAGTCCTTCACTAGAACTCCCAAAACTCAATGAAAGCTGCTCTCTATACTCAGTTACACTTTATTACAAGAAAGGCTAGATTACAATCAGCAGACAAAAGAAGCACAGAGTGAAGTCCAGAAGTATGTCAAACTTAGTTTCTGATGTCCCCAAAAGTGGATGCATTACTCTCTCAGCATCAAGGGTTACAATATGACCAGACTACGGCCTCCTGAGAAGCCTGTCCAAAGTTTTTAATGAGGTTCCATGACCTCATTAGGTATGACTGACTGATTTCTTGGGTGTTTGAAGGATGGACTTGAAGCCCCCACCCTAAATCACCTGGCTAGTTTTTCTGGCATACTTAAGATGTCAGGGGTGGCCAGCCCTACCCCAAAATCCATGGTGACTGGTTCCTGCTAAACACAAAGTCATTCTGTGAACAAAATCACCTCCCAGAAGCTGAAGCAAAGGGCATATCTCCCTTTGGAGGGCAGGAACAACTTTGTTGGAAAAAAAAGGGGGGGGGTTATTTAATTATGCATAACAAGAATTGGGGTACAGGCTAGAGGTACAGTGGGGTGAGAGGATGCACCAGAGACAAGACTGGGGAGCAGAACAGGCAGATCTACTGAAATATACTGCTGAGGAGAGTAGCAAGTGAGACAGAGAGGTCTGCTGCACCATGTGGGTCAGCTTGATAGCAGAGATTTTAACCCCTGTACCACCAGAAAGGCCCAGGACCAACTTCTTTATTACACAAAGCTATCCCTCTGTTTGCATTTGCACCTACTATTAATACACCATGAAAAGACCCACTTCCAATTATGTAAATAGAGCAACTTGGTACTGGGTCTCACTTCCCAAGCAACCAAAGTCATCACTCAAAGGCAATCAAAAGCTAATGAGTAAAAAAGGAAATGTAATAGGTGGCAAGACAGTATATGTACAAGTCTGAATCTGAAGTTATTTACAGTAGAAGCAAAAATCAACACTTTAGAATCAGGAGAAATCAGAGATCTTCTAAATAAGTCCACTGCCCCAGTACACAAGAAAAAATTTGAATCATCATTGCCTTTGCACATTACTATAAAAAGAATAATTTTAACTCTGATGTAAAACAATGGCTTTTTAATAACATTTTCAATTTTATATCATATTAGAGGAGAACATATGTATCATAAAACTAATAAAGGAAAGTTTTTTACATAATTCATGTCAAATTAAATAGCCTCTTCACCGATTCTTTGTACTGAGAAAGGGTCTTTTCATTTTCTCCCTCATTCTTCAGACTAATAACAGACTTCTTGTAATCCTCAACTTCTTTAGTGCCCAGGAGCTCTTCTTTACCTACTTCCTGATGTTTCTCAGCAGCTCTAATTTGAAGAAGAGTTTCCAGGACATTTTTTTCTGAGGAGCTATTGTCCCATGTATATTCTTCCATGTCAGCTTCAGTCTTATTTTTCTCCCATTCTTCCACTTTCTGAAAGGAAAAAGTGAGTTCTGAATTCTGAGAAATGTTATCCAAAGATATTCTATTTTACTGTTTGGGAGGAAGCAGGCCCTGGTCCACATTCTACACACTGCTTCAAGTCCTCATCCAATTTGCTGTCCACCTGCACCCACAGTGCCAGTGACTTGGTGAGCACTTCACTAGCACTCAGCATCCCCCTCAGACTTCACACTTTGTCGTGCAAACTTTGCTTACCAAGAATTACCACTTTCCACAAGATAGAATACTCAGTTTTTGTAGCTTTGCAATCATTAAACTCTAACACACCAACATTCCACATTTCCAAGGTCAAATATATTATGAAAAGTTGACAGAAGGCTATATTTACCTTTGTAATATGCCTATGGGGATGATAGGGAAGACCAATCATAATAAAATTTCAAATATAAAGTACATGTGTAAGACACGACTTTCAGTCATAATGACTTCATATACTCTGGAATTCAGTTTTATAATTATCTTTATTTTCTGTCCCTATAATGGAATCAATTTTTGTTACTGCTTGTTTTCTTATTAAAAATTATGACATTATTCTAGAACATTGATAGGTTTTTATGGTAATATAATTCAGATTTATGATTTAAATGAAGGTGTAACATTCTGTGAAAAGGCAAGCTGTGCAGCTAGTCAGTAACATGCCCTGGCTCAAAGTGCTGAACACCAGTTACATTCTTTCCAAATTAACACATAACAATTTTCTAAGCTATGGGCTATTACAGAATCATCCACTCTTCTCACAGTGTTTGAAGGCGGTAAACACAATTATAACACTTTTAACATATTAAAAGAGAGATGGATTTGTAAGGCTGTTAGAAATAATATTTTATCTCTGAAAAATTCCTCTTGAAACAGATCCCAGCTTGAGCAGACTCGCCACTAAAAGGGGGAGATAATGGGAAACTTTCCATATCCCTATTCCCAACAACTTTTGAAAGCCAAGTTCTAAATTTGTAAATTAAAGACTGATAGTTACCCAACCCCCATATAATTATTACTGTAATATTTGGGGAGAAAGAAGTATCAGCCCTTTAAGAATACAAATGCTTTAATTCAATCTTATTATTGGTCCTATTTACTCTAGGGAATGGTTTGGAAATTCCAAGACAGTGTCAGTTTCTTCATAATTCCAACTTATATGTGTTGTATATTTTTTAAAAATACATTTTGTAAAGCAGTCACTCCATCTTATTCTTGACTGCCGAAAGACAAACAAATAAGAGATATAATTGCTGAAAAAAATTATATTTCCTAGGTTTACTAGGCTTTCTCAACTGATTTGAAATGTACAATTTGGCAGATAAAGTAACCAAAGTAAATGAAAGACTGCAGACACCTTTCTCTTCACTCACCTTAGTAAAGAATTTTCCAGGTGTGCCATAACATGAAAGGGAAGTACATGTTGCTGCTATCCTAACCGTCATGAGGTGGGCAGGGCGAACAGCTTCCTACCAAAGGCATGGTGTCCTACCAACCCGCACAGGCAAGGGGCAGGGCAGGGCTTCAGCTGCAGGCACAATAAACTCTACCAGTTTCGCACATTCCAGCTTTAAGACTGAAACTCTGCATAGCTGCACAGAAACCTCAAGAAAGTGACAGTAGCCGCACAGAAACCTCAAGATAGCGACAGTAGCAATTTCAACAAATAGGATGAGTATGTACAGAACACTTCAAATGGGTACAGCATGTGTCAATTAGTTCCTATCATTCTTATTAAGACCAACTACTGGGTTAGATCTTAGTATCTCTAAAGATAAGGAAAGTATTGTGAGTATTAAACAAAGTCTCCTGGGAAAGCTGGAGATCTCAGAATTGCGTGTAAGTTTTATGTGTTAAGAAAGTTAACGTGTGTAAATGCCATATATTTCGGAACACCTCCAGGAGTGTTGAATACATTTTTGCAGCCACAGGTATAAATATTCATCCTAAATGGGAATGAATGGCTATAAATAGCTTTTCATCTATTAGGTTCATTCTGCTAACAGGTAAGTTATGAAAAGCCTAGCAACTTCCAAAGCTGTCTGGAACTAAAAATCACAGGTGAGTAATATTTGTGATTAGCTCAAGGTCACAAAGGACAATGACACAGTAGTTAACTTGGGCTTTGGTATTTTATGGAGCACAGTTGAACTCAGAACCTACTGCTAGGCAAGAGTACATCTGAAACCCGAAGCCACAGGACTCTGCTGAGGGTTAAAGGAGGCAGAGGAGGCAAGCCATGCACTGAGGACAGCCAATGCACAGTCCACACTGAAACAAGTGTGCTCTTAGTAACACAAATTAGTGAGAACAAGTTGAACAAGAGTGGGATGCAGACCCTCTTGTCTACTGCAATCTATGTTCCTATGTTAAGGACACCACAGCCACGATCAAGAAGTAAAACTCCAAAATTGAAAGGTAAACATAAACACACATGTTTTACCCTGCTGTTCCACTTAACCATAACGGTGATATTTATAAAGTTTAGATAAAGTAATACATAGATAGGAGGTCTTTCCTTATTATTGATCTACTCAAGATGCTTGCTATTTCTTAACAAGAACATCACTGATTGGATTTAATTCTATCAGTTAAAAGTCATTAAGTTGGCCCTGGTAGCGCAGCGGGTTAAAGCACTACACTAAGAAGCTAAAGCCACTTCCTCATGAGTTTGATCCCCGCCTGCCCCGGAGGTGACCACATGGCATGGCAGACCTCTCCTGACCCGCCCGCTGCTCCCCTCAGCAGTGTACTTCGTCGATCTGCCTG
>NW_004567137.1:2573329-2583556 GCF_000260355.1 Condylura cristata
TGGCAGACCTCTCCTGACCCGCCCGCTGCTCCCCTCAGCAGTGTACTTCGTCGATCTGCCTGTTCTGCTCCCCGGTCTATCTCTAGTGAATCCTCTCACCCTCCACATCTCTGGCCTGTACCCCAGTTCTGTACGAAGAAATAAATAAGTCTTTAAAAAAAAAAGTCATTAAAATATCTCCAGTTATCTACAGTCTCCTTTGGGTGAAGCCTTTCTATGTTTAATCAAATGTTCTTTAGAAAATAAACACACATACATATACTTTTAAGGGGTAAAGAGATAAAATCCTTTAGAGGAAAACATTCCAGAAAGTTATTATAGTAATTTTACATTGTATTTCCACTTTTAAACAGGATGTATTAGATTGTGGCATGGATTTAAATACAACTGGATAGTCAGTGACATCACCACCGTCCCTCCAATCTTAAAGACATCACAGAGCTACCGAATTAGTAAGAAGTCAATGAATTCTAGGCTGGAAGGAGATGAAGAGGGTTCTCCTGAAAATGCCTGGGCCTTTTCTAATGCACTGAACGCAGAGTCCCTACAGAAGGACTCTGCTGAAAATAAAAGAAACAGAGCATGTTTGAGCTGTTACCCAAGACCGGTGGGACAGAGTGAAGAGAAGAACCCAAAATTTGAGACTGAGTTTAGTTCTGGGACAGCTGCTGGGGACCTGGGGAACCAGTCAGGCTCCATAAGGCAGAGTGAAAACCTCCATAATCACAAAAGGTTTAGAAAACAAAGTCCAGCTAGAGCGAAGAAGCCTGCTTTCCCACATAAGCAGTCACAACTGCTAGATGACCATGAGGGCCACCTCTGAGCTCACTGTAAGATGTGGGGGCCAATTCTCCAAGTTCCCAGGCAACAGCCCCGGGGAAAATGGACAAACTAGATGTCAACCAAAGCTTACAAAACTGGTCCAGTTAAATCCCCACTAGATTAAAACCACCAGGCCCTAACCCATTCTGGCTGAGAGACTAAAGTGGAAACTCATCCTGACAGATGACATCAACTGAAGCTTCTATAGTCTTTTATACACATGGTCTGGCACTTAGGAAACAATTACTAGACAATTGAAAGATTTGAAGAGAAAAATGTAGTTAATAAACAAGGAGAGCAGATTTCCAAATGATCTAGAAAGAAATTTTAAGTGATGAAAATTTAATGTTTAAAAAAACAGAGAAAAAGATAAGAAATATGGATTAAATAAGTATTTCAACATAAAATTGGTATCTATAAAGAATGAACAATCAAATGAAACAGTGGAAATGAAAAAACACAGTACCTGAAATTAATAAATCAGTGGGTGGATGTAAAAGTAGCTTGGATATGGCATTAATGAAAGAAGACAAGTCAGGGGAAAGCTACTTTGTCACATACACGTATCAGATCTGCACTATAGGATTTTAACTATGAGATTCTGAAATCTATTTTGTACTACTTGAATGAACTCCCTCTAAAGTTCCTGGCTTTAGTTCCAGTGAGTCTAAACTTAAAAGGACAACATTTCACATGCCCACAGAGTCTGAATGCTATGTCTCTACAATTTATGTTGAAGTGAAATCTCCAAAATGATGGCATTTGGGAGGTGACTGGGTCATGAGAACAGAACCCTTGTGAAAGGAATCAGTGATCTTATAACAGAGAGCCCAGAGAAAGCCCTTGCCCCTTCCACCATGAGAGGACACAGCCTGAAAAGTGCCTCCCTAGACATCGAATCTACCCAAATCTTCACCTTGGGTCTCCCAGCCTCCCAAACCGTAAGAACTAAGCTTCTGCTGCTATAAACTACCCAACCTGTGTGGCATCCTGTTATTGCCACCTAAACATACCAGACAATATTCTGTACACATAAAAATTAAGATTATTTAAAGCTTGCAAGACCAGATTTTTGGGAATTTTAATTGGGATTAGTGACTCTAAAATTTATTTTACAGTTGTTTTTCACTATTGTAAAAACCTATAATTTCCACTGTAAAAAAAAAACCTATAATTTTTCTGTATCTTCTAAGTTAAAAAAAAGCTGTGGTGTTAGGTTCAAAAGGAAGAGAAATGATCAGATAGGGTGAACTTCTTGGGGGAAGCTCATACCAAATAAGCAGTAGTTTAACAAAAAAATCAAATTAGAATGTGATTACATCCCTCAATCCAATCACCAATTAAAGAATTACACTATGGTATCATCAGAAAAATCTTTTTTGTTCCCATCCAAAAAAAAAGTCTCTTTAACAAATAAACTTCAAGAATACAGAGCAACAGACAAAGCTCCCTCTTGGTTCATCACTGCTAGAAGCACACTTAAAATAACTGACTGAGAAGCTGTTAGATGATTGGCAGTACTCACAGAAGCTGATATTCCCAAGCACCCCTGCTAAAAACTAAATCCAAATATTTTAGACAAAAATTGTGTCTGCTGAAATTCCCCTTCAGGTAAAATAAAGAAGAGACTTGGCTAAAACAACACCATTTCACTAATTAAATGTGCTAACAGTGACAATGTAGCAAAATTAATTCAATGTATAAGCCAATCATTTTACATAAGGCTATTCATCCTACTACATACAGTATTGTTTACGTGATTTAAAGAAAGCTTAATTAGGGAAAATTTCAAAGTCTAATTAGAGAAATATATTAGTAACTTTTCTTTAGAAAATAAGGACTACTAAAAAAATCAAAAACCACATAACACTAGTTTGGCAGACTTATGATTCAAAGGGCGTCCCCTAACTCATTTCATCCAATCAAATAATCCAGTCAACTACAGTTCCTGAATGCAGGCCCAGGACCCGCCAGCTGTGCTGCCCTGGGGTACTCATGTGGGCCCACACACCGTGGGCCAGGCCTGCTGGAGCAGAGTCCCTCTCTTGCAAAGAAAGAAGTTAGGTTTTAATTTTGTCACCCTCACCTCACTTCCCCCTTCTCGCAGGGGTGTCAAAATCCATACCATTGACTATGGACCAGAGAGGAAATGAATCAGTCTCAGAGAGGAGCCAGTTGCCTGGGAATGCACAGCCCAGACTAAAACAGCCTCACACTGTCTGAGGTACAGCTCTTGCCCTGGTCACACCTCTTCTGCTTGAGCCGGCTTGAGTGTCTGCGACTCCTGAGTGGCTCTTGAGCAATACAGGTGCACAGGAGAGAGGCTCAAGGCCAGAAAAGAGCTGTCATCGGCATACATGTGATACCTGGTATCACCTGGGAGAATGTGCACATTGAGGAAAAAGGAGGGAAAGGATCAAACCTGGCAAACAGTATGTGATTGACTTGTACCACAACACAGGGCAGGCATTTCTAGAAATATGACACATTCCCATTAGAAATTTTACAGTTAAAAGCCTCAGTATCATTTGTAAGCAAGCAGTATCTTTGGAAAAGGTCATACTTACAAATTTGAAGTAAGATTTTTATATTTATTTGACTTAAAATGACCTTTTTGGAAGTTTCCTTTCTTAAAAAAAAAACTAATTTTTTCATTAATTTCACTGTCTTTAAGGAGAAAGTTCATTTAAAAGCCTCTAAAAATTGGGCATTAATGGAAATGAATTCTGACATAACGGAGTTCTGTGTACATTTTCTCAAAAAAAGAGGGAATATGATGAAAAGTAAAAGAAAAAGTCTAGCACCCAAATATAACTACAAATACAGGTGGTAATTGGTAGGCTTCTTTAAAGACATTTTCAAATCACTGCCATGATTAAATCTCCTTTTCAGTTTTTACCCTGATTTTATAATCAACTGTCAAACTTTTAGCCTCTGAAATCATATCCAGGACAGACATGCATAACTGTTTCCTTTTTTGAAGTGTAGCTGTAATGTATTAACATTAAGGTATAAATAAGAATATATTCAAATTAAGTGATAAGATGGGCGCACTAGGACCCTTATGTGGCCAACAGGAGGAAAGTGTCAGGAGGTGAGGCTGACCAGCACGGTCCAGAACACTTGCTGCCTTAGCTCCTGACATGCATCGGCTCCTTGAAGTTCATGACACAACACCAGTGAGGCAGTGAGACATCTGACACACCAGGAAATTGAAGCCCAGGGCAACCAAACAGCAGCCCACATCATAGTGCACACTAGTGGCAGACACAGTCTGAGGAACACGGAGACGTGGTAAAAAGAATGTCAAAGAACAAAATAGTATCTAAATTTAAACCTATCAGCTTTTCTTCTCTTATAAGCATAAATTTAACACAAAGGAAAAACATAATAACCAATTCATGGAATAGTCAGTGTGTTCTGATATAACAGGGCAAAGAGATGCCTGTGCCACCAAACACACATCTGTCACCATCTACCATCTAATTTACAAGGGCCTTTGCCCAGGGCATGAAGCATAGGGACAGTCCAGTAACGTTAAAGAAAGGCACTCTGTGTATAAGGGAAGACAACTTAAGCACCAAGAAAATCCAAGTTATTTGAAAGTCATAAATGAGGTAAATAACCATAATGGATAAAAAAGACTTCCAATTTTTCAGTTACCAAAGCTAAATGCTTAAACAAAGACAACTGGTAACTAGATTCAATTCTAGTCTGTCAAAAAGAACTTTACTGACTGCTGATAAACTGATGCTATTTAGGTGCCGGGAACAGCAAAGAAACAGAGTCCTCACTGCAGTAGGACTGAGTGAGGCAAACATGTCCAAAGGAACCCACAACAGTCCCAGAAGGCACATGCACTAGAGGTGGGAGTGGGACGAAACAGAGGGAGGGGGAGCTGAACATGGGGTGGATTAGAACATTCATTTGAACTTACTCATCAGTCTGACACTCATTGCAGTTGTGCTTAGACGGCAGTCTGTGGGTACCAGCCAGCTCTTCCTGAGGCAAGGGGGGGCCCACATGGCAGTCAAGTGCACTGAGAGGGTTAGCTAGCACTGAACTGGCTCAGATGGTTCTTAAAAATTGGGCAGTGGCACAATGGGTTAGGGTACAGCACTGCAAGCTAGCCACAGCCACTTCTGTGTGACTTCTATCCTCAGCCCTGGAGGTGACCCACATGGCAGCAGATCTCTCCTGTCTCGCCCACTGCTCCCTTTAGCATTGTACTTTCTCGATCTGCCTGTTCTGCTCCCCATTCTGACTCTGGTGAATCCTCTCACCACCCTGAACCTCTGGCCTGTACCCAGTTCAGACATAGCCCTGTATCATGTCGATATTTATGAGGAAACCTACCTGCTTTCACTAGTGTTTTCCTGCACAAATTAACCTCCATAGTCAACACCAAGGAAAGGACAGGCAACCAAATAGTATCACCCATCAATCAATAAACAGCTCGTTGTTATGAAAGCACAGGGACCTTTGACTTAAGTACTTTGACTTAAGTACTGCTTCCTCCTCTTGAACACCCAGACAGGAGAGGAGGCAGCTCAAGAAAGACTCCTCCTGCACAGTGCTGCCCCTTCCGACTATGGATCTGCGCTAGAGTAAACTAAACCTGTTCCTTATCTGGCAAGGACAAATTTTTTTCAGCTGCTTCCATTACCTCTGCCTTGTAGATCTGAGATCCTGGCCACACCAAACCCTGCAGGCTGTCAACACCTACAAGGCTAGAAAGTCCTTCACCCACTTCTCTACTGCACACTCTTCTGGAAAAACCATTCACCATTCATTCCTGTGACACTTCAAGGAGAAGGAACCAGAGTCCCTGCCTCCTGCAGCCCCAACTAGCCAGCACAACAGACTGTACTGTAACTTCAACTCCTAGGGTGAAAGGTGCTCCAGGCAACAGCACCCTCATCCAGCAGTCTCAACACAGGATCACCAGACCTGGTCCACAAGATGACAATGATGAAAACAACAGAAATGCTGCTCAGGTGTCCTCTAATCCACTCTGGAATGTCTGCGCCAGCAAGCACACACAACCAATGATCCCAAACATGAAACTGACACCAATCTTCTACAGAAGACTTCCTTCATCTCTTTTTTATCAGAAACGTCTGCAATGTGGCTCCCGTTAAAAAGGAATTCTTTCAGAGAGAAAAGTAATCTGACTTAGAAGCTTTCAGTATATGAGTTCTCATAATCCCTTTCTTACAAATCTAGATAATTTTTCATGGTTTTAAGACTATTATGAAATCCAAAAAGACAATCCAAGATTCAAATTTTAATAATTCACCATTATTAATTCAATACCCGAATCATCCAAAAACACTTAGAAATTGATTTTAGATAAGCTATACTTTCTAAAACAAGTGCTTTTATTCTTTCCCTCATTATTAAGCATGTGTAAGTCTATCTTTTGTGAAGCCACTTTGCAAAATGTTTCAATCATTTCTCAACCAAGTCACTTGTGGAAAGCTTAAAAAATAGCATATAAAGTCAAAATTTAGGGAGTTCTGTTACTAGCAGTCATGTTAGAATGTGAGTAGGACAGTGTTTTAAAGATCCAAATATGACAAGATTCTGGTGGACTAACTATAGTGTCTGTGAAGCTAACTGGAAGCTGATATAGATTCAATGAATTTGAAATTGTAAGATATAGCTTTCTTTACTGTAGGATTAACAACAATATTTACAGACACCCTTCACAGTCAGACACACTGATCACCAAACCCCTATACTGCAGTCTGCTTTGAGAAGGTTACTTCAGTGCCTCTCAGTTCAAGAGCTATGACCATCACACAACAGTAATTTCCTTACACTGAGTCTAAATGAATCTTTCCAGAGAAATTTCAATGCTTCAAGCCACATAAAACTACTGAGTGCTTACCTCTCAATACCACTCAGAGGCAACTTCCATGGAAAGGTTAAAAAGCTAAGAAGGGAAACTTAGCTTTGGGGTATACTGCCTATAAAAAATAAAGGAATGGATTAAAAAGGAACTCTCTAAATATTTGATTAAATACCAGGTGGTAACATGTATGAGTTCCATTTTGGTGAAGGAAAAAAGAATTTCAATTCAATAAAAATTCTGTTCCACCAGCTCTGCAAAACTTCACAGCTCATCTGCATTCTCTTAAAGTTTCGCCACTGATGGTACTTGTTTACAAAGGATCAAGAGCCAAACTTAATATAGGAATTCTTTAATTATATCTGTTTAGGACAGTTGTATGTGGCTACTCATTCTGGCATCTAAGTCATCAGCATTAAAGATCAAAGGCCCCTTGTGTGAATTCAGAATCCAAGTTTGTTTGGATTCTATGTTATGGAACCACAGAAAGAATCCAGTAAGTCAACTTACCCTGAATTTATTTATGCCTGTCATTTCCTTTGGGGCATATTCATTTTACAGGCTGCTGGCAAAATAAGACTCAAAACTGGCTGGTTTTTATTGTTTGGTATTAACTCCTTAAGCAGCAGTCATGGAATTGCAACTAGTTCAGCCATGTGTCTGGTTCAAACATGAACTTAATTATGTTAAGCCAAAGGCATTCACAAAATCAATTGACAGGAAAGAGAGATTACCTGCTATTATGATACTGCTTGGTAGCCAAAAGCTACCAAGTCGAGAACTGTGATCATTAGAATACCTCAAAAGAACAGAAAAGCTACCAGGTACTTTTGTTTTTTTACTAACCTTGCAGTTTTATTTTCCACTCATTCTTATCATACCACAACTGTTTTATTATTAATATCAAGGAAGACCATAGATAGCTTTTAAAATGGTTGCCTGTGTGCACAGAGTAACAACAGCTGGGGATGGAAGGTGGTTCCACCTTCCACTGCAGACACCTACTCACGGAGCACGCCCCTTTCCCACAGCAGCCAGGGGAAGGGCACACAACCTAGTCAGCAGCCCATATCACTTGGATGGCTCTCCCAGAATGTTCTCACTCTGGAAGCTAAAATCTGGTTCCTACTGCTTCCCACCCTGCCGAGACCCTAGAATCATAACTAATTCCTCCAGTCCTCTTTTCTATAAACCCTACACTGTCGCTAACCTAGAAACACTTTTCTATGAAGCTCCAGCTGTCTATAATCTAGAAACACTCCTGACTGGAAATGTCATTGATTTCAAGGCCTTTGCTACGCATCTACAAAGCATGTAACTTGTGTGCAAATTTTAAATTATTAGAAATATTCAGAACTTAAGAGTTCCCTCAACATGTTAGTTACAACTTTGAGTAGGTACTCAAAGTTTTCCTCGTAGATGTGTATACTTCTACTAAAACTGTGACTATGTTTACTTCTACTAAAATAAGACTATGTTTTGTGTTATTTAAATAATGAAAAGCCCTTACCAGTCCCTAATGTGTACCAAGGAAGTGTTCAAATGAAAGCTACATGTAAAGTAAAAGTTTCAACGAACACTTGAAATATAGAAACCAATGCTTTAGAGCTCTATTTTGTAGGCTACTTGAATAAGATGAGTTACAAAATCTCACATGATACGGGTGATGATTACACTGCCATAACCATCACAAATTTCAGTCAAATTCAGATGAAAAATTCAAAGTGAAAATTGTGAATGTCCCAGTCAAGATCAGAAGCTAAGGATTCTAAAGGCAACTAAGCTGTCTGACTGATATGCATCCCGAAACAGCCTGGCATACGTCAGTGTGCAGGCCAGTCTCACAGCTGCGGCAGTCATTTACTCTCTTGCTCATCTTGAGTTCCTGAAACTCTCAGGTAAGCACATGTCACACAGACTGGAAAAGTTAAAATCATTCAAATTTCAAGCAAAATCATTAAACATTCATACACAATAACTTACCCAAGACTCATGGTATAAAACTGTCAATAAATACATTGCATAATCATAATTCTGTCTCCTTAAAGGGCACCTTTAAGAGAGAAAGGGAAAATGTCAAAATTCTAAAAACTCTGTACAAAGAATAGTTTGAAAAATATACAAATACTAAATCCAAAGGCAAACTTATATTCGAGTATTCCTTATCTGCTGTAGGAAAATTCTGTTCTTGGAATACAAAAATTTATCTAGAGGATATGAAAACTGGTGCTCTTTTTATTATTCTCTCAGCTTTGACCAGAGTATGTGTATCTGATAATAGCTGAGCTCTATTTTTAACACAACTGGGTCTAATCCAAGTGTCCTTTACACTTTCAGGGCTAAGAACTTTGGATAGCACTTACAGAATTCATTTTAAACAGAAGCAGACTGATGAGAAACGTTGATCTAAATGTTCACCTGATTTCCCATAATTGCACCTTTTAAAACTGAGCTATAATATACAAAGCTGCATTGTTGCTATTGTCTTAAAAAGGAAACTAGTGACCAAATATCCAGTAAAACTTCTACATAAATATGAGACAGCTTGTTTGGCTTTGAAGTTGATAAAACACTATAGAAAAAGAAACAATTACTTACATTTTGCCTAAATATAAACTAAAACTAGGACATGACAAATGACTTTAACTGTACTGTTTATTCTGTCATTTGTGTTTAACGGTGCTCTCCTCTAAATCGTTCCCATAAAAGATATACACTCAGATACCTAATAAACTTATCAGATACTTACAGAATTTCAAACAATAACATTTAAAAGGTATTTTTAAATTTGCACAAACTAAAACCATGACATTTTCTAATGATGGCAAAAAGAATATTTTAATTCACTTCATATCTATTTTTCCCCATATGGTAATAATCTAAAATCATAGTTCCCAAGCTTTTTCTGCTTCCATACTGTTGCTATCCTGCTATTTTTTCTCACCACTAAGAAGAGGATATAAGCCTAATTGGCACTGACATATTCAAATGCTATGAAACCCAGATAGGGAGGGAAAAATGATATCTATCCCATTTGCCTTTCCTTAGAGGTAGGTCTTTCATAAAAATTTTGGCATAATTTAGAAACAACCAAAAGATTATTCTAGAAACAAAATAATCACTTAATAAAAGTATACCAATAAACATTTTTAACATCCATTGGTCCAATTTATAAATTCATATAAGACAAATTTAGTACAGCTTTTATAAACTTCTAGACTAGCTCTTAAATTCTACTTATTTATATATCTTGATAAATTAACTTACTCTATATATAACTGAATAATTTAAACTTTGAACTATAAGATTTTTATATAATTGGACTTGGTAAAAAACTAAGCATTAATCATAAGCAAATCATATTTCCTTTTAACATCGTCTCTGAAATTTCTACATATGTAGATATTAAAATCAAGTTTAAAAATAACAATAATTGAACTGTGCTGGGAAAGCCTCCTTGTGCACATAAAGATCACAGCATCAGTAAACTAGTGTGAGTACACTGAAAGTATGAATTAACAACTTTTCTGTTAAGTTGATAGAACAAGTTA
>NW_004567137.1:2585390-2589428 GCF_000260355.1 Condylura cristata
CCCATGAAAAGAAAACATATCAAAATTGGGCTATCACCTTGAAGGAAAAAATAAACAATGTTACGATAACTCTGACTGTGATAAATATGGATAATTACATAAGAAAACCATAAAATATATTCACATTATGGTAACATGAAATAAATGCACATATACACAGTATACATATACAAAGGAAGAAATGTGAGACTGTGGCAATTTTTTTCTTTTAAAACATTCTTTAAAGAAACCATGTTTAATGACACATTTTAAAAAGTACCATTTAAAAAATTTAAGTGTTATAGCTTTTCATGTAAGAAGCAAAAAAAGTAGCGATGCTGACCATTATCATAAGTGTCCCAAAATTCATGTTCACACTGACATTTTAATGTTCAAAAACTATAGTTTATGCCAGAAACACATAAATATTTCAGAAACAGCTTTGCGGTGCATTCATGCCACCTACTGGCACTCTAAGCCACAGCAAAATTGTAGCTTTAACATGGACTGAATCTGACTCTGGAATTAACTGGAGTTTTCATTCTTTCCCAAAATCCAAGAGTCTTTTCTCAAATTATTGTATTTTAAAGAATCGATATATTATTAACAATAACCCAAAGACATCAAATCAAGCAGATTGGCTCTATGTATCTTCAAAAGCCCATATCTTTAAAGAAACTACAAAAATTGAGAGAAGCCTAATCACAGGAAAAAGTTTCCTTATTTACAATGCAGTTATAAAGAATTCAGGATTTGGCACATAGGGACAAGAACTGTGTCTAATGTCTCGATTTGCTGATATCAACTAAGTGACCTAAGAATAATCATTTTATCTTCCTGAGACCCTTTCTTATTAAAAACATAAAAGGATTCACAGGAATTTCCTAAAAAACGAATGAGATTAAAAGCACAAAGCACTTTTTAAAGTCCATACAAATGTAATTTTTAAATTTTTAAGTCCTTTCATAATTGTCAAGAAAAATTATACATTTCTCTGAATTAAAGAATCTGAATATCTCTAATATTTTATATTTGATTCACCCTCATAATATTGCCTCAAATCACACCACAAAGCACCCACTACAGGTCACACTGTTTTACCCTTGAACTTCTTGTCACCATCCAGGAAACTACTAAGCCTCAACAGTCAGTAAGTGGAGTGAAAAGAGATCAGAAAGGCAGACAAGTATCAGGTCAAAAGGACAATGGGGCTCTGAGGGCATACTTCAGTGAGCAAACCTGGATACACAGGGACTCGAGCGGTCTACTCTAGGACTTGGAGACCATGCCGCCTAAAAACAAAGGAACAGGTGAGCTGAAAATGCGCGATGACTGAAATTTTAAAAATGAGCCAGAAAATAAATAACATTACTGATTATAAATGAAAGGATAAAATAAATATCCATGAGCCCATACTGATATAACAAAATGGTTGACACAAATCTCTAAATAAGTATGTGATGATTCTAAAGGAGGAAGAGGTAACTCCTGATCCTGGCACTTAACGACTTCCTTCCAGAGTACAGCAGAGAAAGGAAGAGAGTAACTTTACAGTGCACAAAACTGGCAGACATGCTCAAGCCAGGTGATCTGGCAACTCACCCATGTGAGTCTTGCCAAGTGCCATGCATGATGACAACAGCTCCTTTCCAGGCTAACCACAAAAGAATAAATTTAACCTGAAGAACCAAACTAGCACTCCATCAAACTACTGCTTCTCAAACTGTTGATATCAAAACCAAAAAATTCTGAGAAACCACCACAACCAAGAAGGGCTGCAGAGACACAGTGACAAAGTGTAATGTGCTTCCTAGATGGGATTCTAAGCAGAAAAAGAGTATGGGACAAAAACCAAGGAGATCAGAAACAAATGTGGACTTTCATAATGAATCATGTCAACTCTTCAGTTGGGACAGATGTACTATAATGATGCAAAATGTCAGTAACAGGAAAAATTGGGTGTGAAATATACTCTAATTCTCAACTATACTAGAAACTTTTCTGTAAATATAAAATGTTTCTAAAGTACGAAGCTTAAAAACACATCAGGTAACTATCCTTTGCTGTTTGAAAAATATACGCTAAATGTATGAAGACTCCTTTACCACACAGCTGACCTAGTTTTAAGCTTAGTAGTGACAAGGACCAAAGTTGGAGATGCAATGAAGGTAGCAATGTAAGATTAGGGATTTGATTTTTCTCCAAAGCAACATGAGATTAGGACAAGGGATCATAAATAAAAGTACTAACAAAGTAAGTCAGCGGAGGAGTAAAAGAAAGACATATCATGGACCAATCAGGGTTTGGAAATGCCTATTATTCACTTATTACTTTAATAACTCAAAAGAGATTAATTTAAAAATAGTAGGGAACTAGAAGTAGGATACTATTAACTTAACATAACTGAAACCCAGGCTCATACTCAGAGGCTACATACTGCAGCAGTCACTAAGGTGTAGAATAATGGTCACTAAGCACAAGAAATGTTCCACATCACTAGACATCATGGAAATGTAAACTAAAAGCACATGACATAGCATTTCACATCCATTACAAGGCTAAACGCAAAAGACCAACAATAACAGTCAACATTGAGGATGTAGAGAAACTGGAACCTTCAACCATTGCTCATGAAACTGTATAATAGTGCAGCCACCTTGGAAAACAGCCAAGTGGTTCCTCAACTTGTTTACATAGAGTTAACAAATGAGCAAGCAATTCCACTCCTAAGTATACACCCCAAAAATATACATCCACACACAAATCTGTATGTGAATGCTAACAGAAACATTCTTCATAAAATCCAGAAGGTAGAAATAACCCAAATGTCTGCCAACTGATGAAAGGATAAAAAAAAATACAGTATCCAGTAAGTGGAATAATACTTAGCAGTAAAAAGGAGTAAGAACAGATATATACCAAAGTAAATGAAACATCAAAAGTATTACACAAAGCGGAAGAATTCATGTCATGAATAGGCAAATCCTTTAAGAGCTAGCAAGCGGATTAGCAGTTGATTGGGGCTCAGGGTGCTGCAGAAGGGGCAGAATGGAAAGTCACCAATAAAGGGGAGAGGATTTCTTCCTATGGTGATGAAGATTTCTGGGATTAAGAAGTACTAATAGGTACACTGTTGTATGATTACATCAAAGCCACTGACACTGGACTTACACCATTAAATGGGCAAAAAACAAAAAAGGATTTTGGAAAGGAACATAAGCTCAAGTTCATTAGAATTCAAAGACATACAAATTTTAATTTTTTTTTTACTTATCCGACTGTTGTATAGTAACCTAGGGTGGAAAGTGAAGACCCAGGAAAACAGACTGTCTCACAATTTACATTATATTTTATCATATTTACACATTATAATACATGATCAAAAGAACTTTTTTAACAATCTGTAACAACAAACTTGATAAAATATACATCTATATCCCTGACCTGGGCTGACATGATGCATTATTAAAGTTGACACTTGACTCAGATCTCCTTAGTTTTTACCTCATGCTTTTACCCCTAAAATAACTTTTAGGGAGATACGTATCCTAGGAACATATTCAGGAATATATAAAAAAGTCCATTCTCTAAAGATATTCCTAACCTTTTTCTAGTAAGTCTGAATGACCCAAAATATGGGTAACTTAAACGATGGTAAATCTATGCTATGGCGTGATTTGCTGATATCTCTAAGTTCAGGTCAATACTACACCCTGGCTTGAGCATAGTCCTGGCACAGAACAGACCCTCACTGAGATGTTAGTCCCAGTGGACATTAAAAGTAATAGTACATAGGCCCTCCCTGATGGCGCAGCGGGTTAAAGCACAGCACTGAGAAGCTAAAGCCACTTCCGCATGAGTTTGAACCCCGCCTCCCCCGGAGGTGACCCACATGGTGCAGCAGACCTCTCCTGACCCACCTGCTGCTCCCCTCAGCAGTGTACTTCAATGATCTGCCTGTTCTGCTCCCCACTCTGTCTCCAGTGAATCCTCTCACTGCCCCTGCACCTCTGGCCTGTACCCCAGTTGTGTATGAACAAATAAATAAATCTTTTTTTT
>NW_004567137.1:2589923-2595189 GCF_000260355.1 Condylura cristata
AAAAAAATCTCTTACCCGTAAGGTGACTACTCGTGCTTTGGGGTTTCGAATAGATGGTCCGGATGAAACATAATCAGCTGTGTCTATTTCAATTGGAAAATGCTTCTCACATTTCTCATTGCTGTCTAGTGCAGTTGGCCATGCAGTGCAGAAATCTGAGATTAAAAATTAGTTCAAATGTAATTTTGCAAGAAATTCTCATTGTAATCAATGTTACCAGACAGAAATCAAATTACTGAGAGAGTGCACTCAGCTTCTATGAAACCAAAGATCAAATTTTCTTTTGCATTTAAAAGCACATCACCACTCTTCATTCTTTTCTTCTTGAGTGAAATTAAGGGAGTGATGTAGTTAAGGTTCAATTAAAAGTGAACTATGACTTGATGGAAGCTTTCTAAAACCTCTTATGGGAAAACCTGACTTCTCACCAGTGAGTAGCAAACAGTTCACAGTGTCCAAGTATTATTTATTTTCGAAAAGGCCACAGATAATATTGGGTTACTCGCATGAAGATTACTAAAGATCAACTGAAGTAGCTCTGAAAAAGCACTAAAAACCTGAGATGTGGTCATCACTCCTTCAGAAACAAAGTGGAAAAGGTAGAAAGCCTCAGTAAGTATTAATATAAAGGGATGATGTTTCTTGTGTGTGCCTTCTGTGACTGGGCTAAATGTCAAGAGGGACTGACTAGGCCTCACCTCCAGGCAAGAATGGGAGCACAGAGAGAAACTCCAAGGACTGGAGCACATTCACTGCCTGGCACAGAGGTGAAAACTCAAGTCTAAGTTGGGAAAAACAAAAGAGAAGAGGAAGCCCCCTAGCGATCAGTGTGGGGACTCCACCCTAGTAGGTGGCACTTTTCTCTCACTCTTGTCCTACCACATAGGTAGTAGTGAGTTCCAGTTAGGATGAAAACTTCTAAACCTGAAACTTAAGTCCTTAAACAACCTCATTCTAGGAAGAGCTAGAAGTACATGGTTTCTTTAGTCAAACACATGATTAGACCTGCAGAATGTGTGAAACTTCCAAAAGAGCTCAAATGTAGGAGAGGTAGATGGGAGGGTTCTTCCAGGTGAAGACCAAAGAGGTAGCGACAAGCCCTTTGCCAGTAACCTCTCCCAAGCCAACCAGTTCCTTACAGTCCACATTTCTATATTTAGCTTCTATTTCAACAATAAAGTAAGAGTCAGCAAAATGCCTCTCTGAGTTACAATACTCTCCAATCTCTGGACTAAATATAGTTAGCAAATTAAGTTCCCCGTTTAAGAGATCAATACTCAAGGCACTTTGAGTATTTGAGGGGGAAAACGAATCTTTGCAATTAAAAACATTTTGACATTTAAATAAAATGAGCAAAGAAGGATTGCTGAGGTTAAATCTCACTCATTCTGGTTCGCTCCAAGGCCCCACACTGGAGGATGAGGTGCTGCCAAGCACTTTCTAAGAGACTAGTGTGGGAAATTATAAGCTCCTGAGTTTACCAAATCTTTTTTTTAACTTTGAATAAGTCATTTCATCAAATGATAATTATAACGTTTAAATTAAATTATCTGCTTATATGTCTAAAAAGACCAGTCAACTGGAAAGTACGTAACAGAGCCAATGAGCTTCGTTCAGGAGTAGGAAGAGAAACTGGATTTAGCTTTCCTTACCTTCTATCACTGATTACAAAAGAAAAGTCTGGGTGAATTACTTAACTTTACTGTGCTTCAGATTTTCCACTTGCAGGTGAGATATAAAATATGAACCAACCTACTTTGAAAGAAAACTGAGAATACATATTTGAAAAGCCTTTTAGTTATTGGGAAACTACAATCTAAATCCAGAAGCTAGCAGAAGGTGTAAAGGTAAAATTAAGGGAAAATTAAAACAGGTAAAAACTGCAAAATATTACTACTCTTCTGAAGGGACTCTCTCTGAAAGCCTTTCATTTGAAAATTATTAAGTACATCAGAAATATCCCAGTTACATGCCCATTTCTGGGTTATAATTGCATGTGTTAAAGTAATGTTAAAAAGAAAAACGGAAATTATCACAGTGCCATGCATTTGTTACCTGGCTTTACAAAGGATCAGGTGTATCTACCTGCTTACTTTCTACTCAGACCACTTTCTGTTCAGATTACTCTCTGCTCAGAGCAGCAGTGAACACCATCAAAAACAAGCAACAATATAGAAACACATCACAGAAAGGCATCCTAATGTAACAAAGCAGAAGACCACTGAAATGAGACAGATTTCTCTTCCCTTTTTATCCTTATATTCTGGAAGATGAAAGATCCTCCCAAAATTTCATCATGATCATGTTCACTTTTCTATTTCTGCTTCCATCTTAATCAGACTACCTGTGAAGAGTTTTTAGATTTAATTTTCTTTCCTGAATAACCTTTACCAGTATACAGAGCATTCAGACATCACTTTTAATGCAACATGAATTTAAGATTTCATCCAAAGGTACACTACTTAAGCACTAATAGCTATGAACCCCCAAACAATCTGTATTTGCTTATATCCTATACAGAGACATGCACCACTTAATGTTTTGGTATGCATGGACCACACATACAAGTCCCCATTGGCTGTGCCACACAACCCAGGTGTGGATGAGGATGGATTACTGGGTGTGATTTTTCCCCAATAACACATTTCTCAGAATATATTCACATCATTAAGCACAGCATGCATATAATCCAATGCAAATTAGATTATACATTGATTTGGGATATGTATATATGAAAACACACATAGAGCAAGAACAAGACCTGTTCTTTGCCTTTGCCTCCATACATATTTAGGAAACAGTATAAATGAGTAAAGTCTATGCAAATATCCAGGAGTCAAAAGATGTTGTTCATATTCAGTGAATCTGGAGTTATCACCATATTCAGGTAACTTCTTCCACCATATGTACATGTAGAATCATGTATATGCATGTGTATGTATATATGTATATGTAGTATAAGTAACATCTACATTATATATATGTATAGAGAATATATAATATTAAACACAGAGAGAATAGAAACAAATGAACTCTCTAAAAGTAATTCCCAGTCTTAAATAACAATACTAGAATGAGTGGAAAAGGAGAAGCCTGAAACTATTGCTTTTCACCATTAGCTTGTCTACAGTCTGATGCTACCATGTGCATGTATCACTTCCAAGTCTTTAAAATTTTAAATAATTTCTTCACAATTACTCTTTGCAAAACACCCTATTCCTGATGACAATGACTATTCAGCTACTCAGCTATCTTCAGATCATGTGGATTAGCTTCTATTGGCAACACTCGGCAATGATTTTTTAATCCTTTTATGTATAATTCACCCCTGAATTATGATTCCTGATTCTAATTATTATTCAAAAAAACTGCAGATGCAACATCCAACAATTCACTGAAAACAACTAAAAAATGAATCTGGCAAAGACTCAGTATATAAGGCTACCCATTACACATATAATAATAGATAACTACATATATGTATGTATGCATGTATGTATGTATAGTTACATATAATAGTACATATAATTATAGAAAGGAGATTCTTCCCTCTCATCTTTACTGAGATTAAAGTTACAAAAAGTTACTCAAATATGTAAAATATGTTGTCTTAGTATAATTATATACTGTAAAATGATTATCACCATAGCACTAACAGCTGTGTCACATATTACCATTTCTTTTCATATTTAAGATCTACTTTCTTAGTGACTTTTAGCCATGTAACAGTTTTGCTGACTATAATCACTGTGTTGTATATTAGGTTCTAGAACTTGCTTATTGTATCCTTGATTCAACATCTCTTTTCCCTGGCCCCCAGCAAATAGCAGCCACCACCATTCCACTTTCTTCAAGCTCTGTTATACATAAGTGACATCAACAGTATTTGCTTTTCTTTTACTTATTTCACCTAGCACAATGCCCTCAAGGTCCATGAAGGCTGTTAAAAATGCAGAATAACCTTTCTTGTGAGTATAATCCACTATATGCATATATACACATCTTTTCTAATCAACAATTTAGTTGTTTCCATGTCTTGGCTACTGCAAAACATTAACAGGGGAGTGCAATCTCTTTGATATCCTGTTCTCATTTCTTTTGGGTATAGGCCGGGAAATGGGACATATTTGTTAAGTGGAACAGGACATAGGTCATACAAGGTAATCTATTTTTAATTTTTTGAGGGCCCTCAAAGAACAGCAACCCCATGACATTCCCAAGACACAGGGTTCCTTTTCTTAACACCTTCACCAACACTTGTTATCTCTAGTCATCTAGTCTTCTCAAGTACCTGCTGGATATTTCACGTCTTCTTTTCATTTGTTTTGATGGTTTCCTTTGTTGTGCACAAGCTTTTTAGTTCGATGCAGCACCAACTGTTTAATTTTTGTTGTCTTTGTTGTGTTGTGACATCCAAAATGTCTTTGCCAAGACAAACTTCAAAAAGCTTGCCACTGTGTGTTCTTTCAGGGGGTTTTAGAGTTGCAGGACTTATATTAAAGTCATTAACCCATTCTGAGTTGATTTTTATGTATGGCTAAGAATACAGTCTCGCTCCATTTTTTTGCACACAGCTATTCAGTTTTCTCAAGACCATTTACTGAAGAAACTCTCCATTCCCCATTGTATATTTTTCTGGTTACTTGGTCATAAATTGACCACACAAGTGTAGGTTTATTTCTGGGTCTGTGACTCTGCTCCAATGACCTCTGCATCTGTTTTTATATCATATAATACTGTTTTTGATAACTAAAGCTTTATAGTATAGCTTGCATCCAGTTTTATTCTTTCTTAGGATTGCTTTGGCAACTGAGGGTTTTTGTGGTTTTATATAAATTTTAGGTTTGTTCTTCCTGTGGAAATGCCATTGGAATTTTGAAGGGATTGCACTGAATCTGTATATCACTTTGGGTGCTATGGACATTCTACCAATATAAATTGTTTAACCAATGAACACATACATCTTTGTTCTCATGTGTCCTCTTCAAATTCTTTCATCAATATATTATAATTCTCAGGGAATAGTCTTCAGTTCCTTGGTAACATTTAGTAGTAAGTATTTTACTCTTTTTGATACTATTGTAAATGGAACAGTTCTTAATTTCTCTGATTCAGAGTTCATGCTTGTGTATAGAAAGACAACTATTATGTCCTTTATGGAACTTGTTTTTTAATCCTAACAGCTTTTCAGTGGAGTCTTTAAATTCTTCTATATAACATAATGTTATCTGCGAAAAGAGACGATTTTACTTCTCCCTAATTTAGA
>NW_004567137.1:2596669-2655790 GCF_000260355.1 Condylura cristata
CATTGTTAAAAGTGGGTTATTAAAGTCTCCTACCATTACTGTCTTCCTATCTATTTTTTACTTCAGTTCCATGAATATTTGCTTTATGTACTGAAATGCTCCTATTTAGAGGGCATAATATTTACAAATGTTACATCTTATTGAGCTGACCCCTTTATTATTGCAAATGAGATGCTTATGGCCAAATCAATAAGTTCATAAGATTAAACAACAACTTACCTTTAAGAGCTTCACAGTGCTTTTTAATTGCAACTGGAGTCAAATGCAGAAAATTGGGGATCTAAAATCGAAATGTTTAAAGAATAAATTAACCAATGCCTTAATACATGAAAAAAAAATTCCTCATTAAATTAAATCCTAGACCCACAGACTTGTATTAAGTAGTAACTGACAAGTTTTTTTTAATAATAATATTATAAGTCACTTCTGTTATAAATTCAAGTAATGAATTCCTTAAGATGTAGATTCAGTATCAACTATCTTATGATGACAATGTTGGTGGAGAAAGTAAACATTATGCTAATAGCATCCTTCCTGCTATTAAACTCCAAGTACAAATGTCTCCCTTACAAAACTGAAAAGACTTAAGGACACAAGTCATTGTTTAATTTCCTTGAAATACAAAGCACTGTGATACATTTCTTACTTTGCACTGAATATCTTGTTAATTGAATGGATAAATAAATGATGTTAGTAAATCTTAAATGAACCATTTAAAGAAAGTAGTAATATATTTATGACATTACATTAAGATATCATCTCCTTCACAGGTTCCATAGAAATTTAGGAAAGACCAGAGATTCATTCAAGTAAATAACAGTTCCAAGAAATTGTTAAAATAATGTTAAGCACTTACAGATAAAATTTAATTTCAAGAAACTCATTTGGTAAGAAAATTTGAATAAACAGTAAGTTGCTCCAAACATGCCTAGAATCTTGAGAGCTTATCAGGAAAGGGTTATTTTAATCAAGAGAAAACAGCACTGAAAACTGGATCATGGTGTAGGTGTCTGCATTTTCTCTGCTTTCATTTTTGAAATGTGAAATGTAATGTCAAAAACATAAATATAAAAAAGTAGTAGATAATGCTTAATAGCATTTGTATAAACACTGGCCTACGTACTTTGAATATATTAACTCAGTTAATAAGCTTATCCACTGATATGCATTAGGAATGTACCAAGCATATAGCTAATTTTTAAAAAAGGGCACCGTGTGTTAAATATTGGGATTTTTATGTTAACAAAAATGCCAATACAGCCATTAATTAGAATTATTACAAATATACTGCCATTCCCTCACCTAGTAACATTTTCCAAAGACATTAAGTTGTGCCTCCTCTTTCATTTGAAGAAAAGATATTTTGCTTGATGTTTGTTTCCTTGTAACTCTTGAAACATTCCCATTTCCAGATCCTGACCATGTTATGGTCTAATTTTTTACTATCACCTTTATTTAAGAAGACTCATGTATAGTGGAAAACACGATTGTTGATTCATTGTAAGTGAATACAAACCATCTGAGACATGCATCCCCAGGCTAACCATATATACATTGTCTTCAAAAAGTGTATAATTTGAGGCCTTCCTAGTGGCACAAGGGTTAAAGTCTCGGGGCTACTGAGCTATCACCAGTCACTGTGGCATGAGTTTGAGCTCCAATCAGGGAACTGACCCACATGGCAAAGCAGACCTCTCTCATCTCACCAGCTGCTCCCCTCAGCAGTACATTTTAGTAGATCTGCCTGCTCTGCCCCCAACTATCCCCAGTTCTTGTATGCATAAATAAAAACAAATCTTTTTTAAAAAATTTTAAATTTATGATTTATTTCATGATGCTACCAATAGGATCATTTAATGATTTGCCTTGCTTCAAGAAATAAAGACATTTAAGGATTCTAAGAATAATATTAAATAATAATCTATCTTTCTGGACATAACATTTAAAAATCTCTCTTTTAAAGACACAAAAACACTGATTCAAAAAGATACCTGCACCCCCATGTTTATTGCTGCTTTATTCACAATTGCAAACACATGGAAACAGCCCAAATGCCCAAAAATGGGATGAATGAATTAAAAAGATGTGGTACATATACACAATGGAATATTACTCAGCAACCAAAAAATAGAAACACATGTCTTTTACAGCAACATGGATGGAGCTGGAAAAGATCATGCTTAGTGAAATAAGCCAGAAAGAAAAGAAAAAATACCGGATGGTTTCTCTCATAGCAGGAATATAACGGAACAGGCAAAAAAATAATGATAACGACAAACAGCTATATATATACCAGAGACATTTTGTGGGGGTGGAATGGGGAATGGGATCAAAAACAGTAGGAGGAGGGAAATGCACTGGACTATGGTGATGGCACATGGGTGATTTGGTGATGGGAAACCCAAGGGGATTGCAACTGTGATGGAAAATTGCACAAAAATATGTAAAACTAAAAAATATATATCTTTTAAAAGCAGAAACTTCACCTCACAAGTCTCAGCTTCCAATAAGGTTATTTTACTGTTCTTAGTTCCCCTTGAAAGATACAATATAGACAAGATAAAACAGGAAGGAAAAAAGCCACAAGAGATGCCACAAGACAATTAATTGCATTCTTAAATGCCTAGAATTCTGTGAGTCTTCTTTACAATCAAAATATAACATCCATTACTCCTGGGGGGAAAAGTACATTAAAACATAATAAGCTGCTATATACTGAAATTTGATGCACAGGGCATGTGGGAATGGTAGGAGTGGTAGAAAGATCAGCATTTATTGAGGCCCTGCTAAAGAACCAGAAACTTATCTTACCTTTAAAAGTTCTAGATTTCCCTCCTTTGGCATGGGCACCCCTCTTTTCACTGGATAACCCATTCGGACAGGAAGAGGTACAGCCGAGGGTTTAAAGGGTGCTGCAACAGGGTAAACGCTGGGCCAGTCCTGGTCAACAGACATTTTCTCTGTCCTAGGAGGTAGTGCCTAAGGAACATAAGGTAACTCTGTAGTTTAAATATGAACATGTTCTTTAACTGTAATGCAAAAAGCTGCAATTAAGAGAAACATAAGCAGAATTGCTACCATAAAATCTGACCTCCCACCAAGCTGCTTCTGTCAAATGAAGCACCAAACCTGCCTAAACATCTCTGCACTGTTCCTGAAACCCTCAGGCAAGGGACCACGTTTAGCAGCACATGTCCTCTGCCAAAAAGTTCCCTATCAAATACATGAGAGATGAGAACTTGGAAAATATAAGAAAAATAAAAAAGACTAGTAAGTAAGTTAGAGTTAAGATAATTGAATAAAACCGTCTTCAGAAATTATACGTCTCTGAGGCCCAGAGAATTGCTACATGACCACCTAGTCAATACTCCTACTATATTAAAAAAAAGTTAACAACAAATTTAGTCAACATAAGGGGATGGCCAACATATAAAAACTGGATCTAAAGAGGCAAACCCAGGCCTCCCCATGGCGCAGAGGTTAAAGTCTCAGTGCCATCAAGCTATTGCCAGCCACTACAGCACAAGTTCAAGCCCTAGTCAGGGAGCTGACCCATATGGCCCAGCAAACCTCTTCTGTCTCACCCGCTGTCTCCCCTCACTCTTGTCTTCCCTCAGCAGTATATTTAAGTAGACCCACCTGTTCTGCTTCCCATCATCTCTGGTAAATCCTCTCACCCCCACACCTCTGGCCCAGACCCCAGTTCTTGTGTGCATAATTAAATAAAAATAAACCTTTAAAAAAATAAAGAGTCAAATCCGACAAGGCCCATTTATCCACACCAATACCAATATATGCTTATGGGTCCTGGAACAAGGCAGAATCCCTATGAAAATGACTGCTCTGGGCAATTATAAGAGGCTGCCCGTTATTTTCTAACTAACACACCTTTGTTATGACCCAAGCTCACCAAGTGACCTGATAGTTTGGATTCTTCAATAGAAATGCCCATAGGATAAAACTAGCCATCGCAACCTGCATCAGCAAAAGTCAGTCCAGGCCCTCCATGGTGGCGCAGCGGGTTAAAGCACTGCACTGAGAAGCTAAAGCCACTTCCACATGAGTTCGATTCCCACCTGCCCCGGAGGTGACCACACGGCATGGCAGACCTCTCCTGACCCGCCCGCTGCTCCCCTCAGCAGTGTACTTCGCTGATCTGCCTGTTCTGCTCCCCGCTCTGTCTCTGGTGAAGCCTCTCACCGCCCCTGAGCCTCTAGCCTGTACCCCAGTTCTGTATATACAAATAAATAAATCTTTAAAAAAAAAAAAAGTCAGTCCATATTCTGCTTGATATGCCTGTTTCCTACAAGTGTATGAGTCAGTCTCTCAAACATGTTCCATTGGTGATGTACTGACAAAAGTCAGTAAGACTAGAGTCAGCATCATGGCAGGCGCCATGAATAGACTCCCCTGAACAGCCATGTTGGTCAGCACCTCTCTGCTTCTACATGCCCTCTATCATTTCACAACTTCAGAAACTAGTCAGATGGTTTTCACAGAGCATACAAGTCATTTACCTTTCTTCTCTGGGGCCTTTCTTGCTTTGAAGTTCTTTCTGTTGTACCTAAAAGACAACACAATGTTACAGAGAATTCTGTACACCAAGGTGGTCAACACTGGTCATGTTCACATAAGGCACATATGACAGAAAAATAAAGTAATATCCATTTTTGGTAAGTTCAAAGACTAACAACATAATATTAATAAAAATGTGAAGGCATAAACAGTTAAGAAAATTCCAGTTATTTGAAGATAAAGTATACTGTGATTGATGACACAGTGAACTCATCAGCTAAAGAAATATTTTCAATTAATTTTAAGGTTCATAGTCTCTGAAGACTGACTTAAAACATCTTAGAAATAAGCATTTTGCATCTTTGACAGTAACTGCCTTAAAATGTCCTAATTATAAATATAGCTGCTCGTATTTGGAGTTATTTTGTTCTTTTTGCCAAATCTTTCAGGTTTTCCTTCTCTAATGTATATAATTGTCAGTGCTACAATAACACCAAAAATCAAAATCATAATCATATGTGATTTTTTCATAAATCACAGCATATAACCTTTAAAGTATTACCTATGTACCTCTAAATAAATGTTTTGCTGTACTAAAATATAATAGCCATATTTACTGAGCACCTTCAGCATACGAGACTCTGTGTTAAATGTCTTTCATTGTTTTCTTATTTGGCCTTATTCTTCACAATAACAGAGAATACTACTATTACACTAAGAGGTCATTTATAACCTAGAAAACCAAGGAGCAAGGAGTTAAGGTGACCACAGCATATCACACAATCACTCAGGACTTATTCTTCTCTGAACCAGCTCTAGCTTCTTCTCCATCAGCAGGCCCCGCAACCACACAGAGCTTCTAGCACCAGGCCCTTGAGTCTCTCTGGATGTAATGTTCTCTCTGCCTGGAATGTACCCCAATTCATCTGCCTGGCTTCTGTCCCCATTCCCCTACCCACTTCATTTCTTCATCCAACAAATTCTTTTTCATCCCTCAATAGTAATTCACTTATTCACTCAAAATTGAGTGATAGTGTGTACCAGAAATTAGGAAGTTAGCAACAAATAAGAGAAAAATACATCCCAACTCTCATCCCAGATGGTAGAGTCTGTCAAATAAGAGGAATTTTTAACAAGCAATTTCAATGACCAAGCCAAATGTTAACAGGCACGTATAGCTGAGGACTATGTTAGTGGGCACAGTGAGTTCCTGAAACCTTAAAGATGAGCAGGCAGTAGTCCTGGGACAAGCAAATGAGAGAAAGCATTCTAGAAAGAGCAAGAAGATGGAAAATCAAAGCAAACAAGTTCAGTATAGATGAAATTTAAGAACAAAACAGAGACCACTGAGGGCAAAGCTTCACTGGTATCACTGGCAAGATTTCTGATCCCTTCTTCCAATTTCCCCAATCCCTGTAATGAATAGTTAGATAACTGCTCCAGACAAAAATCTAACAAGCCCGTGAGACTTTTCCCTCCAGCTCCATATCAAATCAGTAAGACATTAGCTCTACCTTCAAAATACATCCCAAATCCAACCATACAACATTTTCTGCTGCTAATTATCTCAACCCTAGTCACATTATCTTATGGGCACTACTGCAAAGCTCCCAACTGGTCTCTTAGCTTCCACTCTTAGACCCCTAAAATTAGCGCTCCACATAGCAGCCAGAGATCAGTTAAAAGTGTAATCACATCAGGCCCTCCCTGGTGGTGCAGCGGGTTAAAGCACAGTGCTAAGAAGCTAACGCCATTTCAGCATGAGTTCGATCCCTGGCACCAGAGGTGACCACATGCCGCAGCAGACCTCTCCTGACCCATCCGCTGCTCCCCTCAGCAGTGTACTTTGTCGATCTGCCTGTTCTGCTCCCCACTCTGTCTCTGGTGAATCCTCTCACCACCCCTGCACCTCTGACCTGTACCCCAGTTCTGTATGCATAAATAAATAAATCTTTTTTTAAAAAGTGTAATCACATCTTACACTTTCTTTTTCAATGTGATCCCAAACTATAACAAAAGCCAAGATATATACCTACAAACCTTTGCAAAATCAGAACACTACCATATCAATCTCTCTGACATACTATCACTCTCCTCTTTGTTCATTTAATTCCAGCCTGTTGGCTTTCCTTCTGTTCCTTGATCATACAAACTTATTCCCTATGCCAATAATGACCTTGCCCAGTTCTTATCTGGGCTCTGAGCTCTGCCCAATTTGCCATTTCCCAAAGAGATCCTTCCTGACTGCCCTATAGCTACTACACTCCAACCCATCTATTCCCCACACCTTGATTTATTTTTCTTCGAGTCACTACTACCTGGCATTTTATCTAGTTGTTTACCTGTATGTAGTCTGACTTCCCCACAAAAGTACAAAATTCAATGATACAAATGATCTTGCTATCTCCCAGGACTTAGAACACTACTTTGTTTTAGTAACTATGGAATGAATGAATGGATAGATGACAGAAAATTTAAAAACTAGCATTAAGAATAGGAAGCATTTAGGGGGTTAAAAATTATCTTCACTCCTTGAGAAGCCATTTGTAGATTCTAAAATGAGTGACAATATCAGATTTGTTTTTTGAACATTTCACTCCGGAGGTAAAAGTGAGAGCTGGTGATTTGGACCTGGCAGTCTGTAGAGATTAGAGATAAGGAAGTGTCATGGACAGTACTGCTCCCGCCCCCGTCAGAGTTCCTCCTCACTGCTCCCTGTCACTCAGGTTATGTTTCCATTGCAGCACCTCACATAACGCAGTGCAGGTCTCCATCACAAATCTGTCCTTTCCACTGTGCTCTTCTAGGGCAATTACGGGGCATTTCTACAGTCTCCTAAGTGAAGGTCACCTCGTTTATGGCTACTGACTAAAGGTCATCCCACAGGTGGCATAGCTAGGCCTGGAATCCAGACTTGCATTTTGTTCTGACAGCTGCATGCTTCTCTTACCGTTCTGGAAAACCGTGGCTCGACAACATTACCGAGCAGCGGGCAGTAGAGAGCGAGGCAAACCTTGACAGTACTAAAGAGAGAGGGCACCTGAGAATGCAGGTCACCGGGAGGGAAGCTCGCCGTACCCACCGGGCTGAGAAGCAGAAATCGGTGGCGAGGAGCCCGGAAACCCGCGCGCTGGGGGCCAACTCGTGTCGCGGCGGTGCGACCCGGCGGGGAACGACAAGAAAGCGTGGGACAGCCGTCACGGGAGTACCTTCTGCCTCCTCCCCTCCCCCAAAGCCCGGAGGCCACGCGGCTGACACTCACGAAGTCTGGGTCTAGGAGCGCGAGTGGCTGGAGACACCTCGGTGGAAAACGCACGGAGAGTCCTGGTGCCTGGCCACAGGCCCCGACACGCGGGGCGGGCGACGGCCGCCATGGCCGCAAGGACGGCAAACCAGAGGGGACACGCTTAAGGGCGGGTCTGCGCAGGCGCGGGTCTGAGGCCACGCCCACGCAGGCGCGCTTCGTCTTGTCCCCGCCCCTACGGCTGAAAAAACGGATGTCTCAGGGCATGTGAATTCATAGCCGATTTGAAAAGTCCGGGAAGATACCCCCACATGGAGAAAAGCGGCGAAGAGGAAACACTTTTTGAAAACCTAACTTCTTTATGAGAAATGAGTGAATAAAGTATGCGCATGCCTTCCCCAGCGCGATTCCTAGACAGTACGCGAACATCCAGGTGTATGGAAGGACCTTGCAACCAAAAGACCCATTTAAAGGGTATTTGGGGCCTCTCTCGTGGTGCAAGGGGTTAAACGCAGCACTATGAAGCTGTCCACAGCCACCACTGCAGCACGATTTAGACCTAGCGGCCACGGAGTTGACTCACATGGCACAGAAGACCTGTTTCCCCTGCTCCCCTCAACAGTGTATTTCAGTGGATCTGCCTGTTCTGCACCCCACTCTCTCTGGTGAGCCCTGTCACCCCCTGTACCTCTGGCCTGTACCCCAGTTCTTGTATGCATAAATAAATAAATCTTTTTTTAAAAAAAGGAATTTAAAAGACTGATAAAATTAGTTAAAACTATAAAAAGATGAGTAAATTTCTCTTGTTTAAATTTGGTACTTTGTAACAGCAGCTTTAGCAAACTAATCATCTAAAAAATAAAGAGTATTGAATAGATACAAAGTATATATACTGTATGATATGTATGAGGTACTGCTTAGCTTAGACTTGCGGTCCAGTTTAGACATGCGATCTAAATATTGATTCCACATTAGAATTACCTTAGAGGATTAAAAGTGTTTGGGGCTGATGTTTCAGGTGTTAAACTCCTCAGGATAATCTTAATTTGCACACATGACTGAGAATCACCTATGTCTGCCATCAACAAATGAAGGCAGTATAATTTTATTAGCAGCACCATATTAGTCGCCAGGTTCAAAACTGAACTACACAGCTCCTAGGTATTTCTCTATCAATAAGTTGAATATAACCTGAAGCAGTACAATGAAGAAAGAATTAACTTTTTTGTCCTTGATAATAAAGAAGCAAGATTTTTTAAAAATAGGCTTAGGTCATATTTAGGTAAGTTTTGTTTCATTTTGCTTTGTTGCTTGGCTAGTTGGTTGTCTTTGAGATGTTTAAGATAGAGGACTGGAGACCTTTATATGTATAAATCTATATATCATATACGTGAGAAATGTATGATATGTATAGATATCATGTATGTGTATATCATCTATTTGGAATGTACCATGTGTGTGGAATACATAAGATTGCTATATACTTTAGTATTTCAAAGACAACTCTAATTTTTTTATCACTTCGTGAAGAAGATACAGCTTTCTCCATCTTAAACTGAAAATAAACTGAAGCTTTGTAGACTGACTTTTAAAAAATAATTTAAAACAAAATCAGGAAAGTAATCAGGAATTTCATAACCTCTACACCTTCTGAGAAGAAGGGGGGAAACACACACACCTGAAGATTTAAACTGTGATTTTTAACAATTTGGTTTGGGCAGTAGTGATTAAAATCCCAAGATTGGAAATATCAAACCATAAACTTTTCTAACACTCTAAAGTTATGGTCAAAATACAGTGGCAATTCTTTCAAGGCGTTTATATCCTTCGACCAGTTTATCCTTCTCAGTGCTTTTTTTGACAATTTACCCAACAAAGTATAAAGAACAACTTCCATTTTTAATGTTTGTGGAATCCTCATACTATTTTCCACATGAACTAGGCCATTCTACACTCCCATCAGCAGTACAAGGGGTCCTTTACTCTACACCATCACCAACACTTGTTGTATCTGGTCTTTTTGATCTTGGCCATCTCACAAGTGTGAGGTGGCATCTCACTGTGGTTTTGATCTGCATTTCCCTGAGGCTCAGTGATAATGGGCATTTGTCACTTTCCCGTTGGCATCTGTTTGTCTGCTTTGGAGAACTGTCTTTGAAACCCTGCCGCTCGTTTTTTGTTTTTTGTTTTTTTTGTTTTTTTTTTTGAGTTTTATGAACTCTGTGATCTTTGAAATCAGCCCTTCTCATAGGTTGTTGTGGAATGCTATTAAGCAGAGACATTCAACATACAAATCTGATTTTAAGTTACTTTTAATAATAAGGGTGAGTTAAATTTGTTTTCACATTTCTTCCAATTCTCTAATTTTTAGATTTTAGAACTTGGGCCTCCCTGGTGGTGCAAGGGGTTAAAAACAGTACTGTCAAGCTATTGCCAGTCACTGCAGCACGAATTTGATCCTCTGCCAGCCAGGGAGGTAACCCACATGGCACAGCAGTCCTCTCCTGTATCACCTGCCACTCCCCTCCACAGTATATTTCAATAGATCTGACTGTTCTGCTCCCTGTTCTGTTTCTGGTGAACCTCTCACCTTCCACATCTCCGGCCTACACTCAAGTTCTTGTATGTGTAAGTAAATAAATCTTTAAAAATTATAATAATTTTAAAACTCACTAGTGGTATTTTGTGACAAATACTTTGTGAAGAGACTGGAATAGCAAATAGATGGAAGTACTATTCTAAAATACAGTACATATTATACAAGTAAAATAATAAAATGGATAAGCTGAAAATAAATAAACCCCAAAGAAAAGTAAATAGGCCCCTACTCATTAAAAACATACAGTGTTTTATAGTTTAGGTTCTAGACTATAAGAGGAAATAACAAACTATGTCATTTGGTTGTAGTTGGCACATGATTATGTACAATTTTTGGACATGATTTCCAAAATTGGATGCCTATTATACCTATGTTTGAAGATCTAAAAATTATTGATGCAACAAATGAATCTCAAGATTCTCATTTAATTGGTCTAAGGTATAGTCTGGGTTTCAGTTTTAAAAATGATTCCTGCTTGTTTTAAATGTGGAGCCACAGAATTTCTAGGAGCATGAGGAAATTGAATCTTTCAGTCTAACATCAGTGTAAAGAATCATTCCTCATTGTCCAGGCATTAGAAAGGAAGTTATTTATATTTTTCAAGTGAAATATTTATTATAATCCTTTCAGAATTGTCATATGTAATGGTATGTGAAGTGCCTTCTTTCAATTAAAGTAAGACTGGCTTTAAGTAGCCACTTGGATATTTAAATCCAAAGCTTTGACTTAGTGATGCAGAAGTAAAATGGGAAAATTGAAAGTGTTTGCAGTTTAGAAACAGCAGCACCTGGGAACAGAAATTTCTTTAGGTTGACACACATACAGAGAGCCATCATGTGTCCCTTTCTTTGACCAAGGCTAATGCCCATTTTGCAGATTAAATTTGCAGTATTGTATCACAGGTAGAATATATTGTAGCTATTCTGAATCTGTGTAAGTACACAGATACATTTGTAATAATCCCCCTCACAAACAGGCATAGGTGTGAAAAGGACATTAGAATGTAACGTGTCCACATCAACCCAAATGAGCAAGATCGTTTTATTCAAACCGCACTGCAACTTAAACCTGAAATGTCTTTGCAAAGTAGTTCATTTTCCAGTCTAAAAGCCACAACTGTGTCATACATGCTGCATGAAGCCATTTTCAAGTGGACCATAATTTTTTTTTTAAAATGGCTGTATATAGAGCTGATTCTATACTAAATACTAAATTCTACACTAAATCACTTAATTACCTAGTGTTCAGATAGAGCAAAAATTATCTCAACTCTTTACCCAGTTGGTCTGTATTGGTATTTTCCATTAAAAAATTGTCTATTTTTTAAATAAAAGGTTATTAAAACACAAAGATTTTAGTCATATTCTAAATGACTTATTGCAAGAAGTTCTTGCCTATCACAAATATCACTGATAATCTGCTCTGTTGTTGCTGGCACATGTTTGGCAACGAGTGACAGAGAAGGACTTTGAAGTGGGCAAGTATGCTCCCACACATGGTATTTCACAGGTGTTGAAGTGGTCTAGACTTAGATGTTCTTAGAGATCTGAGACAACAGAATCACTCTCCACCACCATTGAAGTTTGAAAAGCAGCCAGACAGGTATTCATTCTTTCATTTAATATTTTAGGCAGCTGCATAATGACACACTGTTATTTTTTCATTTCTTTTTTTAAGTAACATTTAAAAATTTAACTTGATCTAAGGTCACTTCTGATGACAGCTTTAACTGGTCTGCCAGCTATTCAAATGTTCCTGACATCTGGAAAACCTGCCATGTTCCTGCTAAATGTATGTCGTTGTTCTTTTAAAAACATTTTTTTGTCTTTAACAACATCAGTAAAAATGCCATGATTAATTGAAAGATGGTGCATTTGCAGAGTACATACTTACAATCCTTTACATCTGTCATTTGCCACCTTTAAACATAGATACATAACTCTCCCAGAACTTACATGATGTAAATGGTCCATATGAGATTAAAGTTAAAAGAGTTCACTTCATGTATACTTGAGGAGCTATAAAACATTACTTATTTAAAAAAAAAAAAGAATTCCCAAATGTTTAGTATCATTTTCTCAAGAGGTATAGCAGATAGCAGCACAGGTATATAAAAGGCAATCTGTTCAGTAACCTTAAATATACTTGCAATTATTAGAGACAAGTCTGAATATTTGCAGAAAGACATATAGCTGGGTGTGACTAGACTGCACTTTTCCTCAAGGCTTAGGGGCTTTATTTAGGGGACTTACAGCTCTCTGGCAATATTTGCAAGCCCTCTGCATCCTTTATGGGGAAACTGCCTGTAGGGCATGTTTTATATCTTTTTAAAAAGATTTATCTATGTATACAAGAAATGGGGTACAAGCTGGAGGTATGTGTGGGAACGAGGAGGTCAGAGGATTCACCAGACACAGTGGGGAGCAGAACAGACAGATCTACTGAAATACACTGCTGAGGGGAGCAGTGAAAGACAGGAGAGGTCTGCTGTGCCCCGCTGGTCAGCTCCCTGGCTGGGATCTAACTCGACCTCCTGCTGAAGTGATTGCAGATGGTTTCATGTGCTGTGCTGTAACTAGTTGCACCACCAGGGAGGGCCTAGAGCATGTTTTATAATCCCACAGCACAGAAAGGAAAGAAAGAATCCTGAGTGTTGAAGATGTTAATCTTTGCCCAGGAAGTATCTGCACTATGTTTTGCCTCCAAATGAGCAAAAATGAACAGTGGGAAAAGGTGAGGTGCACATGATGACGTGTGGCGTGACCTTGGAGTCCCTTCATCCCTCTGTCAGCTGCAGTGTTGGGTTGTCCTACAGTGCTTGAGAGGAGTTGGGGTCTCCAGAAACATCAGGCCCCCATGGGGAGGGTGAAAGCTGGGGGTGGTGTAGAGGGTGGAGACTGGCCTCTAAGAGGCAAAGCAGTGGAAAATAACCTTAGAAACTGCACACTCTGCAACTCCCTGGGGAGGCTCTTAACCTGGAAACATGGATTTATGCCACATTATAATTATTATTCTGGGCCCTCCCTGGTGGCCCTATGGGTTAAAGCACAGCACCATAAAGCTAGCTGCCTGCCTCAGCAGCAAGTTTGATCCCCTGCCAGGAAGGTAACCCACATGGCCTGGCAGACCTCTCCTGACCCGCCTGCTGCTCCACTCAGCAATGTGCTTCGTCGATCTGCCTGTTCTGCTCCCCACTCTGTCTCTGGTAAATCCTCTCACCACTCCTGCCTCTCTGGCCTGTGTCCCAGTTCTGTATGTATAAATAAATAAATCTTCAAAAAAAGTATTACTCTGGTCTGTTGTTCCGCAAAACAGAATAAATTAGGTAAATTAGCAGATGTAATGTAAGAAAAGACCATTGCTTTGTGGCTAACTCCATTTTATACAGGGAGTATCAAAATCAACAAATTTTAATAAGCTTATCTAATATCTCAACGCAAGTAAGAAGCGGATTTGAGTACTGCATGGCTCAAGCAGAAGTCTGCCTGCTTGATGTTCTGATCACTGTCTACTAAGAGTTTCTTGGGCTCTAGGCCTGGTGCACAATCCCAGTGCGGTGACAGTAGCTTGGAGTAGAAACTCTACTTGCTGGAACTTGTCCTGGGCCTTGCTCAGTCAGGCACCCACAGCCCTGCAGGTATCCTTGCAAGTCCCGGCCTCCCCTGTACTCCATCACCAGGATGAGCTCTCCGTTGTCCAGTACCTGGAAGTTGTGGTGGCTCAGCACCTTCATGCACCCCCTCCCTGGCCAGGTGCCTGCTGCGATGTCTGGATGACCTTTATGGCCACCTTAGTGCTGTGAGCATGTGCCGGGAGAGCTTCACCTTGGGTGTAGGTGCCCTCTCCCAGGTTCCTGAGGTAGTTTTTGGTTTGCATGTCCTTGGAAATGGGGTCGCTAAGCATAGTGATGGCCTCACTGATCTTGCTGGAGGATAAGGATAGAAAAACTGGACAGGAGGTGTCACAAGGCCAGGAACCTGGCTCACACAGTGTTGGGAACTGGAGGTGGGGGTAGGAGGGATAGCCATTAACCCAGCTATAGGCGCCAATGCCTAGGTCACAAAGCTCAAGACCCAGGCAGGTAATAGACTGCCTTAGTGGATGTCAGGAGCACAAACCTGAAGGCGAGGATGCAGAGTTGAGGGCCATTGCAGAATTTCTGAATTGTGCAATTGTGATTGTGTATGTGTCTGTATATGTCTGTGTGTTCGTGTGTGCATTTCATACTAGTTATTTTTTATTGTTATTAGTTTGCTTACTCAGACAGTTTTGAGAGGTACTGAGACAAGGAGAAGTTGGGGAACAGAAGAGGCTAAGACACAGGACAGTGATTTAAAAAAAATATAGGAAGAGAAGGAAAAAAAAAACAGTTCCTAGGAAAATAGAAGTGTTTTACTGAAATGTTGCTAAGCTAGCCACTACTTAGAGTAAGATCTGGTTACAGGATAATTAGGGAACAGAAAAACAAACACCCTGAAAATTCCTGACCACCTGCCTAGTGCCTAATCAATAGTCTGGCACATTAGACAACAGAATGTCTGAGCCTACAGTCACAGACAGGGCTGGAGTAAGACTGGAGTAAAGCAGCGTCCTCCCAGGGCCCCCCTCCTGCTGTCAGGAGTTCTTTCCTCTTGCTTCAATAAATCCACACTTGCTTACTCTCACATTTGGTGTTGTAACAGGGTGGTCCTCAGGAAAGGGGGAGGCTCCAGGTTCCTGACATCACCCCACAAGGTGGGGTGGAGTTGAGCAGGGAAGAGAGCTGGAAGGAGACTGGGGTAGGAACAGGATGGAGAGCCAGGAGGAGACCTGGAGGGGGCACATGTGTGGGGGCACCTGCGTCCAGGCCAATTGGACACACAGAGATCACATAAGAGGATACAATGAAGCTCTTAAACCTGAGCGGTCTTTTCATTGACTTACATCAACAGTAGCCAATCCCCCGGGTCTGGCACACTTTAAAAACTGAAATTCAAAGATGGAAAACAGCCCCTCCTATGTCTCCCTCTTCTCCCCCCCCACCCCCCCCACCCCATGTTTAGTGGCTCGGAAAGGGCCTTCTGAAGTGATGGCCTGGAGAGGCCCTTGAGGCTGCGTTCCCAGGGAGCCAGCAGAGGGGGCTCTCTCCTCTGCTGGGAGTTCAGAAACCACAGAATGTGATGATCCAGACGGGAAAGCTTCTGTGTGATTGTGGACGTTTTATTAAGCTTTTACAGAACCAGATATACCATATAATAGCTAATGTATGTTACATATATGTGTCCTGCTTGAGATGTTGTTTATTTGAAGTTACTGAAATAAACTTATAAAGGAATTGTGTATAATATTCTATTAGAATTAAGAGATAGAAAAGAAAGTATATGATTATCCAGGAGAACTTGAACACAGTTTTGAATACTGTTCAAAATGAATATATTTCCATAGACTAGTCTGCCTTGAACATATTGCTATCATTTTTCATGTTGTATCATTTAGATGTTTCAATAAAAATAATTTAATAGTTGTTAGATGTACTTTATATAGTGTTCATTTAAAGATGTAAGCTTTTACTGTACTTGCCTTAATTTGCAAGCAAAATTTTATTTTACAATACACTAATTTCTATTATGTATTTTTGCACACACAAAAATACACTCACAATACAAAAAAAAAAAAACAAATGGTGTTGTCTGACTCCATGTTTGGCGTAGGGGTTTAGTTTCAGCATTATAACTGCTAAGACTTGAGCTCAATCCCTGGCCAGGGAGGTGACCTACATCGCTCAGCAGACCTCTCCTGTCTCCCCACTGCTCCCCTCAGCAGTGTATTTCAGTTCACCTGTTCTGCTCTCCATTTTGTCTCCCGTGAGACTCACTGCTTGCCCCCACCCTGCACCTCTGGCATGTACCCCAGTTCTTCTATGCAAATAAAAAGAGGCCAACTCATTTTGGGTTCCAAGTGGAAATTCTTTCCTAGACTGAGCACCACCCTCCTGATGGCGTACTCTGCACAGCATTCCTGCAGGCAGTTACAGATGCCGTGCACACGGAACTGTGTATGAGAGCCTGCCCAGCACATTCTGAGCTCCAGCAGTCACTGCCTAGCTTCTGGAGATGCCTCCTGTGCCACTTATCCGAGGCAGAATTAAAATGCTTTTCTTCATCTTTTTGTTTCCTGAAAGTGTCAAAGACAAACACACTTCTTCCCTTGTATTTTTTTATTTTCTTATTAAAGTTTGGAATTTGTGCACCATTTCATACCCTGCATTCAATCAAGCAAAGCTTGGATGCTTTCACCTCCTACTATTTACCAAGCAGACCTCTTCGCCCCTTGTCTTCAGCCTCTTTGGTCCAGGCCACCTTTTCCCTCATCTGGATTTCTGAGTTTCCAAGCTGCCCCACTTCTTTTTACCTCCTTACAATCTAGCATCCACCCAGTAATCAAGTGAAGTGCTAAAAGATAAAACATCAAAATTTCTATCCCCTGTATCACTCTGGATAAAATCTAGCATACTTGCAAAGATGATCTTGGTCTTTCTGCTGGCTATTTCTCTGACCTAATTGCCCATCAAGTGCTCAGTTCACGCCAACCTCGCTTGCTATGCCACACACAGTAGATCCTCTTTTGTTTCAGGCACTTTGCCTTTGTGCTATGCCTGGAACACTCATAACCAGATACCTGCACTGACCCTCTTTCTCCACTCAGGTATTTCACCAACTGCTCCTCTTACAGGGAGGCCTCCCTTAACCACCCGTTTTCTTTAAATACAGTTATTGAAGTAACACTGGCATATTTGTTTCAGGAGTGCACTTCCATAATTCATGTTTCTAGCCACATATGACCCCCATCAAAACCTTGGTTTCTACCCTCACTATGTAACTGACCTTTCACCTGTTTTACCCACCCCTCTCATCCCCTTCCCCTCCGATCTCCTCCTCTTTTCTGTATCTTCTATTTTGTTTGTCCATTTTTCATAGCCCATGAGTGAAAATCATCCAGTATTTGTCTTTCTCATCTGATGTATTGCACTGAGCTTCATCCCTTGTTGAAAACAACCTAATTTATACCTCCTTCACTCTATCCCCTTAGCCATTTTTTTTATAGCATCCCTGATCTGTATTTTAAAAAATGTATTTAAAGCACATGTACATATATTGTGTATTGCAGGTCTTCCACCAGTAAGCTGTAAACTTCTCAGAGGAGGGATTTGTTCTTTTGTGCGGGATGGGCAGGGGGCAGGACCAGGCCCTTGGTTGTCATGTGTTAAATCATTTTCTGTCTCACAGCTTTAATCATTTTTGGCTCCTACCTTCTAGAATGGTTTTTTTTTTTTTTCTCTTACAGTATTGTGATAATCCTACCAGCTTTGGAGCAAAGTGGCTTTTACCCAGGAATATACTTTCCTTACTGCAAATGCTAAAGAAGTGGTAGCGATGACTGCAAGTCACACTGGTTAAGACTCGCACTCGTGTCCTCTCTGTGGAGAGGAAGGGCGGGGCTGGGGAAGGGGTCATGCAGGGTCTGCCAGTGAGTTCTGAACCGAACTGGTATTGTCAGTGTGACCACACCAGTGTGTGTGGCCTCCTGTCTCACCTCCCACCCGCTCGCTGTTTTGACACCAATAAAATCTCATTTCACATTTTCGAACAAAGACACATATTTTCCTTTGCAAATCAATCTTAAATGGAGACTTTATTATCCTCACCTTCTTGGTTTTACTTAAAGTAATTCCTCACTCAACACTCTCCTCCCACCCCTCACCCACAATTATGAGGCTAGTATATTCTGATCCAGGTGATCATTTCCATTTAATGGGAGACAGGATTAGGGGAGGAAAACAACTTCCAGAGTGGAAGTAGAGGGACTTGCTGATCAGCATCAACTGTTTTTCTTTACACCTTAAAGTCAGTCTTTTGTCACATACCCAATTCAGAGGATGCGGATGTAAGCCTTGCCCACCTCTCTCAGCCTGTCTGTCTGGCTCAGGCAGTTACCCAGCAGCTCTCGGATGGGGACATAATCTTTAGTCTCCAGGACAAACTGAGCCACAGCCTCCCCTCCACGCAGCTGGCTCCTCTCCAAATCCTGCCTGACGCTGTCCAAGACGACCCCTCTGATGTCTGTTGGCTTCCCCGGCACACCAAAGATGATGAACAGGCCTAGACAGTCCTCTCCTATTGACTGGCAGAAGCTTTCCAGCTTATCAAACCTACATCTCTCCTTGGAAGGTTCCTGTGCCTGGGAGTCTGGATGGCAGTCAGAGGGCTGCGAGTCCACTGGCGGAAGCACTGCCAGCTGCAGGGTCTGGACCGCCAGCTGTAGCCTTATTTGCTTATCAGTTCCCCAAAAGGTCCAAATCCAGTCGGCCCCCAACAGTGAAGCTTGCTGCTCGCTCATCCTGGTGGTGGTGAGGCATTCTCCAGCCCCCTTGGCTTGGTAGTAAGACACAAAGTGGATGAGGAAGATCTCATTCAGTGTGTTGAGAGCAGGGTGGAGATTGCTCTGAAGGTCTTGGACTCCCAGGTACTCCGTCAGCCTCTGCGCTGCATACACCACAGCTCCGCTGACCACCTCACAGACGTTGACCAACTCCTTGCTGCCCTTAGGAGCCAATGGCTGAGATGTACTTTGCCCCATTTTCTCTGCACCCAGTCAGAGTCCTTCCCAAACTACGAACGTAGGAACCTCTGCCAGAACTGCTTTTTTTTCTGAGTTCACGTCGTGCAGAAAGTCACCTCCGTCCTGTGCTCACCATTTTGTAATTCTACAGCTTACCTGGCGCCACTGGGCATATATTCACGCTTCTAAGCAAACAGTTGGGGCTTGTTTGTCAAGTGGGTGTGCTGGTTCCCGCAGGTCCCGGCGGGGCTGCTGCGGTATGATAGTGACTTTCACACAACACAGCTGCTCGCTGGTGCTATTCACTCAGTATTCATGCAGCAACTTCTTCTAAGATATATTTCTGCTCTTCAAATTTTAGTTAAATTAATATCATTCATATCTTTAAAGAAGGGCACTCTTCTTTCTGTAACATCTTCAAATTGGCAGGTCACTTATTCCATTGCTGCTGATCTGTCTTGGCAGCCAGGTCTTCCCCTCCCCCGCTTGGGTGCCTGTTTCCTTCAGTGTTGATTTAATTGTTGATCCACATGAACTGCTCCACCTGAACACATTTATGACAGTTTGTCAAATGCAAAGAGGTTGTGTTTTTCCCCTCTGTATCAGAAATAAAGCCTACTTGTTATTCTGAATAAAAGATACTAAGAGACAGTAAGTGTGAGGCAACTTTATTTCCTTTCCATATGGAATACCAGTAGTGTATAATACTTTGTAAATAAAATACAGCATCAAAAAACTTTTAACCTTATCACATATCATTACTTAAACTGTTCTGAAGACAGTATTTGGCATCTAGAACAGTCTCTGGGTATTTAACCAGGTTTGAATAACAAATTGTTCTTTGAATGGTGACATAAGTCCACATTAAAATAAAGCACAAATACAGAAGGAGGCCCATATGGTTACTAAGTAATGAGTGGAAGTGAATGATCATTATTCTCCTCACATCATTTTAGTTATGAGTAAAATAGTAATTGATTTGCTTCAAGTTTTTTGAAAAAGAGCTTGGTGACTTGCTGATAACGTGAAAGAGCATACCATCACAAACTGCGTTTATAACCACATCCACGGGCCTTTGTCGGCCTACCCAGCCCCCACCAACTTGTGAAACCCTGTCTTTGCCACAGTTGGTCACCATGAGTAATGATGGTATGTAGAATATAAAATAGAATATTTTTTGCAATACCTTTAAAAAAAATAAACACAGCAACAGTCTCTGTTGTGGCTTTCTTTTTTCTTTAGAAAGAAAAGTTGGGTCCTGCACTACAGAAAAACATGAGGTATGCTGGAGCATCACCCCACAGCCATTATACGACCAATTCGTAGCCTCAGAGTTACTGAACCCTGACTGAGACCAAATTCAGCTTAAAAAAAACAAAATCCCATTCTGGAGAGCCTGAGAAATGTGTGGTGAGGCAGACTGTGTGGAGACTGATGCAGTGATATATTCAGCCAAGCATAATACTGTAAAGGGTTTTATTTTGTCTTTTCATAAGTATTTCCTACAAATTTGGGGGCGTTTCTGAATGCGTTCAAGTTAACAGTTTTCAAAGGTTCCCCTTGAGTATCTTGCTCTGAGGTAAAAGAATGTGGGCATTCTGAAAAATCTACTGAACAACTCTGTTGTGCCATCCAAGAAGGGGTATTTTCTAGACATTAATTTGCCCAGGATGAGCAACACTGTTAAAATTCAGCTTTAGAGAAGCAAAGACCACCTCCAGGGCTTTGCGAAGCTGCTGGAAGAGGAAAAATGCAATCATTATAAAGATTTCTTAAATGTGGCCATTTTACCATCTTTCTTAAGTCACAAAATAAAAGTTGCATTTTTTTCTATGTACTAGATATATACATATATTTAGAAAAATATATAAAAACAGGACAGCAGGAGGCAAGCAGAGGTGAGGCTTGGACAAAGACACGTGGCAAGTGTGAGCACACACCCTGCTTGGGCACCCATAGGGCTGTGCGCTGATGGCTCACGGCCCCCCACCCCTGGCCTGTGAAGGTGAATGCAAACACTATGGTAAAATAATCATCTTGAATGCAGCACTTTAAATATAATATATCACAGGTTTTTACATTAAATAGAAGAAGAGCAGTTAGATGCTCGTTCACCAGTGTCAGCTCTCGTGGCAACTGCAGAAGAGGCGTGTGGCCTCCGCCTTCCATCTCCACTTCCAAACGAGCAGAAGTTGGAGCACTAAGCAATATACACTCTGACTTGTTGGATATGTTCCATGAGCGCGTGAGAAGTAAAGCAGAGAAGGACACCCATCCAGGCACTGCTGTCAAACGTTTGAGTCCTCGTCAGTGATGCTGGCACTGGGTGAGCGGGCAGCGAAGTCTTTAAACATGTCATCCTCCTTCAGCATGTGCTGGAAAACAAGGAGAAGTTCACACATATGTGCACATACATCACACATACACACAGAATCACACAAGCTCCTCTGGACACACAGTACTTTTGAGCCACTTCTAACGATTTTAAATAATTTTACACACTTACTGTTAGATTGTTGATGCCTTCAGAGAATGCACCAATCTGTCTCACTGTCCCTTCTGAATCTTCCATCTGCAAGGAACACACCATAATGGCACTGGCATCATTTCAAGGAAAGGGCAGCACAGGGAGCCAAAGTCTAAGTAGAAATAATGTAAGTGGGGCTGATAATAAAATCTCCTCTTACAACTGCAGCTGGATGCCCCAGCTGTTTAATCTTGGGTAAGTTACTTAACTTCTCTGTGCATAGCTTCTAGGAAGGACAAGAATACTTCCTGCATCTTAAGAGTTAACACAAACATTGGTATGTGTTAAGTGCTTGTAGCACAGTGCCTGTGGGATAGTAAGAAATCTGTGTGGCTGATTACTTCATTGTCTTTATTTTTAAGGGATCTGCAGAAAACCTCCCTGACTAGTAGACATGTACAACACATTTTCTACATAGTGCGCCACTGTTGGGAGAACTTTCAGAGAGTTCCATGGTGCTGCTGCGTGTACCTGCTCTAGACGATCCAAGTCATCTTCGTCGTAGAGGTGCATGTCCAAGCCAGGCTTAAAACCTTTCTTAGAGGTGCTCCCTGATGCCTGCCCCAGCTCCATCGGACAAACATATTCCTCACCATCTTCCTGCTTCTTCTTTCTCAAATTCCCAAAATTGCTAAAGGTAAGTTTCTTTGGCTTTAAGAAAAAAACAAACAAAACATCCAGGGTTTTAATGAAATTCCTATGACAAAGGACCTGTAATACGTATAATCAAATGATCCACTCCATCATGAAGTGACAAGCAACTGGATGGTTAGATTTGTGTAATGAAACAAAAACATCCTCGCCATGTTAGTGATGCCTCCAGACAGGAGAAGCGGTCCCGCTTAGGAGCCTCTGGAGACAAAGCCTGCTCTCCTTGCTCATGCTGACAGGCTGGGTCTGCTCACTGCGAAGAGCAGGATTTGCCAAGAGCAATGATTTACAGGACACAGAGCAATGGGATTTCTTAGGACTGTATTCTCTTTCATGTGCCTGTTATGTTTCTATATCAAAAACGGGTCAGTGCTGAGAGAATCTCTGCCCTTTTGCAGGGAAAATGGGAGAAATTCCATCCCTGAGACCAACTGTTAAGGAGAGGGCGATCCAGCTGATGCTGGGAATTTAAATAGAACCAAATCCTCAGAGATAATCTGGCATATCTTTTAATCCTCTCTACATTAAGCTGGTAGAGATAACAGTTTCAAGAAGATAAAGGAATGAAGAAAAAGTAATCTGAATTTGGTAGGAACCAGGTAAATTAGGAAACAGCCATTCTCAGTTGGTCTATCTTGAATGGTTTGTTAAATATATTTTCCTGACTTGCAAGGTTGGTCAATTATAAACCGGATGAGTTGAATCTATCCAAATAGAAATGCAACACTTATGCCTGGATCACCCATAGGTGAACAGGAATCCTGCCATCAGCACTGGGGCCCCAGTCGTGTGACTTCTGATTAGCAGTGTGTGTGTCACAGAAGCCCAGAGCATGTTCTTTACTATGGCTAGCTCAACTAAACAATCTGAACAAAGACTGTCCTAGAAGGAAACCTTCAAAAATGTATCCTTCTAAGTATTCCTAGAAAAACACACACCTTCAACCCACTCACAAAATTCAGTAAGACCCAAAAAATGGGATAACCAGAGAACAGTAAACACAGTCTCTGCTTTGGGCAACTATGAGCAGTGGGAGCTTGAGCCAACCTTCACTTTGGCAGTGGCTGTGAGCAGGACGTAATCTGGCAGCTCCATGGCATCGCGTTTCTGGTGCTGCGCCTCCACACCAATCAGAAGGTTAAAATGAGTGGCCAAGTGTCTTCTCAACAAGGTCTTACTTGGTGGGATATTCAGTAACTGAGCCATAGTTTCAACGTTAAATCTGGGTTCCAGAACCTGTAAGAAAGGTTAACCTGGTATGAGGCACTAGATACTGCACAAGTCTATGACATGCTTTTGAAGTTCAAAGCTCATTCTTTCAAAGCTATGTCCAACTCCCTCCCCCTCCCCAACAGTCCAGGGGGATACAAAGTGTGGTCTTGGTCTTAAGAGACCTCACTGGCCCCTGATAGTGAGGACTACAGCAGGTCCTGAAACCTGTGTGTTGTAAAGTGAGAGCTTCAACCTCTCTGACAGGGCCCTTTGGAAGGCCTTTGGAAACAACTCTTCATGCTATTCCATACATAGAACAGAAGTGGATCCTTGCAGGGCTTTAAAAATATAATCATAGGAGAGCCTCTCGCCAGCTGTTAGCCAATGTAAAATAGGCCAAAAAAGGAGAAAGAGTTCATATCTAATCCAGATTTATACACAATGAATAAAGTAGCACAGGAGGGGGGGTTGGGTGGTTAGATGGCAGGAGGGCTATGCGCAACCTGCTAGTCACATCCCACTCAAGGAGACAGACTGGTAAGACGTCAAGATAAAATCGAAGGCCCCAGGCTTACCATGAGCCCCCCGTGGACGCCGCTGCCTCTGAGATTGGGGGCATACTCCGCCAGGTCCACGGAACGCAGCCACTCCATCACGCGGTGGTTGGTCCACTGCTGAACCTCTGCTGGGGTGACGCTGTTCTGTGGGGACAAAACACCACCAAGAGCTTCTTCAACTGCCAGCTCCGAGGTCCCAAACATCACAGAGGCATGTCGTGTCTAAAAAGTCTGCCCCACATGCAGAGCTATCAATGGGGCTAAGTATCCAGGGAAGGAGTCAAGGGTATTTGCTAACTGGAATTCTCTCCTAAGGATTAGTTTCTAGCCTCTTTCTGCACAAATAAGAGCAGCACTTTAGGGAAAGTTCTATGACTTAGGAGGCAAGGGGGGGTGGGGAGGGGAAGCATACAGTCCCAAGAGGAAGCATATTGGTCCTTGGTTTCAGGTAGGAAGATAGGAGCCTCATGGGGTGTGATGGGGGAAGTCTAAGAAGTAAACAAGGCAGGCCTGGCATTAAGACCCTCAGGGAGCCAATGGGCTCCAGGAAGGGGTAGATGTGGATCATGTACACAGGGACAGACCCACACGTGGGAAGAGCCACAGCCAAGCTACCCTGTAGATGCTACCTCATCTGATGGCCGCCTCCGCAGACAGTTGGGTTCGAAGTTATTAATCCGCAGGACTTGGATGGCCCTTTTGATACTGAGATGATGGAGCACACTCACAACCTTCAAAGATAGCAGATCATCCTGCAAAACAGCACAGGGCTCACCGAGCTGCCAGAACCAGAGCTCTGCCTTCTCCAGGATACCTTGCAAAGGTGAACATGAAGAGTTCCAAAGTCTTGATTTCAAAGGTTAAAGAACCCTTTTTCCTGTTGCAAGCCAAATTCTGTCTGGAATTAATGTCCTTCCATCTGTGGCTGACTCCCCATTTCTCTCTCTTGCTGACACTGATCGGGCAGTGGGACCCCAGCACTGAGGGGGTACACGCGAGGCCACTGCCACTCCTGATCTGCTGAGATCTGATTCAGTAAAAAGCAGGTCACTGTCCAGGCTGGGTTGCCTAAGCTAAGGCACATCACTGTTTTGGGGGTAATCAGAAGAGCACCTCATTATCTTTTCCCCTTACTTCTAGAAGTCTCTAGTTCTAAATTATTTATTAGCTAGTAGACACTGAGCAATTTTGGCAAAAAGGTATTGATCCATGCAAAGTATTAGTGAGAGTGAGGGAAAGAAGTAATACATGTCTCTAATCCGTTCCTTCAAGGAGTCCTATCCCCAGTCTGTGCTCACAGTAAACACTTCAAACATACCAAACACACCAAAACAAATTATTTTAGAAGAAGGTGGTTTGGGGGTAATATAATACAAGCACCAATCTACTTTCAAACACACCCAGAAAATAAACAAGGAAAACGTCCATTTTAGCCACACATTACTGATAACATGTTTTATGCGGGGAAGGGAGGGGAGGGAAGAAAAAACTTTAATCTATTATATAAATATTTAAAAAAAAATATTAGACAACCAGTTTAAACCCTTAGGGCCTGAACAAAAAGTTGTTTCCTTATTTCTTTCTGGATTAATTTCTTAAAGGCAGTGTCTTACCAACAAATAGTTAGAAAAGGTATTAACATTTTTTTTTTAAAGGTGTATTTATTTGTGCATACAGAACTGACTGACAAGCCAGAGGTGCTGGGGCAGTGAGAGGATTCAACAGAGACAGAGTGGAGAGCAGAACAGGCAGATCGCTGAAGTACACTGCTGAGGGGAGCAGCGGGTGGGTCAGGAGAGGTCTGCTGCACCATGTGGGTCACCTCCAGGGCAGGCGGGGATCGAACTCATGCAGAAGTGGCTTTAGCTTCTTATTGCTGTGCTTTAACCCACTGCACCATCAGGGAGGGCCCAGTATTAACATATTTCAATCTAAGAATGAGACACCCACTCAAAATGTTTTCAAAGAGGCTATTTTTATCTAATTATAATCTATCAGATTAAAAAAAATCTAGACTTTTGTATTTATAATGCAAATAAAAAAAACACTTTTTATATAGTTTGAGGAACTTCAAAAATAGGTTTTTTTTCTAAGGTTTATTTTATTTATTTATGTATACAAGAACTGGGGTGTAGGCCAGAGGTACAGGAGGTGAGAGGATTGACCAGAGACAGAGTGAAGAGCAGAACAGGAATATCTACTGAAATATACTGCTGAGGGTTGCAATGGGAGAGACAGGAGAGGTCTGCTGCACCACATGGGTCAGCTCCCTGGTCGGGGATCGAATTCATGTTTCAGTGGCTGGTGATAGCTTGGTAGTGCTAAGACTTTCACCCCTATGCCACTAGGGAGGTTCATAGAGGCTATATTATTCTTTTAAAATAAAACAGACTTAAAATTTTTTCATTTCAAAACATATTTCCTTTTTAAATAGTTTTAGATTTATTGGAGAATTGTCAAAGATAGTACAGAGGTCCATATACTCTTCACCCAGTTTCTCCTAAGCCTAACAGCTTATATAGCCATGATGTATTCATCAAAACTAAAAAATTAGCACAGACAGTAAAATTTAACTGAGCTATGGACTTTATTCAGGTTTCACCAGCTTCTCCACTAAGGTACTTACTTTATCTGTTGGAGCCAATCCAAGATATCACATTAAAACAGACCTTTTGGGACTCAGGACTTCTGGGGTAAAATTTTCTAAGGTACTTTATTCTTTCATAACCATGCACATTACACATCTACTTTGTACTTTTAAGTTACAATTTACTCACATTTCCATGGGAATATGCTTATACCTAGCTAAGCAGGCAAAGAGTTATGTGATAGCTGCCCAGGGATCTGGGGAAAAAGAGCCTAGTTTCAAATGCTCTGTGAATTCTACCACTTTCTAACTATGAATACGGGGTTAAGGTTCTTTAGTTCCTCATTTTCTCATGACAAAACTGGGGATAATGATGATGGTAACGTAAGGGTAGCTGGGACTTGAGTAGGAATGTGTCAGTTGGTAGTGAGTGCGCCTAATGTGCAGTACAGGCGTCGCACATGTAAGCAGTGCCCTGTGACACGTCATGTGCACCTGCGCAGTGTGGATTCTGGTTTGATTATAGAGGAAAAAACAAATTCCATCAGCTAAATCCAAAACTTTGATTTTGAAAATTTCCAATTTACATGAACTGTAGGAAATTTTCAACTAATCTAAAGAAGAAGGTATCTGGTATTTGGATCCATAACCCAATTCACAAAAGTCCATTTAAGTGAAAGTTTCTTGCGAAGGACACTAGTAATGCTCTGGAATCAAAATGGCTCTTGAGGAATCTGCAGTTCTTCACACTGCAAGGAAAGGAAGGTCGTCTGTCCATTGGGTGGGGGGCTAGAAATAGTGATGAAGGAGCCAGAGACAAGGTCCAAGTTAACCGCCTGCCCCAGAGACCATGCCCTAGCAGAACTGGGGCTCAGGAAACAGCCCTCAACAGTGGAAGGGAAGGAAGGCCTTGCTGGTGGCACAAGGGGTTAAAAAGCACTATCAAGCTATCGCCAGCCACTGCAGCATAAGCTGGACAGCAGGCCAGCCAGGGAGCTGACCCACATGGTGCAGATTTCTCCTGTCTTGCCCGATGCTCCCCTCAGCAGTATATTGCAGTCAGTCTGCTTGTTCTGCTCCCCACTTGGTCTCTGGTGAGTCCTCTGAGCCCTGCACCTCTTGCCTTGGCCCCCATTCCTGTATGCATAAATAAACAGATATTTAAAAAAAAAAAAAAAAAAGGAAGGAAAGGGAGAAGACACGTGTTCCTGGCATGTTAGGCCAGAGACAAGCCTCTTCTGTGGTGCTCACTGAATAGTGCTCACTGAATAGGGGACTACCAAGCTTAGAAACTTCTAGGGCTTCAAATTCTACATTTAGCACTACATTCTCCATTTTAAAAATGTCTTTATGAAATATATAGTTAACATGTCATAAAATTCACACACTCACATACACATCAGTGTCTACACAGCTGAATATATATGAAATCAACTTTTTGGACAGCTTAGTTTAAATTAGGTTTCATATAGCTTTAAATCAGAGTGCCAATTTTTCACCAGACTATTGCAAACCCCAAATTCTGCCACTTCAATTTCAGGAGAAAACAGTCTCTCCCCTCTCCTCAGGTTAAAGCAACATCCTCAGACTCTGGTGAAATCGGTGAAATAGTGTGCTTTGCTCACTGTTTCTGGGGCTATTAGAGGAGGAAAAAACTTTATTCCCCAAATCCCAGGAGAAAACCACTTACCACAGTCATGTAATGGAGCATTCGACCATCTACTCGTCCCTCATCAAACTGGGTCTTGTACTGGGGGAGACCAATATCATCCAACCATCCTAAAGGAGAGAACCAAGGCCATAACCAGGTCATAGAACATCAGTTCTTATGATTAAAATATGTATATATATATGCACGCACACACACACACACATATACAAGGTTATCGGGAAAATCATGAAACAGAAAATAGCAAACATGAATCACGACTTTTCCGACAACCTGATAGTTTGTTCTAATCATTCATGACTCTGAAACTTCTTACTAGTGACCCAGTTGAAATCCAGTTTTCCATGATTGGTTTCTTCTTCAGATCCCAGGGCTTGGAGAGCCAGCTGGAGTTTCTTTCGATGAAGTGAATGTTTGATTCCAAGTTCCTGAAATAAACTTGACTTTAAATTTCTGTCACTACAAGCTAGATGCCACTGACAAAGATGCAGAGACCTCCTAATGAACCAATAATTACATTCACTCAAGGTACTAACTCAAGTAGTAATAGTAGTAAAAAGTAAAAGTAAAGTAGGTTAAGTAACTGGGAAGACATGTTAAATGATTAAATATAAAACGTTGGGCTCTCTTCATCCCGCTGCAAAGTGAAGCTGAATTATCTATATTACATTGAGAAGATTAGCCAGGAATAAAGGCACAAAATTATTTTGACAAATTAAGAAGCTGAAGATTTACTATTCTGGCTCTCTGATTATTTTTCATTAAAAGGCCAGTGGCTTCCCAGTCATACCCATGGGTGTCACCAGCCAGAGCTGGTAGAAGGCAGCCACCTGTTATGATGCCCCACCCCATCCTGGAGGAAAAGTTTGTTACATTTTAGCACCACCAGCATGTAGATGGGCACCCTCCCACTACCCGAGACCTTAAAGTACCACAGGCCAAGTGGGGAGACCTCATGGACCACATGAAAGCATCTTGAAGTTTGTGTCCTTTTTCTTTAAGTTTCTGAAATGCAACATTTTTTAAAAAAGACTTTATGTGTAGAAGAATTGGGGTATAGGCTAGAAGTACAGGAGACGATTCACCAGAGACAGAACGGGGAGCAGAACAGGCAGATCTATTGAAATACACTGCTGAGGGGAGCAGCGGGTCAGACAGGAGAGGTCTGCTGTGCCATGTGGGTCAGCTCCCTGGGCAGGGATTTGCAGCAGTTGATAGTGCTGAGACTTAAGTCCTAGGTCACCAGGGAGGCCTCTGAAATCCAATATTTTTACTATAACTTAACTTTATGTTAAGAAAATGTAACACTTTGGTTTCAGGGACACTGGCTTCCCCCTTTTTAACAGTTTTTCTCTGGACAGTTCTTTAAGAAAAATGGAGTATGGATGAATAGATGAATGGACGGGATAGAACAAACAAAAGGCCAGTGGCTTACGTGTCCCACAAGTAATCATTAAGATCAGATTCGGCCTGTTTAAGTCCATGGGATAAAGTAAGTGTGAGCAGGAAACCTAAACTTTCGAGATCACTCACTGACATTACCTACTCCACCTTGTGGAGTATCAAACAATCCCACATTCACAGTCTTTCTCTCTCAGCATCCATTTTGTAAGCCGAACAGAGAAGTACTCACCTTCTCCAGGTCTTGCTGAGAAGCCTGCAGAAGTGTCTGGCCAGAGGCAATCCAGTGCTTGCCAGAATTCAGGTAGGACCCCAAGCCCTGCTCCACAAGCCAGCTGCAGACCTGCTCCTTGGTCCATTTGGCAAATGGCATATCCAGGTCACTGCAGGAAAATGAACACTTGCATGACCAGCAATTCAGAGCTAACCTTGGTGGCTTCACACAGGTTTGAACCTCTGTAAACCAATGTGTACATTTGAGCATGAAGAGCTAGGTTTTTAATACACACTTGGAGGACTGAAAGCTACCCTAAAGACCAGTCTTCATTTCAAACCAAACCAGAGGAGACACCTTGTGATTTAATAAGAGCTTATCCCCAGAGGAAGAATGAGCTGAACCCATAGCGAGGTCACTGTACTAGTGTTACACTGTGTGAGGCTGAGTCCCCACGCAGACAGCACTCTGTCTGCCATTCAGGGCTGATTTCAACTGACGTGGGAAGAACCTCAGTTTCTCCCAAGGTGATGGTCAATGAGAAGAGGGCAACACACTGCTATCACTGAGTGTGGAAAACTACCATTAGCAGAGGTTGTTTTCTTTAACTTGGATAGATGAGGAGTATTCCTGCTTGACAATATGTGGAGATGAACAAAGCTACTTATTTACCTTTTTGACAGCACAATGACATATGGTAAATGAGACTGTTCAGTATCTAAAGGTCAGAATTTCCTCCTTGATGGAGCCTACACCCAGTCGTCTGCCTGGATGGGAGGGACTAGGCCACAAAGGTCTCCAGCCAGTGTGCTTTGTAAAAAGTTAGTATCAGTGAGCTGTGCTATGTTTGCCAATCCACCCTTTTAGCCTCAGGTCCAGCCCTGAATTGTCATCAGGTATAGGGAAAGTTCCTAAGTGACTCAGCAGAGACAATATTACACCCTGATATATTTAAGAATTCTGAAAGCTTGTATCAGATTCAGTTAATAAGTGCATTCCAGCTTCTACTGACATGAATGGTTCCTAAACAATAATTATTTGCCAGATACTGCATAGCATATGCAATGGGTTACTCTCCATATCACCTTCAGAAGGGACTGATGATCACTCTGAGAAACAGACACAGAGCTGGAAGCAGCTGCCCACAGTCACCCAGCTTGTAGGGAGCAGCAAAGCAGAAATCGGATCTACGCAGTCCAACTGTCCTTCTGGGACTAGGCTTCCGAGCCTAAGTGGCTTGCTCTACGTAATGTGAAGTCCTTCCAGATCAGATGCTGCTGACACTTTACCTCTGACTCCTCACCTCACCCCCAGGTCCAGCTGCCCTGCTCTGGAGAAGAGGGGCCCTTCGGCCAAGCAGGGCAGGCTGCAACTCAGGGACAATCCTATCCTTGCAGGTGCTGGGGTAGATGCAAAAGTCTGCTCACTTGGTTTTTCTTACCTGTTAGTCTGTCCCAAATCTCGAGACCAGCCTAGTCGGGGTCCTGCCGTGGCCCTTGTCCCTCCTCTCTTGAACTCAGGCTCAGACATGTCCTCTGGGTTGAATGTTGTTGACTGAGTTCTCCTGAGTCTGTGTAGAGGACACAGCACACACCGTCACAGGTTAGATCAAAGGTGGCCTTGGACAACACAGCTCATCTGGCACTTTTAACCAGTGCCTGCATCTGAGCTATGCCTCTGTGAGTAGCCTTAAAGCGGATACTTGGATTTAAACTTTCACTGAGACCCAACAAGCTTGTATAGCCCAAGTCACAATCTTCCTCTGTCAGAGAACACAGAGCCTTGCATTTTTATTGTCATTTTTCAGCCAATATTCCAACCATTCCTACAGTGAAGCAACATCTAAAACAAAAGCCACTCATTTGTTCTGTAATCACTTACTTTCCAAAGAGTTTCATGATGCCCCTGGATTTCTTTTTGGAATCTGGAGATGGTGGGGACAGCTGGAAAGGACTACTCCCCTGAGGTTCTCTGGGCCGGGAGGATACACCTGCCAGATCCAGGTGCTCAGCTGTCTCCTTCTCTGTTTCAGCTAGTCCAAACATAGAATGCAAACATGGTGAGTTTTAAAATATGGAGGGATCACTGATAGACGCTACCCTTTTTGGCTTAACATCTTTTAAGAATTCCTACTCTGCTGGCTTATAGATCAGCGATTTGCAAAGAGCACCTGACAAAGATAAAAAGGGATGTTCTACTCTCCACTCTGTTGCATTTAAAGTCCAGCCCCTTTCAGAGCTGAAGGTGTGACAGGACTACTGCATTCTTTCTTCAGGTGACCTGAATTCAACGAAGCCACCTCACTGCAGAGCAACTGCTACTGCAGGCCTTCCGACCTCTCTGATTTATCACCTTCTTTAGCTTCTACTGGGATGTGCCAGCTGAGAGTGTCTTTTTGGCTGGAGCTCTACTCTGCTCCACTCCATTCCAAGGTTCTGTCCGAGGTCCCTCTGCAGGCTCTCCTGGTAAGCTCACCGGTTCCAAGCTCAGCACTAAGCAGTGGTTTCACTCACTTTTATAAGCAGCTGACCTCAAAATCTGCCCCCAGCCTACGTATCAGAATGTCTGTATTTCCATGCTGGTGTGCCACGGACAGCTGGGATTTAACAAAGCCATGCAATTTTCTCAATGTTTTATCAATAGTGACATTCTAAACGTTCTCATCTCTCTTTTCACTTCTTTCTCTCCTTTGACAATTATATCAAATCACTTACCAAGTTTTAGCAAATCTTTGTCAGGAAACTTACTCCTGTTTATAAATTCTATGGCAATGCACTGAGAAAAGAGTGAACTGGGTTTGTACAAACTTCTCGTTTCTCATAAAATGAGTGTCTGTTGATTTGCTTTAACAGAATAATGTCCAAATTTGCTCCTTTCGGATGTCTAAGCATGAACTCTTTCCTTTCTTTTAGCTGTTTCTTGATGGACCATCCCACACTAGCAAATCAGCACTAGGGCCAGCCTGCACTTTACACCTTTACAGAGGAAAGCACAAGTTTTACAAGCCGCCCCGGGGCGTCTTTCAGCAAGGGAGTGTTGCAGAGGCTGCCTATTCTCCGCAGCAGAGCTGTGCCCACAGGCTACAGGAAGCAGCACTTCCCTCCTAGCCTTGACAATTCATTTCTTCTAAGAAAGGTGCAAAAACATCTGAAAATAGTTGTGTGAAGAGATCAGGTTATTGTATTCATCCAGTGTCCATTCTAGACATTTAAGTTATACAATGACGTCTTCTTTGCCATCCACATGACTGGATAGATGAGAGCTGTGACCAGAACCACTGAGAAACCCCAGAAGAGCCTTTGTTGTATTCGTGAAGCTGAGGAGAGTGGCAGTGCGCCTGCAAATGCCTCCTAGGCCATTCTTATTTTTTTTTCTATTTTTTTTTTCCTTTTCTGCATCCTCATTGTAAAAGTATGTTAATTTTTTTTTCAATCTTTGAGGACTTTTTTTTTGCTACTAAACCTGACCTTTAAAAAGGGAAAACTGAATTTCCCATCTCCTCAAGTCAGTTGGAGGGCTCCCCTCAAATCCCACATTAAGGTCACATCTTCCATCACTATACCTTGCCTCCATCTTCAGAGCAATAAAATGTAAAAAGAATGTTCTCTTAAGAGAGATAAAGTCTGAAACGACAGGTTTCAATATCTTCCACAGACCTCTGTGCTTGACTTTAAAAGCACTTCTTTGGGAAGCTGAGGAAAAAGTAACCCTGAAGAAGGACCGCAAGGCCCTGGCTTGGGAGTCAGTGGGGGTGTGCTGTGAGGAGGGGCAGATGCCCAGCCCTGCGGGGTACACCCCGGGCCACTCGGAGCCTGAGCCAGCTCAGTAGCGTGGGTTAGGGCAGCGTCTAGGCTTGGAAGCACAGGCGGAAGCTGGAAGGTGCTCGAGACTAGACAACTAGATCTTCGGCGGAGCCAGCTTGCTGTCTAGAGCTCAGATCCAAGCGCAGGGAGCAGCCCCGTGGCGGCACGGGCAGGCATGCAGGGTACCGTACCTAGGGTGGGCGCACTGGCACTCCGCGCACGGTCTTCAGATATCCCCACAACGCACACAAACACACGCAGCCCAATGGAGAGAACACAGGGGAAGGACAAAATGAAACAGGTCAAACTGCGACCCTGAGACACACCCAGTGGGAGAGGAGGCAAGTGCCGGCTGTGCCTCTGCGGGTAATGGACCCCGCCCGATCCATGTTCACACTGCAGGAAGAGGGCTCATCTCAGAGGCAGAGAGGCACAGTCTGAGGTCCTGTGCTAAGTCTGCACCCCAGAACAGGCTGCAGGTGAGTGTCTACAAGAGCTAGCTTCATACTGCTCCATGTAATCCACAGAGGCCTTTTTTCTTTTGCTCCCTTGCCCCCAAGTCATCAACCTGTACTTCTGAGAGAGAGAAATGTATAGAGATGAACAAAGGAAGGGACAAAATGGGCCTTTTCCACACTCTGGAAGAACCACAGCAAAGGCATTAGGCCTTACTTACCCAAGTTAGGTGCACTGGCTGTCCTCTTGCTGCTTTTAATTTTAAAAAAGCCCCGACCAAAGGAAGATCTAGCTTTTCGGGTACCAAAGGGGTTGTCATCTGCAGAGGCACCATGTCCTGGAGCTTTTGGGGGGAGGTTCCCAAAAGGGCTGCTTTCTGCCTGTGCTTTATCCTGAGAGATAAGTAATAATTAGTGAATGTGATATAGTGCTAATAACGCCTGTGGTTATCACTCAGGGGAGGCTCAGTACTAAGTACATTTGTGATTATATTTCAAAGACGAACTGAACTAGCAAATTGATTGCAAATAAAAGCAAATGCCATCTTAAAAATGAAAAGTTAACCTTAAAATAGACACATCACTCATCTACAATTCATGTGTTTAGCATATTTAAGATAAATACTCAAATTTCATTTTCATTTTGTCTCCTCAAAAAACATGGAGGTATTACCTCACTTAAACAGTAAGTTAATTTTCTAACAATTATGGAATAGACATGGCTATAATATAGTTCATTCTTTATAACTACATCAATAGTAAATCCAGCATGTGACATCACTCTACTTAGTCCATGCTTCTGTACAAGCAATGTAAGATCTTACCCCAATGCTCTTGAATATTCTTTTCAAAGAACCCCTAATTAATATTAACTGTAAATTAATGATAAAATGTAGGTATAATCAACAACTGCTGATTCTGAGATTTGGTCTTTCATCATCTGCTAGCTTGCAAACATGGGTCATCAATTTTCAAAGACTGAGATACATTTAGAGACACTTAACATTGAACTAACAGAGCTATCATTCAATTCAGTAGCCACTTCAGATCACTACAATATTTCAGGATCTTAATCAAGAACTTCAAATGGGATTAATGTGTGCTTTTAAATACTGCTTATTCTTTGAGCTTTCTGGATTGGCAGTTAGAGTGATGTGCTCTGTTACAAGGTTTTGGTGGTTCATACACCCAAACAAAACTGTTTCATACAACCTTTGCTCTGACACCTCTTGCCCTCAGTTTCTCTTTCAGAGAAGTTCAGAGAAAGGCCGGAGATACTAGCTTTTATGGTGGTAATTTTACCCTATGAATCTATATGCTAAAATCTCTTGTCCCCACTGAGGGGAGCTACATATGCAAGTCTCAGCAATGATCTGAAATCAACATCACCTATCCATTTCCTGAATCAGCTAGAGAGGAGAACAAAGGATGGCCTGAAAGGAGTTGTCAGCACTACTTAGGCTTTGTCAGTCAACCTATGTGGCAACCCAAGGAAGCAGGAGCCAACAGTCCAGAGGCCACACATGTCCCCCAGACTCTACAAGGTTCATGGTCAAAGTTAGAGGAAAGACGAGCAAGCCCAAGGCCCTGCAATAAGGCCCTGAAAAATACCAAAATGTTGGCTGCAGGTTGGGCAGAGGGCTGATGGAAGAGGGTTCTTTGTGAAGCCCAAGGGAGCCTATTTGGGTCAGTAAGAACATCAAATGGCATGACTGAGAGCTTGGTGCTTGCTTTGCTTTTCCAATGACTTACTGTGAGAAATTTTACTTAACACTAAAGTAATTATTCTAAAGTGAACGATCCAGTACATTCCAGAACAGTTTTGTACAACACTGTGCTGCTACCCTTCCAGGTAGTTCCAGGACACTGCTATCACTTTCAAGTCAAATTCCATACTCAGTGAGCAGCAGCCCACACCACCACACCTCCAGCCTCTGGGGACCACCGACCTGTGTTCTGTCTCCATGGATTAGTCCATTCTGGATATTTCATAAACATGGAACCACAGAATATGTGCTTTTGTGTCTGGTTTCATTCATTTAGCATGTTTTGGAAGTAGTGGGTTTTGGTTTACTGGAGACTTTAACCAACCTTGTGTGTTAGAAATGTCAAACATTTAAAATTATAATCTAGACATAAAAATTAACTCTAGAGGCTTCTGAACACACTCCTTTTCCTGTTCAAAACAACATTTAAGGTTGTTACAGGAATTCAGAAATTGTTGTATAATTCCACAAATTAAATGTATATCTAATTCTAATACACCAAATCGCTGTGTTGTTTATTCCCTGCCATGCTTTATTAAAGAGTCTATTTTTGGTTTTACATACTACCTACAGTACTTTATGCTCATAGTTCTTAATATTTGATGTTAACTCTGATCTGTAACAATATTCCATTAGAGAAACCATAAACTCTTCTTAAGAATTTTATTTGCAAAATGGGAACAGATGAAGAGTCCTAAATATTTTTCCTGTGGGGTAACAGACAGAGAAACACAGAACCCACCCCATCTGATGACTCCTTCTTCAGATTGCTCAGGCTGCTAGACTTCTGCAGACTTGAAGTTCTAAAAATAATAACAGTCATAATTAGGATTAATAATAAGTGCTGTAGGGCCACTGTTTCTAAGTAGAATATCTTGAAAAGGAACTAAAAGTGTGTGGGTTGAATTTTGGTACTAAAGGAAAATCTGGAGGCAGGCCATCACTTATGCGCTTAACAAAATTATAACACTGAGTTCTTTTAAACGCGGGGGTGGTCAGGTATCCTGCCAAGAACGCTAAATGGCCTGCACATGTTAGAGTAGCTGGAAAAACACTTAGCAGCAGCCTTGGGATGTCAAGATTTAAAAAAAGATTGGTGTTTTCCATGGACTTGGAGTGGAGCCTTTACACAGACACACATACCAGGAACTTGGAAATGCTCATGTCTTATTTATAAATAAGCATTCTCACTAAAATCAAGGATGGAAGATTTTACTTTTCAGTTCACAAAGGACCCAATTTTTTAGTCTGGCCAACGATACCACCGCATGGTCGTGACCAATGCAGTCGAGGGACCCCACTTGCTGCCTGTGACAGCCCTCATGTGCCCCAGCAGACAGAAGGTGACCTTTGACCACTGATACTTTCTTATCACATAATCAGCATTCTATCATATAGAGTTGTTGTGACTCAAACTCAAAGGCAGGAACAGGTGACCAGTAAAAAACAAGAGGGAGAAATGTTTATATCTCTGCCCTCTGAAATAGAATAATATAAATGTACCAGCAAACTTTACCAATGCACTTTTCAGGGATTTATGTGTAAAACAGCTAGAGCTGTGGCACAGCAAATAAGTAAAAGGTAAAAGTGAGAAAAGATCCCACCTTTCATTACTACTTCAAAAACAGATTTCCCAAATTGGATCCAGACTTTATCTTAGATAAAAATTGATGTGAAGTCAATTTATTAAATCCAAAATGCAATAAATAAATAATCAAATCACTGCATTGTTTTCTCAATTTCTTTTCCTGCTAGATTCAAAATATAAGTCAATACAAAAAAGACATTAAAAGCACTGACCTCACATGTAGATGGATGAAGAAAAGCTAAGAACCTGGAGAAGCTTGGTATGAAATGAACAAGGACTTCTTTTGAACTTGCACACCACCCTGCATCCACCCCACCCACTCTCTGCAACTGCATTTCCTTATTCAGGCTTCAATCATTTGCTTTCTACATGGGTCATGATTAGTTTAACAGGAGCTTCCTCTCTCCTAAGTATCAACCACATATTTCGTATTCAATCAACTTACGAAACACTTTCATTCCGTTGGCTTTCGACAACTGTACCAAGGAATGTTTTTCCATCACTAAAATGTAAAAAAAAAAAGTTATCTATGAGCTTCATCAATAAAAGACCTTATATGATAGCGTAAACAAATTGTCAAAACAAAAAATTTTGTACAAAAATAAAAAATTGTGCAAGGGAAGCTATTTTTGTGTGTGATATTCTATTATATGTTATTAAGTCTAATTTTAAGTTAGGGAATTTATTTGTAAACATGTCCCGCCCAATTTCTTTTTGCCAGTGGAGAAACTACAACATCACTCTGCTGTCTCCTTCAGAGCCATCTGCCAAAAAGCCTCAGCCACATGACTATGGTCATTTCACCTGTGACCTCAGACATAAAATCCAGGTTTCCTAAAACTCCTCTCACACTTGACTACCACTCTGACCTCCTCATGTCCTGCTCCTCCCTTGCTTCACACCATGTAATTCAGTAACACAGAACAAGGACACTGTATGTGCCTTCATGTCTCCTGCTCCTCTGAGTCAGAATTAGATGTGTGAACTAATGCAAGGCATCCTTGCTCTTTGGGCTGATCTACATTCTTGAACAACTACATTGCAACATGAGGTCACAAATGACATACTTCTCTTCTGGTGAAGTATCCGGTTTAGGAGGCAATTGTGCTTTTTCAGGAGTTTGTAAGCTTTTTGCTGCCGGCAGTGGTGAAGAAATGGAAACTTGCAAGATGCTGCTGTGGAACTGTAAAAAAGAATAAAAAGTCAGAAATCCACCCAGCAAACTAACCAACAAAAATACTAGCCACAGAGTAACTCAAAGATAATTATGACAATGAAGTGAGCTATCACTAAGATTCCACACACCTGTGTCTAGAAACATTTATAAAAATGGTCTCAGCATAGAAACATCTGGAAGTGCTCATCACAAAAAAATTCTGGAGAAAAGTAACTTTAAAATCTGGATCTGAATAAGACACTGAATATTAGGATGGAGACATAAATCAAGAACTTAGCTTCTAGTCTAGTGGGCCCTACCAATGTTAAGCCCTGTTGAAATGTCAACTCTGGGTATCAGTTTTCTCCTCTGCAAAATGAGGATGGCAATGCCTCCCTGACAGTGTGTTAAGGATTTAAGATGAGATGTGAGTACTATGTCTCATAAACAAAGCACTATCTTTACTTTGATTTCTACAATGAGGCTAGTAGACAACAGTGATGGGGCTAGGTAATCAGTATTCTCTAGGTAGGAAAGTCACCTAACTTACTGAATCAAATGATTAAAAGTGTGATCAGGGCCCTCCCTGGTGGCGCAGTGGGTTAAAGTGCAGCAATGCAAGCGAGCTGCAGTTGCTTTCAGTGCGAGTTCGAAGCCCCGGTCCCGGAGGTGACCCAGACCTCTCCTGGCCTGCCTGCTGCTACTCTCAACAGTGTACTTCAAAGATCTGCCTGTTCTGTGCCACACTCTGTATCTCTGGTGAAGACTCTCACTGCCCTTGCACCTCTGGCAATAATGAATAAATAAAAATATTAAAAAAAAAAAAAAGGGTGTGATCAAGTAGCTACTTGTGTCAATAATAACAATATTAAAACATCATCATTGCCAACAGAAAATGGAATATGATTTCCCCAAACCAATGTCTTGTGCATTCTAAGGATGAGCCTTGTGAAATTTTAGTGTCTGGTTTTCAAGGATTTCTGATAACCACAGAGTACTTGGATTGCTTGTGGAACATTAAAAAAAAAAAAAACTCAAGTTAGAAAAAAAAAAGCATAATTTTCTTTCACTTTTCTGAACTTGTTTAGGCGTATAAATGGATGAGTGACAGCTATTCTCTTAAAGCTAAATGTCAACCAAACACAAATACCTTCAAATCATCCCCATAACCATGCATGGCTGAGCCCGACCTGCCTCTGCTGCTAAATGTCCACTCTATGCTCCAGCCATCCTGAAATTCTATATCTGTAGTTCACTAAAAAGTCCTCCATCCACAAAGGCAGCTTCCTTCAATAAGCAAGACATTCAACTTGATTTCTGTTTGTTATTGATGGTTATAAATCAGGAGATTACTTCAACATCATTTTTATTAGTCTGAATTTTCATTATCATTTCTGGGCAGCTGATTTAGCCATCATCCCTGTTTCTTGAGTTACCCAATCCTGCAGGGGTAGGGGGCTAGCTACATTAACAAACTGACCCATTTTTTTTTTAATTCAAACTTTACTGACTTGATAATTGTTTCTTTAATGGTACAATCTGGGGAGCACTACTTCACAACTCCACATGTGCCCTTGCTTCACTTACCCTCCACTGAATATCCAGTGCTAATCCCCCAACTCTCTCTTCCTCCCTTCTGGTAACCAGCGTATTTTTCACAGAGGCTCAGAATTATTTATATTGTGCTTTGCAGTTTATTTTCTTTGGTTATTTAGAGTCCACAAATGGTGAAACCATCCAGTAACTGTCTTTGATTTTCTGAATTGTTTCATTTAGAAGAATTACCCTAACATGCATGTGTTTTGCCCCAAAGGGCACGATTAACAGCTGAGTAGTATTCCACTGAGTACAGATTCCACAAAATCTTTAGAAAAATCACCTGTCAACTGGCTTGCGGTAGATTTCATTCATGCCATGGTTGTTATGAACACAGGTGGGCATCAAGTCTTTTCATCAACAAGTCTCTCGGTAAATACCCAGCAGGGGTATTGCTGGATGAGAAGGTAGTTCCATTTCTAATTTTTCAAGGAATCGCCATATCATTTTCTATAGGGGCTGCACCAGTCTACATTCCCATTAACAGTGTACAAGGGTTCTTTTTTCTCCACATCCTCTCCAACATTTGTTGTTTCTGGTCTTTTTGATATGGATCATATCTCATTGTGCTTTATGATCTGGATTTCCATGTTAAGTGATATTGAACATAGTTCATGTGCCTACTGGCCATCAATGTGTTCTCTGGAGAAGAAGTATCTATTTAGCTCTTCTTCCCATTTAAAAAAAATTTTTAATTTTAAAATTTATCATTTTGTTAGTCTCCTTTCAAAGTTCAGGGCCTGCAAATTCAAATCTCCCTTTTGGCTTTTCTTTTGAAATGTTGCTGAACACCCTCAGTCCTCACCAAATCATTCTTTTTTCAAATAAAAGACCTGTCACTTAACTGCAGTCAACTCAGCTGAGGCTTTTTGTAAGACCATGACATTATCTAGGTGTAGTGTACATATAATGGCACCCCTTTATGTCACACTCATTGACTGTGACAAGTTATTTTTTCCCTTCCAGTATAAAGACATGCTTAACAATGAGGGGTTTTTAGGCTCTAAAATATTCTGTATTTTTTAAGTACCTCCTTATTCAGGTTGCATTTAAGCCCTCTCTTACGTTTACGGGAGAAATGTGAATTGCTTTCTCCCTGAATTCATCTTCATTCAATGCAAATTCTATACAGATAATAAGTAGCAACAGGTATAAGATGCCACATGGTCCCTCTCTCACTGCCTATGAGAAAATGCTAGAGGAGAGACAAGTGATCAAAGAGCTCTTAAATGTCAGAGAACCAAGACCATCCAGTTCAAAAGGGAAAGTGCTCCCTAAAACTAGGCTCCTTAGGTGGCATACCACTTTCAAATTAAGAGACTGTTTAAGGGTAAAGACCAGGCACAAGGGGCTGTGAGGAAACAGACCAAAGACGGAACCCCAGTGCAACCTTGGTTAAGACCCCAGGATGACTGAAGTCACTGCCACCTTACTGAGTCCTTGGAAAGCAACAAAACTCTATGACTAAAGGCATACCCCAGAGCAACCGTAAAGGTACCGAGGGTAGAAATGGGCTAATTGTGAAGCTGCCTGAATGCAGTACATTAGAAATGGATTTTTAAAGAAACTCCAAACATTTAAAATCTTTTCCACCAAATGAATCTGAAAAGGAATCACCTAATAGAGAATGGTAGGAAGGTTCTACACCAACATGGGCACTTTACAGAAAATTCCTTGTCTGCAAGTACAGTCTCCTTTTTACAGAAAAGGTGGGTTGGCTAGGAAGGAAGAGCCTGAGCACAGTAGCACAGTAGACAGGCCTAAATTAAGGAAGCAGCAACCCACATCTGGATGGATTTTAGGATGGCTGTGGGCAAGGGACACCACGCATGCCTTCCATTTCCTTTTCTTTAGAGGGAGTGTGTGGGGGCAGATACACTGTCCCCATTCTACCACTGTCTATGGGCTTAGCAGGGGGCAGAGAGCCCATCCTTAAGTTCCAGGAATTTGAAGCGGTACTCAAGGAAATGCATTTGAGGGGCTTCAGTGACACCCTGGGCTAATCTGGATGAGGAGATCCTGGAGTGCTAATGCCCAACTAGGCAAGGGGGTGAGAGAGAGGGCAGGATATTCTATATGGAAAAGGACTGCAAAGTGCTGCAGCTAAAATGTGGAAGAGCAGACCCTAGTCTCCAAATATGATTGTACCTGTTATTCCTGCATTGTGAAAGCATCAGTTCATCAAAGGGAAGTGTGGGGGGAGCTGAGTGTGTGGGAGAAGCTCTAAATGGTAGAGATGAAAGATTTTCAAGATGATAGACTTGAAGACATATTTTTATTCTTCCCCAAGGAAGAATTGAAATTGGGGAGACGTGGCTACATATCCTGGCTGCTGTCTCATTACAACGGTGATTTAGGACAAAGGTCACTTTATGTTTGGGGAGACTCCCAACACCTTCCACCAACAAAGAATTCAGGAGAGGACTTTAGGAATCCAAATCTTGAACAAGCATAAATGTGTCCAACTGGGAAACTCAGAGGCCAAGTCACTGACTTCTTCACAGTGCAACCATTTGGCTTACAGTTCTCTTAGAGTGTGGATTCTTTCCAGAGGTTGCTGAATCCACCCTGGATTAAATGACTTAATCCAGGCGGAGTAGGGTCCATGTTTCTTCTCCTTGAATCTGGGTGGGTCTGTGACCACAAGCCTTCTAAGATGTGTCACAAAAGGTGATTTCAAGTGGTCTTCTCTTCTTCTAGAGATGTTCACCCTTATGCCTAGGACTAAGGTGACTGTGAAGAAGTTTGAAGGGTCACCCCCTGCAAGTCCACCAGAGCCTCAGTAGACATCCCAGCAAATAGCCAGGCTTCACCACCCACCTTGAGAAGACTCAAGACCCAGTTTGAGATGAAGTAAAATGAAAGAGTTAAGACAATTTATTTCCCACCGGTTGCTTTTTCCAAGTCTAGCAACATCAGAGGGATTTTTTTGCCCATCACCTTTTTTCTCCCCTCTAATTTGCAAGCAGTCACTGTTTACTAACTTGATCAGATTACCAACAATCATGGCAGACACCCAAGCTATCCTTCCATGAAGCCTGCTGGTCAGGTCATGCTTGTCATCAGCATCTCTACTTTCTACAAAATGGGTGGTCTTCTTTGTTCCATCTTGCAGAAGGGTCATCTGAAAGATCATAGAGAGCTGTCTCCAATACTACAGATCTTATGAGTCAGATACTTCATGTGGCACCACATTTACCAAGAGATAGGCAACCACTGTGTGTCCTTCACAGCAGTCCCTTCATTGGCTTTGCCAGAACCATGGTTGTAGATCAATTCATTGACTGACTTCAGGTTTGGGACCATGCAATGTATGATCCACAATCCTCAAAGATTGCCAAATGGAACCCCTGGTTTCTCAGAGTCACCAAGACAAGTAATTCAAACCAACTTATATCACTGCACCCTTACTTTATTTGTCCCTGACTTTTTCTTTCACAAGTGGATTATAATCTCATTGTCAAGTTACAATGACATTTATCTTTCCAAGGGATTCATATGCATTGCCTGGGTTATATAAATATTTCTGACATTGCCCAAGGCGTTTATTTATTAAAGAGAGGATGGAAAACATACCTTTCAAATAAAAGACCTGGAGAACACAAAACTGCCAAGGACAAACCAAGATAGTAATCAAGTCAGGCAAAGAACCCATGTTTCTCACATTCTCAAAAGATTTTCCACTTTCTAGACAGTCTCTTCAATGAAAGGAAATACTGAAGAATGTATACCTCTTCTGAAATACTTGTGTTAAATGGGTCGCGGGTGGGAGATCCCATCACGGGGGTTGAGGACAGACTTTTCTCCAGATCACTAAACCCCTGCACATCCAGCAAAGTGGAGAAGGAGCTGGAAGAGAGAAGATCTTCGTAGTTGCCATCTTGGCCTAGGAAAAGACACAACAGGGGAGGACAAGAACAGTTTTTCCTTGATATCTCACTTTTGGAAGACACTACGAAGTCCAATGACAATCAAGGTACAATTTTTTGTGATCATCCAAAATTAAAGTCAATTTCTCCTGGCACCAGCTGAAGAAAAAATATCATGAATAAGAGATAACCAGTGTTGTGTGAGGATTAACTATTTGTTCATAGTTACACTCAATGGTGAGAAATCACAGTTTATATTACTCTACTGGAGCAAGGCTTAATTTTCTAAGATTTATGAATATCTATGCTGCTGTGCATTGTTAAACACTACTCCTTTAGTGACAAAGAAACACATGAAAATGTCCAAGGTGATCAGGCCAATGCAATTAAGAGTGATTTTTATTTCTTACTGCTTTTCTCTATTTCCCAAATATTTTACAATATAGTCTAGTTTCCAGAAATGACGGGCTCTTCCTTTGAACACAGGAATTTGTCAAGACTCTTTGGGCTGAAATAAAAGGCCACTTTCCCGTTTTGTATGCTTAGGCCTCCTATATCACCCCATTTATCTCACTCTCCCCACTGACCGCCAATGGACATCTTTTCTTCTTAGACTCACCGGAGCTTTTAACCCCAGGCTCTTGCACATGACTTTGCTCTCTCTGAAATGCTTTCTAGTCAACTTCAAGAGACTCTCCTTAACCAGCCAATTTGCAGAATACTCATCAGCCTAATCACCTTGAAGTAGAGAACAGATGTCCATTACTCAATCATACTGCTGCATGAATGAGTAATCTAAATGGGGTAATGGACATGCTTGTGCTAAGAAAGAAACTGAGGCCAACTGTACAAGCTTAAAACCGAGTAACACAGAAAAACTTTTAGAGCTGCACTACCTTTTTTAGCTTGAGCCAGTACCCCTGTATCTTGCATTTTCTTGTACCTGTTCAGGCACTGTCGAAGATCTTCTATTTTCCGATCCTATTAATAAATAGATGACTACCTTTAATACTGTGATTTTAAAATAGTCAACATTAATTGTGACACAAAGAATAAGTAGACGTGAATTATTTACATTATTCAAAGCATACTTCTAAACTTTAGTAAAACTGGTAATAGCTAGAATAGTTTTCCTACGTACATCAGAGATATAGAAAAAGTACCTCTAAATTTAGAGATCCTATCCTTCAGCTGCCATCTTTAAAAAACAAAAACAAAACAAGGTAATAAGATACAAAACAAAAAGCACCAGCAATGTCAATTTTGATTACTCTCCTCTCTGTCTTATATATTTTCTTGAAAGGAAGATCAATTACTGTTGTCTTTATCAGCTGTTATTAACCACATCTGATGTTTCCCTTCTTAAACACGCCACCGAAATTGATTCAGTTAGTCATGGTACTTTTTTTTTTTAAGTAAAAAAATTTTCCATCCTTTTTCTAATTTGACCTCCAGATAGCAACCTAGCTGACCCTACTCTTTCAACTCTTCTCTCCATTTTTAATTTTCATTTTGATTTCTTAATCCCCTGGCCAGATAGATACCTCATTTTAGTCACCCCTAATATCTACCCAACTCTGACTAAAAAGTTTTTGCCCCTGAACCTCTTCTTTGTCAGGTAATCACTGGGGCAAATCACAGAAATGGCCTCCCAAGCTACTTCCACAATGACTCGGCTTGGTCATGTAACTTGCATGGCAAGTACCTGCCAATTGGGACCAGCCCTCTCTTGCTGTCCTAGGGGACCCTGAGGCTCTCTGAAGATACAGGAGGAGAGACCATCCCAGGTGGAGACACCATCCCAGGTGGGGCCAGCATAGTCCAGTCTGCCAATCACAACCTCCTGAACCAAACAGTTCCATCCTAGCTGACAGCAAACTCAGTAATCAACGAAGCCAATCCAGACCACAAGCATGACTTAAGCCCTACCACAGGAAGAGCAGAAATAATAAATGTGATTTATCATGGAGATAATGATAACTGATGTATCAACTACAGGTTAGCCCCCACCAACAGACAATTCTTTATTTCTACAAAAGTGGATGGGGAATCACTACTTGCTGATCTTTAATTCTACTTTACTCCAAAAAATGATGTTCAGTTTTCAACTTTCTATGAGAAATTTCTTTCTAAACGTCCGACGAGCACATCAAGGTGACTACATCTCAAACTAAGCTCATTATTTGCCCCAATACTTGAGCCTCTACTTGGAGTCCCTGGAGAAATCCACCATCATTTACCCAGTTGCCCAAACCAGAAACTAACCCTCAAATCCAAAGATTTAAACATCTTGTTAACCTGTGAACTTCTCTAAGATCTCCTCCCGCCTCACCCCCTTCACAGCATCGCCTTATTTCAGCTCTTCATTTCTCACCTGGACTATTTTAATAGTCTATTTACTGTTCTGTCCTCTCTCCCTCCGTTATCCACACCTTCCTGTAGCTACCACAGCTCATGTTATAAAGTGGTAACTTCATTACATCACTGCCCAAGCTCTGCAAGGTAAGATTCCCCATCATTAACTTGGTCCGAAGGCCAAAGGTTGCACCATTACACTACAGCCCCATATAGCCCCTCTACTTCCACCTTGTGCTCCAGAACTTTCCTAGCACTGGTCTGTTTCCATCCTCAGTTCTGATACATTTCAGTTTATGGAGTCTTTGCCCTTCAGAAGCTTCTGTTTTCCTGAACTGCTCTTGCTTTTCCTCAGGATTTGCTCAAATATATCCTCTTCGAAGTGTCCTGGAAGCACCCAGTGTTCCAGCATCTCTAGGGGCTCCCCCAGAAGTCTAGGCACCTAGTCAGCCCTCTTTCCATAGTTTTATTTGTTGTTGTTGCTTTTTGAGGGCGAGAAATTAAAACCAAATTGATTTCAATCTTTCTCTCTCTCCTTCTTTTTTTTTTTTTTTTTTTTTTTTGACAGCTTGCTAAGGACCTTTTGTTTTATCCAACAACTGGAAAGACTGATGAAAATAAACCCATGTATGGCCTAGTGGATCAGTGAGTTTATATCTATGGAGTAAAGAACAAATGAAGAGGTGAAAGGCAAAGCTAGATAGAGGTAAGAAACACAGAGCAGCAGGCAAGGATCAGGGAAACATGGACTGGTGTTCACTTCCTTAGAGTTAGCTTTTGTTGGGACAGTGCCTCTGTGTTCTATTTATTCGGGACACACAGGGATAGCCATTTTGAAGTGACAGAGGCTGCCTGCTGTGTGCACGGCTGCATACAGGAACATGGCCAGAGAGGCCCTGCATTCCTGCTCTCAGCTGGCAGGAAGTAAAGAGAAGGGCCAGGGAATAGGCCTCCTGGGATGAGACTGAAGGGTCAGAGCCCCCACAAACCCTGTACTGGTTCCTGGTACATCACTTCGCAGGAGACCAAAGTTAGCCCCTGGGGGGAAGGAGCTGACAGCAACAAGGCACACTTCACACATGGCAGTCAGGCTCCAGTGCCCACAAAGGACATGCTAGGGACAGTGTACTTTCTCTCATGGGTCACCTGGACAGAGGACCTGAACTGATGGTGTGGACGAGTTCTAGAGTCCTTGGTTGTGGGGCTGCTGGTCCCCATGCTCACATGCTCAATGACCTCCTCTGGCTTCTACTACCCCTCCAGGAGGGGCAGAGCTGGCAAAGCCACACTGGAGGGAAAGCGCCTGGAGTGACAAGTGACGCTACATGCAGCCAAGCAAGCATCTCACTTCCATCCAGATACCTTTTCTTCATTGGCTGCCATCAAAGACTCCATCGCCTTTTTCATTTTTTGAACTTCAATATCTGAAAATATCACAACATCAAGTCACAGGTTAGTTTTGTGAACAAGTAAAATGGTGACAAGTAATTACTGACGCTTGGGTGGAAGTGGCTTAGGTGGTATGTTAATGGCCACTCATTGCACTTTCAAAGGCACCCTGACCATTTAGTAGCCAGATTCCCTTTTAGGGAAAACCTGAAAAATAAGCACCTTTACCTCATGGGCAGAGTCAACATTCCAGAAAGAAGACAAGACAGGAAGGAAAGCATTAACTGCTCTCCCCCAAAGCAACGGCGAAAATGGCACACCGACACAGAAGGTCACTTCAGTGTCGCTGCCACAAAAAGCAGGCAGCTTTCAAACAGCAGCCTCTGGAGTGGCGGGTGAAGACAACAGGGGGATGTGATGATGAAAGCAGAGAACATTACACCTGGCAACAACTGGGCAGAGACATGAGGGTTAAGAACCTGATGGAGGGGATGTGTGCATGGGCGTCATGCTGAGAAGTGGGGCGGGGCCCACACAGAAGTACCGGAAGTACTTTGCTTCATCTATAAGCTTCATTCCAATGTTATGTTCACACAAATTTTCAAACAAAGGGGCTAAAGCAAGTGGAATGTAATTTTCCTTAAAAATTGATATTTGAACACAAAAGCATGTTACTTTCACAAGAAACAACTAACCAAGTGTTTTCAAGATGGAAAGCCAACCTAAAATGGAATCAATCACAACTTAAAATAATTGAAACAGGAAAATGCAGCTCAAGTCACCTGAGAAAAAGAAAAGCTATGCCAGATATTTCTTTCAAACAGTGGTGCATCTCTCAGAACTAAATGAACATTTTCCATTAAAGGTACATTCTCTAGGAATCTTCTTTCAGTTTGAAGGGCAAATTCCCTTGACTTAAGAACCCGGAATCTGGAGGAAAGAGAGCATTAAGGATCCTCTCTATGCTACAGGAATGAATCGGGCCCTTCACAGGCCTGCATCAGAGAAAACTTGCAAGCCCCTCTCCCTGCTCTTTCCTCCTGCTGTTAACCTCTGTGCAGCACACTCTGGAGAGATGGGAAGCTTATTGATGAAGCAACTGGACAACTTTGGTAAGAGGGATGTATCAAAATGCATGCAGAGAGCAGTTCAGCATTTGTGGTGAATGGAAAGGCTGATGAAAATATGCCAAAAGCCTTACTTTTGTCTTTGAGCTTCTTTTTAAAATTTTCATCTGTGCAGGAAAACCCATCGAATCAGAATTAGCAAACATGACAACGATCAAGAGTAGCTGAAAAGCACTATGTCTTAGTCTCCTTTCACCCAGAATAAAAAAATCTGCCACAAAACACTGAGTGTTGCTTGCTGTTTGGTGATGTCAGCTCCAGGTGAGCCAGGACAGAGGTGCTTGCAGCACTGATCAGAAGACCCAGTTCAAGCCACAGCCTCTCACTTCATCTCTCTCAACAGCAACCTGTTGATTCCAGGTGCTTCTGAAGCTTGAGGGGGTGAAAACCCATTATGCTTGTTGTCCACGCTGGCTCTAGAGTGTGACACAGGGCACTCTTGAATGTGACCACAAATGCTCGGGTCACAGTCGACTCACCATTGAGACCCAGTCACACTGACACAATCTCTGTCCTACTCAGGGATGTGACCCAATGACGACACCTTAAATCAGGTCTGCTGTGGCTTGCATGACATTTCCAAATACCTGCTCCTAGTCCCTGTGCTTCTGTGCAAGTCAGACTGTAGGGAACTCTATGCCAATCTGTTCTCTAGCCCCAAGTCCTGTGATTTTCTATCTTAAACCCTAAATGCATGACCTACTCATTAATACACTTTAAGAACACCCCATTCTAATCTATGCCAAAATATAGAGGAAAGCAAAGTCCATTTCTCTTCCCTATGAATTCCCTTCTTTTTTCTATGAATTGAGTCTTCTGGTACTCCAGAGTATTTAGAGGTCATCCTATTCAAGTTCCTTAATGACCAGATAATAATGCTTTCCATGCTCAGGGCATAGATAAAAGTGTGCCAAAGTAATTGCTGTGTCTAATGGGTGAGAAGTCGCTTTGCCATCTGGTGCAACCACAGCTTCCATGTGCAACAGCACAAAAGGGCTAAATCCTACCTGCTGTTGCCGGACATTTTCATGCATTTATATTTCCAAACATATCTCATTCAGGTGACTCTACCAGCATTAATATCACTTACTTAATAATAAACATTTTATTATTGTATTTTCAATTTATATCAAATTACACTGTTAGCATGTAATTACATTACTTCTTTCCATACGTTGAAAATTATTACATTAATTAAAAATGTACATGATTTAAGAATTATAGTTCACATGATATTCAGGACAATTGTCCCCAATTATGAAAAACCTTTTCATAAAGTCACACAGAAGTTTAGGAAAAAAAAAAAGAATTAACTCTACTAAGAGGCTGATTTCTTATCAGTGTATGATGAGAAATTTTCATGATTCTTCAGAATTGTTGAAACTTTCTCTGGACTCAGAGGGGCAGGAAAGGTTTCTAAATCTCTTTTATCGTCTTAAGTTTGGTTCCAAGGGAAGTAAGCTCTGGACATGTGAGTCATTCCTATTCATTCTTGCTGACCCTCATTTGTGTGGACTTTTGACAAAAACTCTCAAGATGAGAATTTTCAGTTCAGTCTCCTAAAGTAAACTCCCCTCTGCCAAGGTGAAGGGCAGGGTGTCCCCAGGATAGCAGGCCCAAGCTTCCCTAGGTCTGGGTCTGCATGGGAAGGTTGTTTGTTTCCTTTGGTGCCAAAACTCCATGTCACAGTCATTAGTGACCTTTACAGATCTTGGAGGACTTGAACAAAGTGAAGTTAACAGTGTTAAACAGGTGTTCTTACCTCGATCAGGGATTTCAACGCCTTCTCCCTTCATCCTGGAGACCAACTGTTCTTGTAATCTATTCACCTCACATTCCTTCTCTTCCAGTTGCTCTTTCAAGGATGCCAGTTCATCCTATAAATAATGCATTCACTTTTAAATGGAAGGTCACAACTGAGACCTCTCTCACAGGAAGCATACTTGCTAATTCCCTATCAATAATGAGATTTTGTGAGTAACACAAAACAACTATGGGAATTTAGATGCCAACATCAGAAGTTACACTGAGGCAATCAGCAGCAGGAAGCCAGGCAACTGATTAATGCCCAACTTACAATAACCCTGGCATAAATATTCCAAGTTTCTTTGTGACCATATTAAAAATAAATATTTAGGTATATTTAGGACCTAGGGCAGCCCCAAGCCTTAAATGTTACATCACATGAGAAATCTGAACATGTTAATCCAAGAATAGCAAAAGCAAAATGAAATGCAAGCTGGAAAATACACATGAAGACAGGTTTGGCTTTCATGCAGCATTTCAATGTTCCTTGCACTGGGAAGAGCTTGATTAAGTCACAGACATTGCTAGCCAGATCATGGAACTAAATAACTCTCCTCACAAAGACAAAAGGATAGAACTTTCCACAATCACAGAAACAAATAGGTATAGAAAACAGATTTTAAGCCCTCAGTTTCTTTTCAGTGGCATAACTATCAAAGTTCCCAAAGCCTGGTGTTCTAATATTTTAATTTTCACTTTCATTTTGCTGAAGAATTAGCTTACAGCAAGTGTGTGTTTTGCTGGGTGTATCCAATACAGAAAAGCAAATTATGCAATGTTAACAATGCATCCCTATTTTCAGAAGCACATTATATTGCCAGTCACCACTGATATTTACTGCGGTGAGTATTATGAGAAGACATAGCTCTCCAATGTAGACAGGAAGGTGGAGGCATAGTCTTTACTTCAGGTGGGGGTGGACACCAAAGGTCCATGCTGTGAGCAGCACTGCTAACAAGATATGCCTGCTCTCAAGCTGTGTCTAAGCAGTGATGACTCTTACTGGGAAGCCAATGGACAATTTCAAGAAAAGTCTCAAAGAAAGAAAACCACCTCTACATTGGATATAAAAGAGAATACTGTCACAAGTGAATGTTCCCAATTATTTTACCACATGGATCTCAGACCCTCTAAGAGATGGAGGTTTACCTGCAATTTTACCTACCTATGATTTTTCAGTAAGTATTTCAGATATTTCTGAAAACAATCTTAGGTATTATGTGGTCCCTTTCGTCAGCTTTATATATATTTGAAAACACAGGTCACACACACAAACAGTGAGAACACATGCCATTGAAAAACACCATCACAAGCAAAAAACGACATTGCCAGAAAGCCACAAGCCACGGAACCAACCCCCCACTGGCTACTGCACCTTCAGCGACTCCCACTTCTGTTCCATCCGCTGCTTTTCATACTGCATCTGACCCACTTTGATTTTCATGCTAGAAAGTTTGGCCATTAAGCACTAGTAGAAAGACAGAGGAGTGAAAGCAAGGTACAGATAGAAAAAGGCAGCTGTGTCGCTCAGAAAACCGAAAGTTTATAAAGGAGGTGAGACATTCAGAGAAGTAGCAGGTTATGTCCTACCCCCAAGCTTTATTCTATATCCAAGAAGTTCTCAGCGTGGGGGAAAACTTCATCCACTTGCAAGTTTAGTACACAGAAACTCTCTATTTGTATTACTGGTCATAGGTACGAAGGGGTGCTATTTATTTAAAAGAATTTTTTTGCCACTGAGAAAACTTACTTTGGTTGATTTAAGCTTTTTTTCATATTGAAGTCTTTCATTATCCATTTCACTGACTTTTAACCTCAAATCATTGATCTCCCGCATCAGCCCCTGCTCAAAACGAAAAAAGGAAATATGTATTCAAGAAGTGGTAACATATCTAAACATAGCAGTTTGGAAATCTTAGTGCATCCCCCATGCCTGGGGTTCAATTTATAAGAACTGGATCAGACAAATGCAAATTGTTTCCTTGGGAGCCCATTTAAAACCCTGCTTTAAATTCCCCAATGTCTGTGCCCTAAAATTAAAGAACTATGAAAGTAAAAGGTGAGTACAATTTTGATTAAGAAAGAAGCTAATTACTTACTATGGTTGATGAGAACTTTCTAGTTTAAAAATCACTCCATGAACTCTCTTCCAAAACAAATCACAAAAGTGTTCTTTATTAATGCCATTTACTTCTACATGAAAAATAATTTTATGATTTCTTTCTATGCCCACAAAAGTGTATCAATTCAATCTAGGAGACTGGGGTGAAATTTAAGTCCTTTAAACCAAGGGTTATCAGTGATCTGGCAAGATGGCGGCAGAGTGAAGACAACGAAATCACTATGTCCAAGCTCACACAGGAATATTAGACTAAAAACGGACTGCAGATTTATATACTATGAGTTTCAACCCAAATAAAAACATCCTGGACTCACTAGAAGGAAGATTAACTGAGGGAGAATTGGCAATTGGGGAGTTCCTATAGGGGAAATCTGGCCCAGGAGCACCCAGGTGCCCAGGCGCTAGGAAGTGCCTCAGACAGGAGACTTGCTGCTTATTTAGACCCCGTTAAACCCCTCAGATAGGTGAGTGGAACCCAAGCTGCAGAGAAAGAATGCTCGGAGTGGGCACATAGAGTCCAGGAGGTGGGGAGAAGGAAATGGAGATTGGGGCAGCTGCAAGGCTTGCAACTCTTACAGAGCTCCCTGACCCGCCCCCACAGCATAGGCCTGGAGGCTTGTTCCCGCCATTAGTCACTAAGGCAGGGTCAGCAAGTTCACAAAGTCCCAGAGATATAAGGGGGGGTGGGGGGAAAAAAGAAGAAGAACCGGTTAGACTGAATCAAAAACAGGCCCAACCCTGGAAGGCTTCAACACTTTTAACACTCTCCCAACCCTCAAAGGGCACATCCTAGCATACAGAGGCCCTAGGAAGTGCTTGCAGACAGGAGACTTGCTCCTGCTCTACCTGCTCACCACATATAACCACAAAACATACAGTAAAACCCTGGAGTTAAAGAGAAACAATTCTGCTCTGTGAGTGGACTCCAAGCAGTAGGAAAAGACTGCTCAGGGAGAGACTGCTCATAGTGAGCACAAAGAGCCCTGGAAGCACTGAGGAAGGAACTGTAGCCTGCACAGCTGGAAGGCTGGCAGTCCTTCTGGTGTTCCCTGACCCCTGCACCCTCCACCCCCCACAGCAGAAGACAGAGCTCAAAGTGTTACTGGACAGCAGTGGCCTGAAGACTTGTGAGCCAGTAAGGCACTGCCTTGCAAGGTTCACAGTGCTCAGAAAATAAACAAAACCAGTGACTGGCCCAACCACAGACCAAGCTGCAGGAAGACCTACAACACTTCTAATGCGCCCTACCCACCATGGTCACATCCAAGCATAGAGGGAACCCGGGACACTGGAAGGTTACAAAGATCAACAGGTACCTCTCAGAGACAAGGACTCAATGTGTTACTGGAAGAAGCTGAACACCACAAGAGACCACTGACTATCACTGGATGAGATTGACAGACACAATTCCACATAGTGGGGGTTAGAAAAACAGGAGACAGTGAAACAAAACAAGGCTCAGAATACCCTCCACAACTAAAATGTGTGGAAGTCCCTCTGCCATCCCAGAAAGAACATCCAGAAAGAATGTCAGGCAATAATAGCAACACTGTCTCTCAACGAATAGAAAGTATTAGAAAATGCATGAAAGGGAAAAGAAGACAAACAAATATTCCAGCAAGTCCACAGAGTAAAAATTCACCACAAAAAGATCAGTCACCAGAAGTCACCAAAGAAATAGAAGAACCGTTCAGCCTACCAGATAGAGAATTCAGAATCAACATGATAAGCAAACAAAAAGATGATGAGAAGGGAAAAAAATGATACGAGGTAAGCCATCAAGGAGCTGAAGAATGCAAACAAGGAAATGAATGAAAGAAATAAAAAAGAAAAAAAAAAGATATGAGACAAGCAATCAACAAACTGAAGAAAGAAAATAGGACATTAAAAAAGGAAATAGAAGAAATGCAGGAGATGAAAAGGTTACTAGGGGAGATAAAGAATAATGAAAACAGAATAGATGAAATGAAGAATGAATCAGCTCCCTTGAAGACTCAGAAATAAACAGAAATAGAAGTAAAAAGGAAAAGGAATAAAGAAACAGTTCAAGAGCTATCTGACACCATTAGGAAAGGAAACACCAGAGTTATAGGTATCCCAGAAGGTGAAGAGAAAGGCTAAGGAATCGAGAAAATATTCGCAGAGATAATAGAAGAGAACTTCCCTAATATGAAGATGGAGATGAAAGCAGACATCCAAGAAGCAAGAACACCAAACTACTATGACGATAGGACAGCAAGATACATCACAGTAAAACTACCAAGAATATAAGACAAGGAAAAGATAATGAGAATGACAAAAGGCAGGAAACAAATAACCTATAAAGGGAAACCGATTAGGATGACATCAGACATCTCCAAAAAAACACTATGGGCAAGAAGAGAGTGGAGGGACATACTCAACAACCTCCAAAGCATTAAATGCCAACCAAGAATACTCTACCCTGTGAAGCTCTCCTTCCTCTACGAAGAAAGAATAAGGACATTCTCAGACAAACAGAAACTCCACAATTTCGTCAAGACTAAACCCCCACTCCAAAAAATACAAGAAGCCCTCAAACCAAATCCAACAGAAGACTGAACAAGAACAGTTCAAAACAAGAAATAAAAATACAAAAGGACCCCCCCCCAGAAAGGGAAATGTAGGTGCCAGTACATCAATATTATCAATATTATCACTAAATGTAAATGGTAAATGGCTTAAACTCATCAATAAAAAGACACAGAGTTGCAGAATAGATTTAAAAACAGAACCCAACGTTCTGCTGTCTGCAGAAAATACATCTAACCACAAAAGATTAAAACAGATTGAAAATAAAAGGATGGAAAACAATCCTACAAGTAAATGAATCAAAAAGAAGGTAGGAACAACTATACTTATATCAGATAAAATTGACTTCAAACTAAAAAAAGGTAAAAAGAGACACGGAAGGCCACTACATTATGATTATGGGGACAATACAGCAAAAAGACATTACAATCATCAACACATATGCACCAAATAAAGGACCACCAAAATATATCAAGAAACTTGTCATCTCTGAAAACATATATCAGAGAAAATATATACATAGTAGGAGACTTCAACACGCCACTGTCAATAATGGACAGGTCAACAAGACAAAAAATAAGCAAAGACACTAAAGCTCTAAACAAGAACCTGGACAACATAGGTCTAACAGACATCTATAGAATACTGCACTCCAGAAACTCTGAATACACATTTTTCTTAAGTCCATATGGATCATTCTCTAGGACTGACCACATACTGGGTCACAAGATAAACATCAATAGATATAGTAAGATCAAAATCATACCAACTTTGTAATAAAAAAAAAATCATACCAACTACCTTCTCTGACAATGAAGGAATCAAAGAAGAAATAAACCATATGAAGAAGGTTAGAAACCCACATACATGGAAACAGAAACCCACACTACTGGAGGACCACTGAATCAAAAAGGAGATCAAAGAAGAAATTAAAAAATACCTGGAGAAGAACGACAATGACGACACAAGTCTCCAAAACTTATGGGGCACATTAAAAGCAGTTATAAGAGGAAAATATATAGCAGTACAGGCTCACATAAAGAAACAAGAAATAACTCAAAGAAACAACCTAATCTCCCACCTTAAAGAACTGGAAAAAGAACAAAAAAATAACCCCAAAGCCAGTAGAAGACAGGACAAAATAAAAGTCAAATCAGAAATAAATGAGATGAAAGTTAGAAAAATAGTCCAAAAACATCAATGAAACCAAAAGTTGGTTCTTCAAAAAAAATAAATAAATAAACAAGATAGACAGGTCACTAGCCAGGCTCACAAAGAAAAAACAAGAGAAAGCACAAATAAACAGAATCATTAACGAAAGAGGAGAAATCACAACAGATCCAGAAGAAATCAAAATAATTAGACAATACTATGAACAATTATATGCAAACAAGTTCGACAATTTAGCAGAAACAGTCAAATTCCTACAACTCTACAACCACCCAGAGCTAGATAAAGTAGAAATAGAACAACTAAACAGACCAATTACAAGCAAGGAAATAGAAGAAATAATCAAAACCCTCCCCCAAAATAAAAGCCCAAGACGATGGATTTACAAATGAATTTTACTGAACATTCAGAAAAGATCTAGTGCCTATTCTACAAGCTCATCCAAAAAAATCAAAAAAGAAGGAAACTACCACATACTTTCTACGAAGCCAACATCACACTGATGCAAAAATCCTCAACAAAATCTTAGCCAACAGAATCCAACAATGCATTAAAAGAATAATACATTGGCCCTCCCTGGTGGCGCAGCGGGTTAAAGCACAGCACAAAAAAGCTTAAGCCACTTCCACATGAGTTCAATTCCTGCCTGCCCCAGAGGAGATCCACATGGCAAGGCAGACCTCTCCTGACCTGCCCGCTGCTCCCCTCAGCAGTGTACTTCGTCTATCTATCCTATCTATCTGCCTGTTCTGTACCCCATTCTGTCTCTGGAGAATCCTCTCACCCTCCGCATCTCTGGCCTGTACCCCAGTTCTGTACAAATAAATAAATAAATCTTTTTAAAAAAAAATACATCATGACCAAGTGAGCTTTATCCCAGGAACACAAGTATGGGTCAACATCAGAAAATCAATTAAGTAATCCATATCAACTGACAGAAAAATAAAAACCACATAATCATATCAATAGATGCAGAGAAGGCATTTGACAAAGTTCAACACCCATTTATGTTTAAGGCCCTCGAAATCCTCGGAATAGAAGGAACATAACTCAACATAATAAAAGCCATATATGATAAACTCACAGCCAATACTATCCTCAACAGAGAAAAGCTGAAACCCTTCCCCTTGAGATCAGGAACAAGACAAGGGTGTCCACTATTGCCACTGCTCTTCAACATAACATTGGAAGTTGTAGACAGAGCAGTAAGACAGGAAAAAGACATACAAGGAATCCAAATAGGGAAAGAAGAAGTAAAACTGTCCTTATTTGTAGATGATATGTTAATCTACATGGAAAACCCTAAAAACTCCACATTGAAACTAATCAAAACCATCAACCAGTTTAGCAAGGTGCCAGGATATAAAGACAACACACAAAAGTCAGAGGTCTTCCTATACAAAAACAACAAATCAGAAGAAGCAGAAATTAAAAAAAAAAATCCCCTTTTCAATTAAAACAAAAAGAATCAAATACCTGGGAGTCAACCTAACAAAAGAGGTAAAAGACCTGTACAAAGAAAATTACAAAACACTGTTAAAAGAAATACAAGAGGACACCATGGAATGGAAAGACATCCCCTGCTCATGGATGGGGAGAATTAACAATATCAAAATGGCCATCCTACCAAAAATGATAGACAGATTTAATGCTGTCCCAATAAAAGTCTCAATGACATATTTCAAAGAGATAGAAAAAATATTGATGAGATTCATATGGAACAACAAAAGACCTCAAATAGCCAAAACTCTCATGACTAAGAAGAAAGAGAATGGAGGCATTACAATCCCAAACTTCAAGCTATACTACAAAGCCATAATAATCAAAACTGCAAGGTACTAGAACAAAAGTAGACCTACATACTAGTGGATTTGGATAGAAAATCCACAGGTTGATGGGCAGCTAATCTTTGACAAAGGAGCAAAGAAGATACAATGGAACAAAGAAAGTCTGTTCAGCAAATGGTGCTGGGAAAAGTGGGAAGCTACATTGAAAAAAATGAAACTAGATCACTACCTCACACCATACACAAAAATCAACTCAAAGTGGATTAAAGACCTAGACATAAGAATGGAAACCATAAAATACTTGGAAGCAAAGATGTGCCAAACACTACATGACATATACTTCAGCAACATCTTTGAAGATATAGCACCCAATGCAATGATACTGGAGGCAAAGATAAATAGATGGGACTACATCAAGTTAAAGAGCTTTTGTACCGCAAAAGAAACATTACAAAAACAGACATCCCACTGACGGGAGGGAAAAAAATTCTCACACAAAAAGGAACTCTCCTGCACTGCTGGTGGGAATGCAAACTATACAACCACTATGGAAAACTGTTTGGAGTTTCCTCAAACTGCTAAACATGGAGCTTTCCTATGACCCAGCAATCCCAATCCTAGGTATCTACCCAAAAGACACAAAAAATACTCACTCAAAAAGATACCTGCACCCTCATGTTTATTGCTGCTTTATTTACAACTGGAAAGACCTGGAAACAGCCCAAATGCCTAAAAGTGGATGATGGGCTGGATTAAAAAGCTGTGGTACGGCCCTCCCTGGTGGCGCAGTGGGTTAAAGCACTGCACC
>NW_004567137.1:2656195-2688551 GCF_000260355.1 Condylura cristata
AAAAAAAGAAAGAAACACATGCCTTTTGCAGCAACATGGATGGAGCTGGAAAAGATCATGCTTAGTGAAATAAGCCAGAAAGAAAAGGAAAAATACTGGATGTTTTCATTCATAGCAGGAATATAACGGACCAGGCATGAAAATAATAATAGTGAACAGCTATATACCAGAGACATTTTATGGGGGTGGAGTGGGGAATCGGATCAAAAACAGTGGGGAAGGAAATTCACTGGACGATGATGTTGGCACATGGCTGATTTCCCCTTGGGGAAGCCTAAGGGGATTACAACTAAGATGGAAAAATGCACAAAATGATGTAAAAATATACTATATTATTCATTTTTTAAAAAAGGGTTATCAACTTGAGGGGATTAAGAATCCTTAACATCATCATACAATTTTATATTTGGAAGATGAAAAAGGTAATGCTAATGTTCTCATAACACAATCAGATAGCTTTTCTACTGCCACTTTTTAAAAGAACCCAATTTACTTATAAAATAAATCAGATACTTTTTCTTTTGGCCCAGAGCTAGAGAGTAAGAAAAGGAAATTAGAATGCTAAATCATACCCACTTCTCCAAAAGAAAGGCTCAAATAATATATGGAAAGACTTTTTTCTTTTAATAAGAAAAAAGCTAGAAAAGGTCCTTATACCAGTTAAAGTATTTTTGTCCCTCTCCTATATAATACATTTATTTCTAAGCCAAAAGTCGTAGCTGAAAGTACATGATAATGTAAGAATGTCATTAAAAAATAATGAGTAGAATAAAGCTATCAGAACTAATCTTAATAGTTTTATTAAGTAGGGATCCTTCTAAACTTTAGGTCAAGGACTTAAAAGCTACAAGGATGCTATAGGAAAACACAATTTCCAGGACACTCACAGGCTTCTAAATTGTGGCCTCTTATAAAATGAAAAATACCATTATCAAATATTATTCCAATAATTACTCATTAATATTCATACAATGTTTGAACAAGTCTCTTCTGTTACACATGAAGTCACAAACTGACATCAGTTAATAACCTTTGAATGTTAATTACAGGGAAAAGTCCCTTTCTCCCATTCAATTATCTCCTATTTACTAATCATTCTTGCTTAATGGGTGCTTAGAGTCTTCCTTCATCCACCTGGTCAATTATATATTTTTCCTACACTTTCTCATTGTTAGTAATAGCAGTGGCTTTTAAAAAGTGGCAATTTGCAAAGAAGAAGCAACTGAAGAAAATGTAATTGTAAACTGAGAGGATTTTTTTGTTACTGAAATAAACAAATACCCAATCAGTACTGGGTACTAAGAATCTAAATCCACAACCTCTAGGAAGTCATCTTCCCATCTGGAAATTGTTCTTTAACATGTAACTTTTTTTCCAGAGATATTAATTCCACTAGCAATCCTTCAAAATTCAGTCTTTTGTCCTTTTCAGAGAATTGTGGGACTGGGCTAAGCAGGGTAGGACCAGTGGCTGGGGTGTCCTTTGCAACTCAACGTGACACCTGCGCTCACACCAGCAGGGGGCGCTGTCGATTGCCGCGGCAGTTCCTATCACATATGCTGACAACAGGCAAGCTGATAACCTTCCAAGGTTTAGGGCTTTTGCTCCTTCCTTTTTGGAGGGTCTATGCTTCTTCCCTACACCAATACGTCTTTAGAAATCAATTTCCAAGTAACCTAAGTTATAGGATAAAGTTAAAGACCTTTGGAGTTATGAATTTGTCTGGAAACACGATTTTGTTTTTTTAAGAATGAGCAAACTCCTTTTGGTTTAAATTTTTAAGATTATTTAAATTATTTCCATTTACAACATAACAGAGTTTATCATACATCCTACAATCTTGGCTGTGTGCATACTACATTTCACCCAAGGTGTTGAGTATTTATTAGTAAGTTAGCAGGGGCAAGTGTACATCTTTGTCTGTGACTGAGAATGCATTCATAAGGTAAGGAAGCACAGGTGGGGGTGGTATGGGAGGGCTGATGGTGTAAGTTTTATTATTTTCCTTACATCGTTGTAGACTCCATAGCTCTCCTGCCACCGTATCACCCATGACCCATCACCATATTCCCTTGTGTTCTTCCTTCCCAGTTTGCCACCTCTTCTGCCGCCCCACCCCACCCCACCCCTCTTTACTGTATGCTTCGTATCTATGTCAGCTTGCTAGCATTGACTTTTTCTTAAACTTCTGTTTGTTTTCTCTATATTCCACATGTAAATGAGACCCTCTGCTGTGAGGTCATACCCCAAAATTACAGAATGCCCACTTTCATCTGCTCCCAGTGCTTGGATAATAACATCTCATATCCAAAATAACCAAAGTCACCCAGGTTAACACTTAGTTAAATGTTGAGACTATACTATACAAGGTCGCCTCTCTCTGGACCCCCAAAAACATAGCAGGAGAGTTAGAGCCACTGCAGCTCCATCCATCTGTTGGACTGAATCCTACCAACACCTTATGCAGTGACAATGGGTCAGGGGCAAAAAGGGACTATATCCAAACATATTTTTAAAGAGAGCACAAAAGTAAGAACATTAACTAAACTGGGTCACTGTCTAAGCTCTGTTTTAACGCTATCCCTACCCTAGTCTCAATCAAGTGGGAGACACAGTTACATAGGTGAGTGATGAAGCACTCTAACATTAGAGCAGAACCAAATCAGGGATTTCCTCTTGCTACTAAGGATACAAGACCAGCTTTTCCACTGTAATTCTATCTTTGACAGAAACTCTAATCTTGAAAATAGTGATGGATCAAATCTGACTGAGTACAGGGCAGTGAAGGATGTTGGTGCAGAGGGCAATTCGTGTCAATGCCCCTGTACTGTGAAGGCAGGTGTAAGTGTCTGAAATGAAAATAGTGGGGAAAACATAAGAGTAGAATTTATTCTCCTCTCACCTTGGTACCAACTGATTAACCCAAGGTGACACCTTTCCACACCCCAAAAAGAAGACATGGCTCCCTAGGGGAGAAGGAATTTCTGAAGCTCTTTATATCTCTTTTCAGGTTAACAGATATCAAGGGGATATGCTTTCAGGTCCCATCAAGAAGATTTTAAGCAAATAAATCAGAAGGTGTGGATTAATAATAAAATAGGTGGAAAAATAAGAAATCATCTTTCACTGTGAAACAGGACTTCATGTTGTAGCTTTACCCTGAATCTCACCAAAGAGTGATCTTTATTTATCTGGAATGACTTACGTGTGGAACACACCAAAAGTAGAAATGCATATTAAATGATTTCTAAAAGTTTCTAATTCTTCTGATTATATGGAAGTTGTTTTTCCACATATATTTAAAAACTAGTTATTGTATAGTAAACATTAGTATACTTAGTAATGACTACAACACTAGTAATGACTACAATAAATCCCCATCTCCACAAAGAAAATCATGATCAGTGGACTGCGGGGAAAGAGAGGGGGAGGAAAGATGGGAAGGAAGAAAGACAGTCAAATATTCTAAAGTCCAACTACTTTTAAAAGTGAATGAGAACATTAAAATTTCTTATCAAAGCATCTAATGATAAAATGTCAATGTATTTAAAAGTTTACTCTTTAAAAGATGCCTGGATGAATGCAAATGAGGATATAAAATAATCAACTGTCTCCCCTTCACACACATCTCCAAGGAATCTCAAATTGCTCCAGAAACACGTAACAGATACACACATGTGAAATATGCACAGACACATAGCTATGTATCTATAGAGAGAGGCACTTACCTCCGTGTCTCTGAATCTATCTTCATAATCCAACCTGTCCTTCTCTACAGCTGTCAATTTTAACTTCAAGTTAGATATTTCAGCCATGAGATCCAATTTCTGTGTTTCTAAGCATGTCCTACTCAGTAGCTCCTATTAGAATTTAGGAGAAACATTCAAAAGCTGTATTGTTGTGCAGATGTCTCATTTATACTAGCAAAGCAATCACTATAAAGAGGGGATGAAATGGATGTATGTCCACCAGACATGTGCTTTAGTGAACCGCTACTGAAGAAGAACAAGACCCATCTGTTTACAGGAGAGGCATGTGTCATGCAGATGCATGCACGCATAAACCTTACATGTTCTTAAGCCTGATGATGCCACTGATAGTGCTGATGTTGATATTACATTTTCAAGTACTGGGCACCGTCCTGACATATATTAAATGACCCTCAAGACAACTTTATGAAGCAGAAATACATAAGTCATGAATTATCCTTACTCAACAGATAAGGAAACTGAGGAACAGAGCAAAAGGTCACACAGCTATTAAATGGCAGAGTAGGGATTCAGACATATACAGTCACATGTGAGTGTCTGCTCTGTCCACTGTAGGCTAGGGTGGAATGCCTGTGTGTGTGCATGTGTGTGTCCACTGAGGGGCCTTCTCTCAAGAAGTTGGGAGTTAGGAAACCACATCAACATGCAAAGAAGACACTTAAAATTATCTTTGTAGATAGTATTTTATTCCAAATGCAAACTATGCCAACTCTCTACAATAAGTAATACTCTAAGACCCACTATTCTAGTTTTGACTGCAAACCTGCCAGCCTGGGCAAGCTATGGAACCCATACACCTCCTCAGCACACAGCCTGGGAACACGCCTCCCACCACCACATCCTACCCACCTGCTGCAGCATTTCTTCTGTGGCATTCAGCTTCTCTCGGTGCTCTTCCAGACAAAACTCCAAATCCCGGATCTTCTCCCCCTGAGCCTCTACCTGGTCTGTTAATACACTTACCTGTATTTAGAATAAGATACTGCAATGAGTTATGAGGAATCTGAAACCCCCCTCCAACTTTATTTTTCTAAATATAACAAAAACTGGAATGAGAGGACCACTCACTAAGATGGGCAGAAAACAAAGGTCAGAATGGTTTGGACCATCCTGGTTCAATGGTTTGGATCAAGCTGTCCTTCACAACTGTGGCTAACTCTGCAGGACCTTAAGTGCACCTGTCCGCCCTGGCTAATGTTGTGCATGGGTGAGCACACTCCCCAGTAAGCCAACAAACAAGTCAGCAGAGCACAGTGCACTTGTCCTGAAAATAGCTGCAGCCCACTACTTTTTTTCAAGTAGAAGCTACAAGAAGCCCCAGGTCCGGTACAAACATGCACCCCACCCTTTGTGTTGGGCACATTTCCTGGACACATTTCCTGATTTTCCCTGCACCCAACAGACCCTATATATACATCCATGGGTGGTCCTAATAAACAGACTTCGGACTCCATACCCCAGGCTTCTGCTTCATTCTCTCATGTCTCCGAGTCGCCTGTGTTCAGGCGAACATAGCAGTCAGCGCACCCCTTGGTGGGTTAGCAACAACAACCAATTTCTGATCTGAGAATTCCTCAGATCAGATTTTGGAGGAAATAGGTGCTGATTGGAGGTGGGTCACATTTCACAGGTAAGCCCTACCCTCCAATTGCATGAGAGAGAGGGTGTACACCTGCTATCTTTTTTTGGTGGTATTAAAGGGTGATAGAGGAAGTGAAGATAACATCTGAAGCAGAAATCAAACAGGACTATTCAAGTATGACACTTTGCAGAGAATAAAGAAAACAGGGAGTTCAAATTCCTTGACCTCTTTCAAGTCACTTTGTTCACAGATGTGTAAGGAGCCAGACAGTACTCAAAGTCTGAGAGGAGCCCTGGACTGAGTTCCTCACACTCAGGGTTAATTGTGAATCTCTGACCGATCCCTGACAACCACTAGCCTAGTAAATACCCTAACTTCATTTAGCCGAAAACACCAACATAAACATGTTAGGCATTTTGAGACACCATGAAGAAGCCCACTCAAAATTAGTTTTTAAATGAAGAAACATTGGTTGACAATATTATGTAGTTTTCAGGTGTATATCTTTAGAGGCCACTATCTGTAGTTACTCTACCACAGAGAGCCTATGTTACATCCTTCTCCAAGTGGTATCATCTCCCCCGCGTATTTTTAGTTAAAAAACAGAATGACAATATTCAAGTTATGAAATGTTATAAAATTTATAAATATATACATTATACAACCATGAATTTTTTTATGAAGATTTATTTTTTTAAGATTTATTTTATGCATACAGAACTGGGGTACAGGACAAAGGCACAGGGGCAGTGAGAGGATTCACCAGAGACAGAGCGGGAAGCAGAACAGGCAGATTGTCAAAGTACACTGCTGAGGGGAGCAGTGGGCAGCCAGGAGAGGTCTGCCGTGCCATGTGGATCTCCTCCGGGCAGGGGACTGAACTGGCACTGAAGCGGCTGCAGCTTGCTTGGAGTGCTCTGCTTTAACCTGTTGTGCCACCAGGGAGGGCCCCAACCTTGAGTTTCTATGTGCATAAAAAAATCAGCTCTAATGACAGAGCAGATCACAAAACTTGACCACATGACACTGCCTTATGGACTCTGGCCCTTGAGGAGCTGAGGAAGACGAATGGCAGCTACCAACACTTCATTAGCCACAGTCCTCACCACTTTCTACTGTGTACAGATGACATACCGCACTTAATTCTATTAAAAGTCTGTCTCCTGGACACATGTAAATCTGCCATCCCAATTTCAAATGGCCTTTATAATATGTCACGAGAGAAGATCAACATATAAATATCACTTGCCTGAAGAACAAGGGATTCTTTATCATTCTCTAAACGGGCGAGCCTTTCTTGGTACACATCTCCATTCCCAGATAGATGTCCATTTGTCTGAAAAAGGAAATAAGGGTAAGGCTGACCCTCTTTAAAACTGATGTACTGTGGGTAAATAAAAATTGCACCTCTTTTTAATCCAAGGAAAGTGAAATGAATTCAGCACAGCAGCTACTGACATTCAGAGAAAATGGAACAATACAAATTGGCTCATTGGTCTCGAAATAAAAGACAGGCATTGAGACACATTTTCAGGAACAGAGTAATAACTTCTCAGTAAGTACCAAATATGATGCCAAAGGAAGGGAAGCAGTGAGCACCCATGCAGGACATGCACAGTTCATGAGTGTGGATCTGTAGGAGACTTCCTTTAAACAGGAATTGTTAGGGAAAAGGATGACCTGCACAAACTCTACAGATACAGGTTTTGTGGACTCTGCCCCTACTCCAGACACCGAAACAATGAATCCCAGCAATACCAAACGGAGGACTGCTAGGACTCGATGGCGGAGTTAGGCAGCCATTTTGGCTTGTATATAAAAATGGACATGTTGGGGTGAGGGGGGTCTCTTGGCCTGGTGGCTGGCAGCTTGTTGCTTGGCCCTTCATCAGCTTGCAGCATGTTATTAGAGTTCCAGGTCAGCAGAACTGGTAGGATGCATTAACTAACTTATCTCTCTTTCCCTGAGTTATTCATTTCCTTTTCCCCTTGTAAATAAACCTATTATTATCCTTTTTGTGTGTGTCTGCCTTTGAATCTTAAGTGCACAGTGAGGACCCACAGACATGGGTTGTGCTGTAACAGTTTGGTGCCCAACGTGGTTGACCAAGTTACACCTGTGGCTGACCAGCCCAAAGTAGCTTCCCTTGCATTGCTCACTGTAAGTGTATGAGTCTGCAGGACACATCTTTGTTTCAGATCTTGAGGAAAAAAAAAAATTTTTTTTCTTTGCATTCAGCTCTCATTTGTGGGTGTGTTTTAGCTCAAACATGAGTTTAAGCAGCTTTATCCCCAGCTTGAGTTCTTTCACTTTTTCTTCCGGCCTTAAGTTTAAGTGCACCCTTTTCTTTAACTATTGCCACTAGTTTTATAAGCATAAATAATTTGGTAAAATCTGGTTTATGACAAATGATTTGCTCTTGTACATCCATGGGTGATTGAAAAGCCACTCCTACTTTACAATCTATGCTTCTGGGTGTCTTTTTGATGATGTGTGTCAGTGTCATTTACTACATTCTTGGTTCTAAAAGAGGTGGATGCTCAACTTCACCTGCTGAAAACATGTAACAGCAAATACAGGCCCATAATTCAGCTACTAACAGTATGAAAAACGAGAATCGTACTGCTTTTAACTCTATTTATCAAACTATGCAGGACCACTGGATTGCCCTGTAACAGAGTCAGTGGTGGCAACTTACCCCACAGGCTTTGTGCTGTTACAGAGAAACTTGTAGAACAAATACAAAGTACCACAGGCATCATGTGCTACAAAAAGCATGGTATCTCCAACTGTTAAGGTTGTGGAGCTGCCCCAGCATTAAAAGGCAACTCTCACCTCGGCACCTGGACAGAAGCAGGTGTATTGTAGGGGACATGAGGACATTCAGCCTGGAGCCTGGAAAGCTTCAGCCACAGGGTGTAGCATTAAGGTGTCTGGAGCAAACATGTTTATGTTATTGCCACCAACCCAAAAAGATATCTAATTCTTTAACATATTAACTGGCTTACTTATAAACCCAATTAATTTACAAGTTTATGGGTGCAACTTGGTGAAAATTTAATGGCTTTTTAATTACTTACAAAATGACATCTCTTCTATCTTCTCCTTTGAATGCATTGTTACATTCTTTAGCTTTTCTTGGTTTAACACCTATTAAAACCGTGTTTAGCGCCCACCACCCATGTGCAAGCAGGCCCCACTGGCAGGTCACAAAGCTGTTTCCACTGTCCAAGAAATGACTAACACTAACCACCAGGTGGCACAACATGACACATGGCCTAGGGTTTCAGAAAGGTCTGTGCTGTGTCTTTCGTATTTACTTTTGCAGCTGGATCTTGGCACAGGGAAACCCATCTATTATGTCAAGGTTCTCTCCCTTACAGGACTATTTATGTTAAGCTTCAGCAGGTCCCTCATGGACAAAGAGGTGCACTAACAGTACTTTAAAACAAACCAGTTAACAGCAGGACCTCTCAGGAGTAAAATCTGAGCTGAACATCTCTCCCTGTTGCAACAAGCTATTCTTTGTTCTCAGTTGTGGAATAAACAGCAGAAACTCTGTAGCAGGAGGTCCATGACCCATAGAGTGTAACCTACCATGTGACTCTGAAGCCATCCCACAAGCGTTTCTGCTGTGGAATCCGGAATCTGGCACCTCAGGCCTTCCTTCTCTTCTGTCTCCATCATCTCCAGCAGCCCACGCAGGTCCTCCACTAAGTGCAAGGCTCGCAAGCTGCCCATGAACGGGGAGGTGGGGGACTGGCAATCAAAGATCCCATTCGAATATTCCAGTGCCTTAGAACCTACACACACAATCACAGAGAGTACACGGGGTTTCCATCAAATCTCAGACCAGAGCTGACTGTGACAAGACACACCAGTCACTGAGGAACATTCAGAACAAGAAAGAGGGATAATAGCTGAAACAATCAGGTGCACCTCTCCTAGGCACAGTGGTTGGGGGTCAACATTGACGGTCAGCTACGGCACAGGGAAGCCAACCATGTGGTGCAGCACAGGGCGTGGTGGCTGTGGTGGAGAGTGAGCTGACCTGGCAGAAATGAAGAAGGCAGCAGCCAAGGCTGGGCTAAGCCATATAGTGAAAAACACACCCAACCTCTAGGGGCCACCCTGGCTAAACCCTTCTAAATTCCACCCCTTCAGGTCCCCTGGGAAGGATCTACATGGATGTGGACATGGCTTGGCATTTTTACCTCAAAGGTAAGTGGGCAGCACACAACAGTCTCACTAGGAGTCATCTCTGAAGAAGTTTGATGAATGGTTGCAAGTGTGTGAATTCATGAATAACAGAGTATGTGTGTGTGTAAACATCTCCCCAATTTTGCCGGCAGCTTATGTTTTATGCTCTTGCTAAAATCAAGTTTGAAACATCTGGAGATGGAGCCCATGCCTGTGGTGAACAATCACAATGCCTCTTTGCCTCTTGGATGGTCGTTTTCCATTGTGTCAAAGAGACATTGTGTCAAAGAGACACAGTAACCTCCTACTTGAAGGTCAGGAAGGCTGCGAAGTACAAAGCTCTACTATGGGTGAGTCCATGACCTAGTGAGCCTGGTGTCTCTCCAGCCAGCCCTATGGACTCATCTAATCAGCAGTGGTGATAGGAATCTGCTTTCAGCTATTCCTTAATACTCCACATGCCACCTTAATACTGGGCCAGACAATCTGGACCAAAATCTGCCACCCCATAATAATAATGGTAGCCTCTAATATGTTAGGCTTGCAGCTAGAAGTTTCTCTTAACTCTGAGTCAATACCCTGGAAACCCCTGGTGGGCTGAGGTAAAAATGTTAACTGAGCTGAGTCAGGAGGAGGGAAGAACAGAGGGCAAAGAAGACCAGAGAGGCAATGCATCCTGCTCCAGCAGTTCAAGTACCAGAGCCACTGACAGTGTTACTACCCACTCATGTCCCCCCAAGAATCCCTGATCGAAGTCGCCACCACAAGGTAAGGTGGGGAGAGAAAAGAGATATGAATTTAGAAAACTTTCCCAAGTGTTTACAGTTATTTCCTCTCTGTTCTCTAACATCAACTGGAAAACTACTGATGTTAATTCAAAAACATATAAACCCAGGTCCTATCCATAAAGCTCCTAACTCACTCAGTCTGAGGAGCAACCTGGGTAAACTTGATTTCCATTAATAATTCTGTGCTTGTTTTGAACCTCTGCCAGGGTTAAGGAATGACTACATTAATCCCATGGAATAGATAAAATGCAAATCTTTAACTACTTCCAAAAATATCACTTCTCTTGATGAGGGTTTCACTGAGCATGTGAAGTTCCTTTGCTAAGAACCTGGTGTTAGTTATAGTTACCTTTCCTGAAATTGAGACACAGCCCAATCTCTCTTCCACATAAAAACCCTTCAGCTCTTTGAGAGAATGCATCTTGTCTTGAGCAAGATTACACTCTTTCAGGTTCCACTTGACCAGCTCCTTCCAGATGTGGGTGCTAAATGCCTCATCTTCACACTCCCCTCCTTGAGATAAGCTTTGCTTCCCATAACCCTTTGAAAATTATACTCTAAAACTGAACACAACCCTGCAGGCTAATCTACAGAGTGAAGTGTAAGTAAAACAGGAGGCCAGCTATAACCTGCCACTGCCCTCTAGGGAAGAACCTTCCAAAGAGGAAAATGCCTTTGGTTTTCTCCAACCACTAGAACAGAGGGGTGTCAAGTTCATGACCAGAGCAGATAAGGAGGTGGAGCCAAGGCCAAGGCAGCTGGAATTCAGGAGGGCAGAGGCCCCCCATACCCTGCCTCGTACCACCATGGGAGCCCAGACTTTGAGTAGCCACCACTAAGGGAGTCTGCAAGGGAGAGAAAGGGTTCACTGTGAACATAACCCTAAGAACACAAGGGCCAGTGGGCTACGGATGCTGCTCAGCCTCCTAAATAGGGAATCGCTGAGGAGTCTGATCAGGGAGTAACATCATCAAGTCTGTGTTTTGAAAGATTTCTGAAGGTGCACAGAAGAATGGGCTAGCGTGGGAGAGCAACATTGTCGGGAAAAGCATGTGAGGGGGTTACCTGGACAAAGCAAGGCAACTGCAGCACAGACAGGATGGACATTAGAGAGGATAAAAGGGAGAGGTAGGACAGAGAACTTGATGAACAAACAAAGAGCGACAGACAGGAGCGACAATGCATCTTTGTTGGAAGTGGTGTGGCTGGAGGGCTGTGAAATTAGCTGAGATAAAGAAGATGTGGTGCTTCAGAAGAAAGGAAATGAGCTCAGTGCTTGAAATGCCAACACTGATGTGGCCACAGGATGCTTCAGGGGAGATGTACGGTTGGTAGTTAGAGACACGGACCTGCAGTTCAGAGGCTGTGAGTCCCGGTTGAGAAGCTCAAATGGAATGCAGGGAAGATACCAGAACCTTCAGGATATCGGACAGGACCCAGATCTGCAGGCTACCTGCACCAGCATGCCCTGAGATGCAGGCCCATCATCCTGGAACAAAAGCCTAGGAAATGGACTTCTAGGCATTTACAATGAAAGTTAAGACTCACTCCAGGAGAAAAAAATGGAGAAGACAAGATGGACAAAGACAAAACCATGGGAAATCTGAAAGGCACCGGGAGAGCCAGAAAGTAGAAAGGCAATGAAAGCCCAAGAGCAGAGTGGACAGCAGCACCCTGTCTTCAGGAGGCTATGGGTTACCTGCGATGATGCCGTCCATCTGTTCCAGCGCCGCAGCCAGCATGTCGCTTGCGTCACTCATCATCTTGTTATTTGTCAAGAGCAAATTCCAACCTCGGTCTGAAAAAAATCACAATGTTAACATTGCATCCTTTAAACGACACATGCTTCCTGGCAGGGACAGATCATTGAGATTCAAACCATAACTCCACCTGACTATCAGTCATGCAGAGAGAACATCTGTGGTGGTGGAGGAGCATGAAGCCAACACTGCCTGTGCCCCCTAAGTCCCTGGGTGCACCTGGTTGATCAAATAAGAACACATTCTTGGGCTCACAGCATTCCAAACCCAGGGTCATGGTTTCCGTGCTGTTCTCTAGGAGCTCTAGGTTTCCATGAAGGGCATCAGGGCTGGTTGTGAGTCTGGGAGAGGCCACAGTGGGGGCGTAGTTAGCCAAGATGGCTTCGTCCCTGCACCAGCCTATCCAATCTGTGTTTTAATTCTGCCTTTTGTTTTGTTTTGTTTTCTTAAGACCCACCTGAGACAAGGGTTTATGACTATAAGAACTAAACACATATACCCTGGTACTTTGTACTGTTATCAACAGTTCTGCTTTATGAGAGTTCATATATGTACACAAGTTATTCACAACCCTTGATTATGACAGTGACCCTGTAAAAGGGGAAAATTCATCTCCATTTCTGAAACAAGAGCAAAGATCTCTGTTGATTTCTGCACAGAAACATGTCCAGTAAACATAGCAAGAAGACATTTTTAAATTTTTTAAATTTTATTTTATAACAGTTTATTTTACATTTTTACATTTTTTTTCTATCTCAATTGTAGTCCCCACGGGTTTCCCATCACCAAGTCACCTGTGTGCCATCAGCATAATCCTGTGCACTTCCCTCCCCATCCACTCCCCCTTCCCCCCCATCCCCCACTCTACCCCCACAAAATGTCACAAGAAGACATTTTTAACCCATTGGTAGGTCTGTTTGATTTTCACTATAATACCGAATTTCTGTTCTCCTGTCAAAGGATAGCTAGATGTTGTAACTGTGTCCAGATCTATTCACTTGACTACCTGTCAAAAATGGACTGAAATTTAGGCCCTTCCTGGTGGCGCAGAGGGTTAAAGCACTGCACTGAGAAGCTTAAGCCACCTCCGCATGAGTTCGATTCCCGCCTGCCCCAGAGGAGTCCACATGGCGAGGCAGACCTCTCCTGACCCGTCCACTGCTCCCCTCAGCAGTGTACTTCGTCGATCTGCCTGTTCTGCTCCCTGCTCTGTCTCTGGTGAATCTTCTCACCCTCCGCATCTCTGGCCTGTACCCCAGTTCTATATGAATAAATAAATAAATCTTTAAAAAAAAAAAAAGGACTGAAATTTAAAAAAAAAAATTGAAATTTTTTTGTCAGCAAAATAGCTGATAGTAAAATAAGAAACAGTCAAGATTATGTGATTTTTTTCAAATGAATTGGTGCCTGGCAGGTACTAGACTAGACACACAGGTAAATTCCCCCAATGAGGCTAAGCAAGACTCTTGCTGCTCGGCAGCCAACGTGGTGCAACAAATCCCTGAGAGAAGGTGCTGACACTACCTGGCACATGGAGGCTGCTTGTTGGGTTTGTTCTCTATGGTGCCTCTAGTGAGATCATATAATGGTGATATGACATGATGTGATAGTTGTTGTCCTCCCAAAAGTGTAAAATTTTATTATCATGTTATGTGGAACAACTACTGCATGAAAATACCCGAAGCCCAAGTAAGCCCAGAAATAAGAGGGTTAATAGGCTATGTTAAGGACCCAGAGAGATGCTGAAAGTTACATGAACTTTAAGTAGTACACAATCCAAATAGGTAGTATTCAAATTTAGTGGGGGGGGGGGAGGAAAACTCCTTTCCCTGGAAAATTTGAGGGATGATAAATTACAATGTAAAGGATTCCACAATCCCTGAATTCCACATAACTGAGTGGCTTGCTTTCTCTTTCATTCTAAAAGCAGCACTCCAGAGCACTCTAAATGCTACAAAGTTGAATCTATATACAAATAAAACACAGAGACACCTGCTGGATTCAGTGGTAAACCTGAGGTAAGCTGAGGAAACCAAGGCAGGCCCATGGCCAGGAAAGCTCTGGCCACCTTGCCAGCTCAGAAAGACAAAGCTCAGCATTGTTGGAAAGCACATCTCAGAGGTCTGAACACAGAGTTAAAAGTTTCTCTTCCCTTCCATTCAGTGAGGGTTTTAAATGCCACAATGCTGAGGTATGAGAACCTAGGCCATGCTTTTCCAAGAAGTGAAGAACCAGGAGTTTTTAAAATGTCCAATTTGTTAAACACCAATCCTTTGTGTAATAAAACAAGAGTGTGAAGCTGCTATAAAAGCTTACAAATGTTTACTTTCAATCGCTACACCTGTCACAGAGCAGCCCCCACACAACACTGCAAAACAGGAGACACCACTGGCTGGGAGGGGTTTGCCAGTTCAACAGTGTTTCAGGAATTAAACATCTCTTTAATAAATTAAAAGTAGCTAAATACAGTTTTCTTGTTTGTTGGTATTCCAGGTATAGAATTCTTAAAATTGATGGAATAATGAGAGGGTGAGGACATAAGCATACATATAACAAAAGAAGAAACACGTTCAACATACAGGTGAATGGATGAATGTTAAGAAATGAATGATGTAAATAATAATCAAGGATTCAAGACAACAAAATGGTATTTTATAAATAATCAACTGGTAAAAAAAAAATAAAACAACACTACCAGTACTGTAGAGGATGTGTGTTCACAGGATCTCTTATGGAATGTAAAAAAGACTTAAAACTCAACAGTCAAATTCACTTTCATCCTAGCAGGCTTGTAGAAACATCAGCTAAACACAAAAAGTGTTCATGGGCTATTCACAAGGTCAGAAATGTGGAATAACCACAGGTCCATCCAGAGGGGAAGAGATGCATGAACTGGTGTATTCATAGGATGGAATTACTCATAGTGGTAATGACCAGTTCAAGTACTGTATGTGGGGTATGTACAAATCTGTGCAACATAATAGCAAACCAAGACTTTGGTAAACTCAAAAAAGCTTTTCATGAAGTTAAAAACAAATGCACACCTATGGATTTAATATAGCTATACAAAAAGAAAAAATGAATGATAACGTGTAATTCAGGATGGTGGCTACTTCAGGCTAGGAACACAGGAAGACAGAGTAGGAGGATGGGTCACACACCTAGTTAAATGGAGGTTGCTGTCAAGTTCCGGAGGGAGGGAACAGACTCAAAAGTGCTTATACATCATTAAAAATGAGAATTCCACTTCTGATTATAGTGGAACAGATTTTATTAGATAAACTATCCCCAAAATAGCTATACAAAATGATGGTTAAGGTATAAAAACAATTTTGAAGAAGTTGCAGAGCAACCCAAACCAGGTGAGAAGTGGAGGGAATCCTGCTCTGTGCAAAGGGAATCGTGAAATTCTCACATCCAACTTTTCACCTGTGGGCTTGTCCCGCAGGTGACACACAGTGGCTAGAACTAAGAAAATTGTTACTGGCTTAGAGAAGAGAAAGGGGTAAATTCCTTACAATATACATGAAGATGTTAAATACTCCTTCACAGTAGACTGATAATAGAGCATCATGTGCTCTGTTAAACCTACATAATAAAGAGATCTAAATAATAAGCCAATTGAGTTGTTAAATGGAATACAAAAAAAAACCCTCAATGCGAAAGTAGGCAATGGTGGCAGAACAATGACAATAAGAGAAACAGAAATCAAATAGCAAGAGGACAGACTTAAATGCAACAACATACTGAATTACACTATATATCAACAGAATAAATGCTAGTAAGAGCCAAAGATCGTGAGTTTGGTTTTTATTAAAAACATAGCTCTAACATAGAGGCATGTTTTCTTTTCTCTTAAACAAAAAGGTATATTTCAAACATAAAGAAAGAAACAGGGGAAAAGGAGACACCATGTATACAGTAACCCTAGGAAAGCATGAGTTGCAGTATCAATAAAATAAAAGCATCTTCTCATCAAAAAGTATGACTAGAAAGAAAAAGGGATATCTTATAATGAGTCAACTCATCAGGAAGTCAGAATAATCACAAATGTTTCTGCAACTGAAAACGAGCTTTCCAGACTCACGAGCAAAACCTGGAACACCTAAGGAAGAATCATAAGAATCCACACTTCCTGGATATTTAGTGCGATAGTTGATGTGGCTGGATTTAAGTCTACTGTCCCAGTGTCCTTTGGCCCTCCCTTTCAACCTTCTTTTACAATGGAGACAAAACAGAAAGAAAGAAACCCAAAAATAATAAAGATTTGTGCAGCTCTACCAACCAGTCTGACTCAATTCACTTTAAAGAATTTTCCAAGTTATATTCACTAGGAAAGGGCAACTCTGCAGACCACAAAGCCAATCTCAACAAATTCCAAATAGGCTTTAATGGACCACACAGAAGAAGAAAGAAGTATAGCAATATGGTGTGGTGAAGTTCTAATGCTAAGAACAGAATTCCCGTATTCTTTAAAATTCTGACTTGTCCCTGACTTGAGTTATTTTAGAAGTGGCCTAATTTAATGACTATCTGTGTTCATAAAGCTCTGTCAATTTCAAAACAGTCAAAGTATTTTTTTAATATTTATTTATTTATTTGTACAGAACTGGGGTACAGGCCAGAGATGCTGAGGGTGAGAGGATTCACCAGAGACAGAGCAGGAAGCAGAACAGGCAGATTGACGAAGTACACTGCTGAGGGGAGCAGCGGGCGGGTCAGGAGAGATCTGCCGCGCCATGTGGTCACCTCCGGGGCAGGCAGGATCGAACTCATGCAGAAGTGGCTTTAGCTTCTCAGTGCAGTGCTTTAACCCACTGCGCCACCAGGGAGGGCCCAAAGTATTTTTTTAATAGAAAGGTTAATAAAGGAACTTCAGAAAGTTCTACACTTTAAGAAAGAATTCTCTTGTATACTCAGAAATATTTTTGGGCAGGAGAGTCCTGTGACTGGACATCCTCACGCTGAATGCAGCGGGACATCATCCCAATATGAAGCAGAAATGCCATGATTAAAAAAATACAACATTATAGTGAGTAAAAGCAGACAGACACAAATGACTTTGGATTGTGTCACTCCCCGTATATGAAATTCAAGCACAGGTACTCTTCAGTGACACAAAGTGTAGTAACTCTTGTAGGAAGTGACAAATGATGAAATGAAAGACGGGGTGAGCTTGCTGTTCACTATCTTGACTGAGCTTGACACATATTTATACATTTGTAAAAATTAATGTTTTTGATGTGTGGCATTTCACCACATGTTAAATTTCACCTCAAACTTTCTAAATGAGGAAAAAAGTCATTTTCAGAAATGAGAAATGAAGCTCTTTTTCAATGAACTAATAAATGGACGGACATAAGCAAGACACTTGTGGATATATGAGAACACCAGGGATCGAGGACACTGAACAGTCCACAGAATTTCCATTTTCTTTGTTCTCATTCTTTGTTACCCAAATAGCTGCCAACTATAATGTGGTTTCTGGGTAGACAAGATCATAGGAATTAAACACCTTCCAATAAAGACAGCAAATTCATCTGTGGATCCTGAACAGCTAACATATACCTCCTCTTTGTGTGACATGAAGGAAAAGGGACAAGAAACAGCCACCACAGCAAAAGGGTGAGGCATGGGTCCCTGGTGCTAGATCTTTGTTGGGTGATGTAAATGGACCACGCTCTGTTGGCAGAAGTCCTCAGTCTGGTGCTTCCCTGTTCCAGTGTTCTAATAAAAATATGCTTAGAAAAGTCCTAAGAGAGCAATCTTCTGAGGATAACACTCACCTACTGTGGTAAGGAACAGAAAAAGACCCAGTAGGGCCATACGTAAGAACTGTTTCAAGTTTGGTCAGGACCCATGGCGAGCATATCTGAATGAAGTCCATTATCAGGAAACGTTCCAGCAAAGGGCGAGGTGGCAAAAGGCTGACAGAAACCCTCGCTCTTGCAGCCCTGCGGTCTGACTGAGGTCGCAGGCCAGGCTAGCCCTATGCCAGTTTGTCTAACGAAGGCGCAAGAAGATGAGAAAGCTTGTTCTCCGCTTTGATGAGAATGACATTTGTCTCAGTGTTCGCAGTTTTCCTTAGGTAAAAGATTCACCTTTGAAAGAGAATTTCTATGCTTGTGCCCAGAGATGAATACAATCACGGACATTGAGACTCTTAGGAGAAGAAATCCCTTCAGTGAAAGAATGTTTCCACATGTTAAACCAGGAGGGTGGAGCACCAGGCGGCTATCTGATCATTATGAAAATGATAGATAGTCACATAAAACACCCACAGATTTCCCACCAGTTTTCCCTCCAAGGTCTTGTTTCCTGGGGTTAATCAATCACACAATGACTTCCAAGGTAGGTAACGCTGGAGAGATATGAATGTTCAGTGGTGAACTCATTGGAGCATATACTCGTACTAATTCTTAATGAAGAGTTCCCATACAATCTGAAGCTTGCATCATTATCATATCAGGCAATGTTACTGCAATTTAAAAAAATGGAGAGACCAAAAGAATAGGAAGGACTAGGGATCTCAAGGCAAGAGCAGCACAGTAGTAGCACCCCAGAAGTGTCAGAGGTAAACCCTCAGCCCCACCCACAGCCTGCCTGGTGAAGTGAATCTGCCCCACATTCCTTGGGGGGAGGAGGGAAGGGAGAGCATAAACTCCCCAGGGAGGGAGGTGTCACCTGGTAATGTTGTAACTGGCTCCCAAGGTAAACAAAGCCCAGGGCAGAGCTGTTTTCCCCAGCCCTCCTGCCTCTTTCTGAGGATCCAAAAATAACAGCTCTGAAGAAGCAACTCAGGCTTCCACTCCACCAATCTCGCCCTTGAAATTTCAACCATGAAATCAGTGAGATGCCAATATTTAAAAGATTCTTCCACCAGCCTCCTTGTTTCCCAGATGTCTGCTATGTATCTGTCATCACATTTCTCCTCCTCCCCACTGAGCCAGTCCAAAGTCTTTTACTTCCAATCTACTCTTACAGTCTCCATATTTAAATCAGAATCATTTGAACAGGGCAACACTGTGAAAAGTGAGGGTTGAGGGGTAGGGGTATGTGGAAAACAGACAAGTTTGGGGATCTGGGTGGAGGGATGAGAGTGAATGTTACAACAAACATTTGTCAAACTTAAGTACAATATTAACAATATAACTGAACACTTGAACAACATGTTGCTATTGACAAACTACTTTTTGTTACTATCTTTGAAGTTCTTTATTTTTCAGAGATTAGCAAAATATAAATCAGCTAATATCTGGAATTTGCTTTAAAAATAGTGAAAAAGTATAATGACAGATGAAAGGAGTTTAACCATGAGCTGAGAGTTGTCAGAGGTGGGTAATAAGTCCATAGGGGTAACATTGCGCTCTTCTGTCTACATTTTCATATCTTTGAGAATTTCCAGAATCAAAAGTCTACATTTTCTCACCCACATCTTTAGACTACTGGATTTTCTAACACCCTTGACCACAAAACATTGCTGTATTTTATTTTCCTATCATAATCTCCAGCATACCAAGGGCTCACCAAATATTTGCAAACCAAATGACAAAATACTTATTTTAACCACCTGCATAAATACACACACAGAAAATGGGACAACAGCCTCTCATCGGCAGAGCTGTGAGACGAGCATAGAAGCGGGGGCTTTCACAACTGCGCAATAGTAAAATGGAGTCATAGAAGATGGTAGGTATTTAAAGACATGAAGCATCAACCAAAACAGCACAATTAGGATAGAGATGGGTCTTCTGACTCCATGTGACTAGTATTTGAGTGACAACCAAAAGAGAGCTGATAAAAAGGTTCATAGGTCAAGACCAGATCTCTTATGTTTTTCAATAAAAAGACAGGAGGAACAACACAGGGAGTACGGGAACCCCAGGTTCCCTTCCACACATGTCCCATGAGGGAAACCATCAATCTGCCTGTGAACAGACAATCCACGACTAAATTCAGAAGTACGGAAACAAAACAACATGACGAAATCACATCATTGTTTGGAGTATGCTGAAGGAGAGACTTATGCAAGGAATCTCACAAAGGACCAGGGGACTAGAAGGTACATAACACACGTCAAAGTCATCTAGAATTTGAGAACAGCTTTGTTGCACCAGTGAAACCGCTTAATAAAACATTCAACTGAAATGTCTAGTGGATGACTCAGACTGAGCAAGAACTAGGTCTCCTCCCATTTCTCCTGCCAGGTCTCAAATACTTCAAGTCACCAGCACAGACATGTCCTACCTAGTGGAAATGCTTCGTGTAGGCCCCATGTGGCCTGGCTCTCAGGGCTCTGAGACAGCCTATACTGAAATCACCCTGATTTAACCATGAAGCAGACCTACTGAGCAAGAGCAGGGATGTAACCAAGCAGGCACGGAGAGACACATCCATGTTATCAGAGGCTCAGAACAACCTCTAGAGCTTCATGATACATGCCTTTTTGTATTTGTTATTACTAATAAGTCACTGGGCTGAAGATATTTCCAGAAGTTGTCCAGTATTTTCCTTCTAAACATGACAGAGCTATTTGAACTTGGAGGCAAACCAAGACCACGTGGGGTGTGGGCCGCTGATCTGGCTATGTAGTCGCCAGGGTATCCCTTTGGGCAAGTGGAGGGTCCACCAGTTCCCAACTGTGTAAATGTTCCTGGAGTTTGTTCAGGACACTCTGCAGATATAGGTTTTGTAGACTCCACCCCCTACTCCAGTCATTGAAACTACAACTCCACCCCCTACTCCAATCACTGAAACTACAACTCCCAGCAATACCAAAGGGAGGACTGCAAGGACCCAAGGGTGGAGCTACGCAACCATTTTGAGACTTTTTTGGATATATAGAACAGCCTTGGGCTTCCTCTCTCCCCCCTTTGGCCTCATGCTGGTGACTGGTCATTTGGCTCTTGATGAACTTTCAGTGTGTTGTTGGGGTTCCACATCAGCTGAACTGGTAAGATGCTCTAGTTAACTTGTATCTTTCTCTCTTTTTCTCTCTTTCCCTGGGTTGTTCCTTTTCTTTCCCCTTTGTAAATAAACTCACTATTGACCCTTTTTGTGTGTGCCTGCAGTATAACTGAATTTTAAGCACGTGAGTGAGGACCACAGACAGGCAACCCAGTTCACATTGGGCTGCCCTGTAACAGGAGGGCAAGTGCCACATTCAACATCTTCTCATGGACACCTTAGGGATATAAATCTAGAAGTGCCTTCTAGGAGGGCAGGGGTTTTAAGCATGTTTTGTCTGGAGAATGAAATGTTTTGAGAAACACAAGAGTACTGAAAATAATACTGGTGTTTCTGCCACCCCAACGACATAGGCCACCTCAGAATTCAAGGATTATGCCTCAGTAGCTGCCATCTAGGACCACTAAACAAGACCATGTCCATTTCCTTCATCCTGACTCTTTTTTTTTCCTGTTTAAGTTTCCTTGGGTTTTCAAAAGGAATGCATCCTCCAGAGCTCCTTGCCAGGGTGAAGATCCATCCTTCCTTAGGGACCCTGCACGCCTCCCTCAAGATACTTCCTTCTTCTTCCCATCACACCAGCTTGTTCTTGCTTGGGACATGCCTGGCCCATGAGCAGTAAGAGCAGAGCCACAAAGGGACCCAAGCCTCCTGCTTGAATTGTCACGGTATCCTATACAGAGTGAATGCCTAAGCAAAGTCCAGCTGGTCCTTCTATGTCAGTGTTTCTCCAGGTGGAATCCACCAGCAGTGGTGCTGAGGGTGCAAATTCCAAGCACCTGTCTTGGCCCATTAAACAGAGTGCTTCTAGGGACACAGATCTGCACTCTCCACACCCAATAACAGGTGCCCATAGCTGTAGCAGAGGAAGGCCACCTAGGGGACAGCCCGGCTTAGCTCACTGTGTGCTTCCTGAGCACCCAGCAGAGAGGGAAGTCCTGGGCTGGGATGAACAGATTCAGAAGAGCTTCTTCTGTTCTGGACCTGAGTGTACTTGCTAAATGTATTCTGAAAACTATACCATTCATTCAGTCAATCAGTCATGTGCAACATACTTCCCATCAGCATATCCTCCCCATCTTCCAGGGATGGAAGTGTTTTTTCAGTCCTAATGAATTTGACCTTTTTACTTTCAGTCCCGATTTGTGGCTTTAAGACCCATTTGGAGGAATGCATCTGCCTGTTCCTCTTGGCCTTATTCATTTGTCACCAGCTAATGTTTATATTAGCTCCCAGAAAATTTAAACACAGACTTTTAAGTGTAAAAAGAAAAGACCAAATTAGCTGCCAAGTGGCAACAGTGTTATTTATAACCAGGGACTCATGGTCCCACAGCCAAGAGTATGTCCTATCTTTCATTACCAAAGCTCAGCCTGCTCCCCCACAACCAAAGGCCCTCAGCCTCCAACTCTAAAGTGGGTACAAGAACCCCACCCCTAGCTCCACCCCCAAATACCACAGACAAAACAGAGCCAGTCAAAACAGTTCCTACAAAGCTGATTAAAAGAAGCAGATGGAAGAATAGATTGTTAAATCTCTTAAAATAAGGCAGCAGGGAGGAGTAGAGGATGTCTCTCCTGAAGTCAATGCTGGGCTTTCCCCAATCAACTCATGCTGGCTTTATTCTGTCAGTTGCACACAAATCCCTTCTTAAAAGCGGTACTGTCTAATTAAAATTTCACCAGTTCTTTCTAAAGTAAACTGTGTAATGGAAAAATCAGACACACTCATCCTCAGTCTACAAAAATTGCTAGTCTCAGGCAATTCCAACAGATACTCTTAAGTTTTACTTTAAGGGAAAAAATTGCCAAATTCCATTCCAGAGATTTAAGAGGGTAACTGTAATAGGTCTTCATGGAAGGACCCTTTATTGACTCATTCCTATTAGGAGGAAAATGCTTTTGTTTCTCCCTAGATTGAGGTTTAAGTTACATGGAGTACAAGTCACCCTTTCTTAGATGTATTGTTTGATGAGTTTTGATAAATGTACAGGCCTATCACCATCAAAACAGAGCTGGCCTGTTGCTAAGTGCAGCTCCCAAGCCCCTGCAACGTGAGCAGTCTGGAATCAAATGTGCTGTGAGTGACAGGGCACTGAGGGTCCAAGTCTTGGTTTGGAACACTGACGGCTTAATAATTTCCTGAAGTTATGATAAAATGACAGTGTCCTGTACATACTGGGTTCAGCAGAAGAAAGTAATTTTACTTCTTTGTTGTTGTTGTTGTACCCATTAGAAAATTAAAAGTTACTGGCTTACCAGAAAGAAAAAGAAAAATACCAGATGGTTTCGCTCATAACAGGAGTATAATGGACCAGGCAAGAAAATAATAAGAATAGCCATATACCAGAGACATTTTGTGGGGGTGGAGTGGGGAATGGGATCAAACTGGGGCAGGGGGTGGGGGAGAGAAGAGGGAAGAAGAGGGAAGTGCACAAGACTATGGTGATGGCACATGGGTGACTCGATGATGGGAAACACACGGGGATTACAATTCAGATGAAAAAAAAAGTACAAAATGATGTAAAAATAAACTATTATATTTATTTAAAAAAAAAGTTATTGGCTTACATCAGTGCCTCCAATTCCATTTTTATTTCAGGGCAGTGATGATACAGATTCCTTCTAAAGAGCCAAAACATTCTTGTGTACAGTGCAGCACATACTATTCACCCACTCCCAGCTCCTAGCAGCGCTCACCCAATTTCTAGCCCTGAAGTGTTGCTTCTAGAAGGGAGTCTTTTAAAAATATCCCCCTTGACCACTTTTTGTCTTCTACATTCAAATTTCTTATAATCATTTTATAGTTTTTAAAAAGTTATTTTATCTTCAGATGATTTTAAAAAGCCTTTCCTGACCTCTTCCTCATTATAATGAACCAGTTCACAAGCTGAGAGGCCCCCCACAGATGCATTCTGGGTAACAAATGGAGCCATGCACAAGTGGTCCATAATTAAATGGAGACGCTGTGCAGACACACAACAGCCTGCATTCACAGAGCTGCAGGGGCAGGGGGCCTCTGGCAGAGGTAGGGAGTTCTGAATTTTCTTTGGCCTCAAGGAAGTAGACACAAAGCTTTATCTGTGTTAAAAAAAAAAAAGGGGTGTGTGTGTGGTGAACTGGACAGAAATGCAAATCATTAAATCGTTTAAAGGTGGGAGGGGGAGGGGACAGCAGCTTTGGCCCCTAGGCCATGTGTCCCTGTGATGTCAGATGTGAATGGCAGGAGAGACTCAGATACATTCAACCTTCACTCCCTCCAGCCACCATCCCAGGCTCACCCATCCCATACTGCTGTTCTTCTAATTCCCTTCCAATTAAACTGAACTTAATTGTTATCTATAAAAAGCAGTCACATTAATTCTTTAGATACTTCCTGCCATCTTTGTGATTTTCCAGAATATAAGAGAGACACTATAGGTTCTTTGTGATCGTTTCCTTAGATATCCACTTCTGGCTCCCACCTCTGCCTCTTTTTCTTCACAACCCTCTACAGCAGCTTACAAAAGTATTTCAGGACCAGTCCTGGTAGGCAAGGTAATAAAATGCCAGTCCTCTTAGTAGGTTTGTGGTTTCATGTCTTCTCTGAAATAGCCAAAACACGACCATACCCTCTCCATCCCCCCTCTGCCAAAGATTTCTTGTGGAAAACTTTCTACACTAGGGACTTTCCACCCAGTTCAGTTCAAGGATAAGAGCAGATGTCAGACAATTTGTACCTTTGCCATCTAAACACCCAGACAGGTTGACATTTGTTGCCCTAAAAGGATCACTGGTGGGCATTTCCACCCCAACAGGACAGTCATTAGAAATGGAAAAGTATGCAGTGTGGCCCATGTAAAGCAGCACACTGGAAAAAGATGCTGACTCTGGTGGCCCTTGATGACTGAATCCCAGAGAGATCACAGATCAGTACCTGCTGGGGAAAGCAGACACTCTGGATCAATGCCCAACCCTAGCCAAGACCTACAGACAACCACTCAAACACAAATGAATCAGCAAGTGCACGCGATTGTGAGGGCTGAACAGGGTTGGAAACAAGTCTGTGTTTGAAATCTCTAAATAAAATTAAAACATTTTCATCTGAGGGGCAATGCCAACAAAAGAGGAAGCTGTTTCGGTTTCCTCAATTATACACTAAAGTAAACCATTTGCTGTATATCCCAAAGACATCATCTCCAATCATACCAAAACTCTACAAGACATTACTGGGCTAGAAATGGACTTGCTGTCACTAGGAGTAACCTGGAACGTGGTAGACACTCAATGGGGAGGCATATGGCTATTAAATTCATTTTAAAACTCGAAATTAAAAGTTGAAATTCCAATAGAGAGCTAGATGACAAAAACTAGGATCCCTTATTTGCTGTTGCGTGAGCCACTATTAGTCTTTCCTGAAGTAAAAATGAGCCTTGATGATCAGAAGTAAGCCTAGAAAATTTAATACATTACACACTGAGCAACTGTACAAATGATGGATATTTAGTTCTCACTTAAGAAAAATAATCTCCATCGGCCCTTCCTGGTGGCGCAGCGGGTTAAAGCACAGCGCTAAGAAGCTAAAGCCACTTCCGCATGAGTTCAATCCCCCCATGCCCCGGAGGAGATCCACATGGTGGGCAGACCTCTCCTGATCCGCCCGTTTCTCCCCTCAGCAGTGTACTTTCTCGATCTGCCTGTTCTGCTCCCCACTCTGTCTCTGGTGAAGCCTCTCACCTTCCACATCTCTGGCCTGTACCCCAGTTCTGTATGAATAAATAAATAAATCTTAAAAAAAAAAATCTCCATCATATAAAAGCAATAGGACCGTGGAGAATTCAACCAAGCCCAAGAAGAGCTTTATACCTACAAAGGCTACAGGGTGGATGGGAGACAATCTGTCCCTGGTCTGCTGTATTGCCTGTGCTTTCAGCAAAGACTTTGACATGAGCAGATGTGACAACATTCAGGTGGTGATACTTTCTCACCTGTGCTCTGGAGAAGTTAGCACTGGAATGATCAGCTTTTGTCAACTGATGACCAAGTCAACTGTGTAATCTCAGATCATGTTCACAGCCTAGCGCTGTCTTCTCATCCATCAGCTGGTGTAGATGCGGGGCTGTTCATGAGGGGACAGCTATTCCCATGTTGCATCAACTGAATATAAGAACCTGCCCTTCCCAGTGGTTCAGCATTTCAAAGTGGGCCCTCAGCTGTGATTCCTGTTTGTAAATGCTTTGGAGGATATATTGTCACATGGCCCTGACAAGGAGGTCAGCAAAAGCCTGAGGCTAGCCTAGCGCCCCTGCTCCTGATGATGAAACTTTTATTTGTTCAGAGTGGGATCCAAATGCCAAAAAGGACAGAGCACATAGCCTTTCTGCTGCAGCCCTGCCTCACAGAACCAGGCAACCCCTGGTCACAGGTGGTCACCTATGGCTAGGTAAGCTAAGAAACACATTTCTCCTATACTGGTAACTGCACAGTGACCAGTGGCATTCTGGTCAGGGCTGAAGTTTTCAAAACAAGGTGAGTAGTGTTTCTGTACATACTGGCCCCTACATGAGTGCGGAAGAATTTGTTCTAGGAAAGATGTGTGGAAGGACCTGTCATCCCATCCACCGCACTCATGACAAACCCGACCGACCCTTGATAGACAAATAACTGTGAGGACAGGTCTCGGCAGCAACAGTCAGCCCCAGAGGGTAAATGGGCTCTGGCAGCAGATGGGGCTGGGGCGGGGGTGCTATGAGCTGCACAAGTGATGATCAAAACACAACTCAGAGTGTAGTCCGGTGGATGACAGGTCCCTGACAGTGCAGCAGCTGGGTCACCCTGACTCTGGCCTACATCCAAACATACTCTCTTCACTCCCACCCTCCTTAGTAAGTACATGAGCATTGAAAAAGCCTTGACTGTTTGGAACTGAACATGTAAAACGCAGCGTCAGAAGCTAGACTTTCTTCTCTCTGCCCCCCAAAATAAATACTGCAAAAATATTTCAGTTAAGAATTGAATTTACAAAAAGGGTTATCTTTTTTTTTTTTTTTTAAGATTTATTTTTTTCACACAGAACTTGGGTACAGGCCAGAGATGGGGAAGGCGAGAGGCTTCACCAGAGACAGAGGGGGGAGCAGAACAGGCAGATCGACGAAGTACACTGCTGAGGGGAGCAGCGGGCGGATCAGGAGAGGTCTGCCACGCCATGTGGTCACCTCCGGGGCAGGCGGGAATCGAACTCATGCAGGAGTGGCTTTAGCTTCTCAGTGCTGTGCTTTAACCCGCTGCGCCACCAGGGAGGGCCAAGGGTATCCTTTTTGATTAAACAGAACAGGCCATGAAAAGAAGGGGGCTCCAGCCTCTTCCATACAGTCTCACTGGAACTCTACACAGGAGCTTCTTATTTTCTTTTATAGTTGTAAGATAAACACACCATGAAATTTAACAGCTTAATCTCCTTTAAGTGGGTGGTACAGCAGCATTAAATCAATTTCACATTTACATCAGTCTTCCCTCCAAAGGTAAAACAATACATTAATATGAAAAGTGTTTAATCTATGCATGAGATAAATTCACATCAAGCTGTGGACAGTGAACATGAGAGAAAGTGGGGGGAGCAAAGAGGTAGGGGATTTCTTTAACAAAAGGAAATAAAAGAAGAAAAAAAAAAAGAATATGGACCAAAGGTGAAGACCTGGCCAAAAAGTTGAGTTGCAAGTTTATAGACGTTTGTTACATCATCCACGACACTTTATGGACTCTTTTTAAAATTACATGGACCTAATTTTGGACTTGGGGATAGAGCCCTCTTCTAGTAACATCTTCCACAACCCCAGTACAATGAGCAGTCAGGAAATTAACTTTGGGAGAGTTTTATCTACCAAAATGAAGACTGCACCGGCCCGGTTTCCCATCATGTCCCTCCTCTGTTCCACCATCTGCCCTAGAGCCCCAAGGCATGTAGCCACTATTTGCCATCTGCGACTGTCAGACTTTTCTTGCTTAAGACCTTGACACTTGTCAAGTTACTCTGTTGAACATCTCACAATTGGCGTTTGTCTGCTACTGTCTCACCGTGAGGCTCAAATTATGCATTATTAGCAAGACTACCACACAAATGATGCTGTGTCCTCAACACCTCAGGTCACAGGGTCTGTATCATGTGAAAGAGCTCACAGCTTCAAAGAATGTAAAAAGAAACTTATTCCAGGGAACCAGTTCATTAGTATGGTGATGGAGGCTGAGAATTCCCAAACTCTGCTGCCTGCAAGCTGGAGAACCAGGAGAGCCAGGACTGCAGGCCCAGTCCATATTCAAAGGCCTGAGAAGCAGGGGAGCTGATGAAGTAAAGTATAGTCTGAGCCTGGAGGCAGGAGAGGAGCCCCCTCCCAGCTCAAGACACTTGGGAGAGAGACAGATTCCCTTTAACCCATTTTGAACAGTAGCTCAATCTAGGCTTTCCAAGGGTTGCATGAGACCCACCCACCTTAGTGAAGACAACCTTCTTTGCGTGCAAATGCTATTTAATCTTACCCAGAAGCACCTTACAGACACACCCAGGATAAAATTCCACCAAATAACCTGGTAGCCCATGGCCCAGACCAGTCAAACTGACATTAAAATCAACCATCACTGTAGCTTGACTTCCAAATTAGAAACTTCCTACTCTATAAAATTTAGGTTACATATCCCATCAAGTCAAATGGGTTTTAGGGAGTGTTCCAGTTTCTAAAGTTATCATTATTAGTAGTTTCAGGCCTAAATCACTGTGAATTTATGACATATTTATCATTATTTTTGGACCTCCAGAAACGCCATTATGGATGTTTTTGCTCAAGGAGAAAGGTAATGATGAGCTAGCTTCTACTATTTAGATAATATAACTGTGATCCTAGAAGCAAGACCAGCAGGTCAAATTAAGGCCTTAAAGAAAGGAACATCCAAATGTTAATCTCCTGCTCTGTTATTAGAGATGACCCAAAGTTACATTAGAATGAACTGCACTGCTTGGCAGGGCATCCCCAGGATGACATGTATTGTGGCTAATTCACAATACTTCAGCAAAGAGAACCCCTGTGTAAACCAAAACACATGACTATTAATAGTGATGATCCTTTTTCTGGGAGAGGCAAGAAGTGAGTACCAGGGACTTTCACAACTGAGCAGTATATTTAATATCAAATTTACACACATATTGTTACAGGGCAGAAAGAAGGGCAACACTGAACCCCCAAGCCTGGCTGCTCTAAATAGGTTCTGCCATCTTCTGCATCAAGACAAAACATGTAAGACTTCAATGAAAAGGGACTTTAATACAGTGAGTATACAATACAAAAGACAACGAATGTAATGTCTAAATCAAACACCTGAAGCTACCCATCCCCTCGTGGGCAAAAGTCAACCCAAAAGGGATTGGCTCAAAGCAAGGCCTGAAAGCCTGCCACTAGACTAAAGCACCTTCTGGCCAGGACCCATAGGAAAGCGTCAGAAATGGCCAGACAAGTCTGGGAGGAAAAGAGCAAAATCAAAATCAATGTAAACGCTGTCATAGTCACCTCCCTACAGGCATCTCACCCACATCTGCCTTAGCCAGTCCAGGGTCAAGAAACAAACACGGTTTCTTCATCACATGCTTGCTGCTCCATGTGGCTTCCTCAGGTCCCTTCTGGCTCTCCATTCTGCTTCATTCTTCTCTTCTCTTCATACTCCTTCTCTTCATACTCCTTCTCTTCTTTTTCTCTTTAGCTCCACCCTACTTCTTTCTGGGAGGGGCAGGAAACCTGGAACTCCCTGTTTTCCTAGGGACTACCCAGTTAAAATAAGTATAAACAGCTGGCCCTTTGACAAGACAGGTCTGAACCGAGTGGTTCCACCTCTGCACATGGACACCTCACCAAACAGGTTATGGAGACCTGAGTTTGAGAACCAGAGCCAGATGAGGAGGAAGGAGAGATGGAAGGGGCAGGGGCAGAAACCAACAGACATGAGACCATCTGCGGGAGGGAGGTTGCTCAGAACAGCTTTGAGATGTGGGCACAGAAACTACAACAGGCACTGGAAGAAGGGTTGGGTCCATACAGGAGCACTTTCAGGGACTGAAAAAGCAAAAGGTATCACAGACACTGCCTTTTCCTGCTCTTCCCACTACTTGCCTGCTCCTCTGACACCCCAGAGACAGTAAGACACGGTCTTCCTTCTCTTGCTCCTACTCCTCCCCCTGCTCCTCCGTCTCATGCTCAGCTTGAAGAGCACAAGGGTGAAGACTTTATGATGACCTTTTACTTCATGAACAGGAAATATAAATATGTGTGAATCACAGCTCATGTTACTGTAAGACTTCTGGGCAACAGAGGACCATTAATAAAGTTCTGTGCAAGTCAAATGTGATATCGAAATTTTTACAGTGTATGGTGTGGGGAGGTGGTCAGTGCTCTTAGTCCCTAAGTTGTTCACGGGTCAACTCGGTGTGTGTGTGGTGTGTACTATGTGTGTGGTGTAAGTGTGCATATATGTGAGTGTGGGTGTATGTGCATACACATTTAGATTTATGCTCTATTTGGACAATTATAAAAACAATATGATTTCTTTTAATGCTATTTAAAAATTGAAATATTTTAGAAAGTGACCAAAAGCAAACTGAAGTCACACTCACTGTTCCTGCCATCACGACAATGACTGCAAGTAGGGGTCCCTGGCTGTGAAGTTCTGACCAGACCGGAAGTGTAACTACATCTGCCAAGATGATTTTGTTCTTAGGAACTTTTTTAATTTGGTTCATGCATAGGGAGATCCTTCTTGTCTCACACTTGTCCTCAAAATCACACATTTGCAGATAATGAAAGATCCACCACCTCCACTTTCCAAGTACCTGCTAAGAACAGAGTGGAGCAAAGTGGCCAGACTGGAACTGTTGAGTCCCCAAGTAATTCCATTATGCTATCAGGGAAGGGTCACTGAAGTCTAGGGGAGGGCACCCAGGGAAAGGAACTTGGAGTGCCAAAGAGGTACCTCGAGGAAGGAAAACCATAGCTCCAGCTCTAGAAGGACCAAGACACCACCTGGTACCCAAGAGGCTGTTAATTTGGCGCCAAAGAGAAAGGGCAGAAATCCAGTGAACAAAAAAGGTATAAAAAATGCAGACAATCCCAGCAGAAGGCAGACTCGTAGCTGGGAAACAAACCAGAAAATAAATGAAGCTGCTCAACCAGACACTATGCCAATCTCCATCTTCACTTTCTCCTTCAACATCAGGGAATAACATACACCCTGCAACCTGCCCCTCTGCCCATGAACCCGTCACTCTTGACAGAATTGTTCACCTTTTCTACTTTGAAACTGTCCCCCTGAATGAATTCCCTGCCCATTTTATTTGCAGGGGCTGGGTGGTGGGGGAAACTGACTCCCATGCTGTTCCCTCCTCTCACTGCCTCCCTCCATCATCTCTGAAGTACTGTCTGAACCACTGCTGCTATTTCATCTCTTCTTGCTCATCTCTCCACCTGGAGCAACATACTTCCTTCTCAAAAAAGAAGACGAGTAAACCCCACCAGCAAGCTCAACTGGAAATTTCAGCTGTTTAAACCATGTCAAATATTTCAGTCTATTCTGAATAACTTGGAAGAATGCTTCCTTAGGAAACATCACCATTCCATAAGGCCAGAAGTCCCTTCCCAGAGAAGATGGCCTTCCACCATCCCATTGGCCAGGTCACAGTTGCTCTTCCCCAACACTGGCTGTTTCCCACTCAGTGTCCTTGCTCAGGTAGGCTGTCCTCTCTCAGTCCCACCTGCTTTTTACCCCAGTCACTTCCACTGCCCTCCCACAAGGAACCTCTGTGCCCCCTCAGCTGGACCTTGGCTGAGTGAGGAGTCTCTGTTCCTTCTCCCATTCTCCTGATATTATTTTTAAGCTCTGATGCAGCACTTACCATGCTGTCCTATAATAAGCACTTTATGTTCGCCTCTCGACAGGATCTACATTCCTCAGACAGGAACCGCCTCAGGCACCCACATGACAAGGGGCAGTGACCTCTTCCCTCCACAGGGATCCTCTTCAGCCCTACGGGTGTGGAGAGATGGCACTCACATAGCAAGGGGCCAGCGCCAGGGCTTTTACCCCTTTTTCCTCTCGTTGAACATTTCTGATTATAACATGAGTCCCTGTGTTGCCGTGGTAACCAACAGTACCAGAACACAGACTTCTGGCAGTTGGACTCTCAGCCACTGAGACTCAGGATATGAAGGATTTTTAACTAAGGTTCCTAGCTTATGGCTCAGGAGCAGACCCGGACAGGTGGTGACGTGGGGGGGGG
>NW_004567137.1:2688651-2696687 GCF_000260355.1 Condylura cristata
GTACATGTGTGCATGTGTGTTCCCCACAGAACATACTGGGCATTACAGACACAGTTGGACTAGTAAGGCCCATCCAAGGTGGGAGGCTAGGTCTCTAGTAGGCTACCTGCACATTTCCAGAAAGCCATTTGGTGTCATCAAGAGTCTTAGTGTATCTGTGGTCTTGGATCCTTTTAACCCGCACATGGGAATACAAAGAGATTTATTGACAGTTTGTTGAGAATTTACTGAATACTGAGAATAGTTACTGAAACTACCAACTAGCAGTCCTTAATAAGTCATTAAAAAGGACAGAGGTGCCAGACATGTATTTACCGGGGATTTTGCCATAAAAGAGAGTAAGATCAGTTTCAACCACTGATGTGACATTCACATGCACTTCATTCCACATGCACATGCATGTACGTGTATGAAATGATAAGGAGACCCACCAAAAGTGCCCATGAAAGTTACCATTACCTCTGGATAGTGAGATCACATGTTTATTTTCATCTTTATATTTGCCAGTATTTAAAAAAAAATCCTGCAGTAGCCTGTTTTATTTATAATACAATCTATCTGAACTTCAATTAAGACAGAATATGGGTGGTATATGCTAGAATGCATAGTAAGCTGGATTGTTACGTGGATTTTTAAGGAGGAGGGCTGCCTTTTTTGCCCTTCGCTGGGAACTGAAGAGAGAACAGACTTCTATCAGAATACGGCAGTTCCAGACAGGAAAAGGAGGATATTGTTGTGAAGTCAGGACTCCCCTTTTCTCCTCCTGAATCCCACCTTTTTTCTTTTCCTGTTGAAGCTTCCTGAGATAAGGGAGAACTGAGATTGGAGCTGGCAACTCCATGGCGCACTCTTCCTGCAGCAGCAACCCTAACGACAGTGAGGACCGCAGCTCAGAATCAAACCTGAGCCTCTCGGTGGGCTATTTCCCCTGTGAGGATGCCTCCTCCTACGAGAACACAATCTCCTGTGAAGATGCAGTATCTGAGGGTCCATCGGTCCCCTTTGTTCCTCAAATTCAAGGGACGTGGTGGACTGAAGGGACTGGGAGACTTGTAGGGAAACGAGACCAAGTTCAGGCCAGCCCAGAGCAGTTCTGCAAACTAAGCATTAGTCTGGCCTGGGATGTTGACATGGGAGCTCACCATGCCGACCCCATAGCTCACCTGGACCAAGTCAGAGACACCCAGTGGATTGACAAGCACCCCCATAGGAGGACACAACTGACGCTCAGCAAACTCCACAGCCTTATGCAAAAGCTTGACAGATTTCTAGAAAATCTGAAAGATGAAGAAGATGATGCCTCTGTGTTCCTTGAGCCTGCTCAAGATGAAGATTCCCAGCTGTTCAGTGGCTTCCCTCCAGATACGGTCCAGATCAGCTATCAGGAACACAATGTTTGTCAAGATCTGTCCAGGCTGATGAACCCACTGGAAAAGGAAGAGCCTATACAGCCTCCCCAGATGTCTTCATGGCTCCAGGTACATGAACTTCCTGAGGTGAGAGAGATGCATCCCAAGCAAAAAGGGGCCAGGCCATGGGATTGTAGGGCAGGTGGAACGTGGGAACAGAACCACCAGGATGACTAACAACAGCAAGGAATGGGCCAGGGTTGGGCTGAAGAGGAAATAGTCGGGAGAATAGGGAGTAGGAAAGTATTGCCCTCCCAACCGTGGATGCATGTAAGTGTTAATCAGTATTAAAACACTAGAGGTTATTTGGACAAGAGAATTTGAGTCACAGGCATGGCTCATCATCAACTCCACTGCAGTCCAGGGGGCACCTCTCTAACTCATCATTCATTTTCTTGGCAGAGGTCAAGTCAGGTTCCTGGAAACCAGAGAACAAACACGATGGAGGCCTCCCGAGGCCACACGCAGGCTGGGTCCTGTCTGAACTTCAGGTGGGTCTTCCGCTGGCTCTGGCGGCAAGTCCTCTCCTCACTTCCAGGGAGAGGGCACCCTGACCAGGCTCCCAAGAACCCCCATCAGCTGGCACAAAAGAAAAGACTCTTTCATAGAGGCAAGCGAATCCAACCTCAGGAATCCCTTGAATTAGGACAGCTTGTATTGCCAGATTTTTAAATGTTTTCATAGCCCCTGTTCTATATTCCCCAGATGATAATTTTCCCCAAAATAAACTAAACAAATAGTCTTGTCACCCATCTCTTGTTCTTTCTAAGTCTCCCCGGGACTCATATGTGGTTGAGGCAACTGAAATGTACTCTCAGCAAGTCTAAGCAACAGCATCCTTCCTCCCCTGAAGCTATTCTTTTTCCCTCCTCTCCTCCCACCCCTTCCTACTGCTCTCTCTTATTTTATACATTTTAATATTTTTGGTTCTCTCTTCAAGATGATAACTAGCATCGTCTGTAAGTGTCTGTTATTTGCAGGTGTGAAGGGAAGTACTTGACAGAAACTTTAATAATACTTGGTGGCTGAGAGATGGATTTTGGATGAGTGAATTAAGATTTCTTTTTTTAAGACAAATTTTACCGATGGGCCGTTTGGTTGCAAGAATTTATAACTGGAGGAGTACCACTTCATGCCTCAGTGGGTGCTCATGTTCACCCCTCCATGTCTTTTGTCATTAGCCCAAATCCCTATTTTCAGAAGGCGGCACAGGGAAGGCCTCCCCCTCCCCTGTCCTCACAGGGGAAGTGGCGCAGGGAAGGTTTAGGAAACCTCATGACCTCCTCCATCCTTTCAGCCCTGAGTAACTGGTCCTTACAGATCCTGCTCTGCGGTCAGTTTGAAGTCAAGATTCATCCTTCCAGGGGCCACTGATTTGCCCTTGACAAAGCTGTGCCCTGCTGCAACTCTGCCCCCTTGTACCTTCATTTTTTTTTTTTTTAAAGATTTATTTTATCTATGCATCTAAGCACTGAGGTATAGGCCAAAGGTGCAGGGGTGAGAGAATTCACCAGAGACAGGGTGGGGAGCAGAACAGGTCGGTCGATGAAGGGATCTACATTGCTGAGGGGAGTAGCAGGCAAGATGGGAGAGGTCTGCTGTGCTATATGGGTCAGCTCCCTGGCTGGGGATCGAACTCATGGTTCATACTGCTGAGACTTAACCCCTTGCACCACCAGGGAGGCCCGTTTCACGTGTTTTTAAGCTTTCTTTACATGACTCTTTTTCCCAGGCTCCAAGCTCTTGAAGGTCAGCAAGCACCTGGTCTTAAGTCCATTTTACCAAAGACCCTAATATAGTGACTGATGCTGAGTGGTTTCTGTCACTATATAACTTTTTTGTATATTGGATATCTATTTCTCAGAATACTTTCCCACAATGTATTTTTTTAAAGATGTATTTATTTATGCATACAGAACTGGGGTACAGGCCAGAGGTGCAGGGGTGGTGAGAGGATTCACCCGAGACAGAGTGGGGAGCAGAACAGGCCAACTGAGGAAGTGCATACTGCTGAGGGGAGCAGTAGGTGGGCCAGGAGAGGTCTGCTGCACCATGTGGGTCACTTCTGGGGCGGGTATCAAACTCATGCTGAAGTGGCTTTAGCTTCTTAGTGCTGTGCTTTCACCCACTGTGCCACCAAAGAGGGTCCAACCCCCACATAATTTTTTTAAATGAAACATACAGCTTAGTGTTGTTATTCTCTGAGTCCAAAGCAAGTGGTGGGAGGCTGGGATGGGAAAGCAAGAAGAGGAAATGCCTATCAGTGATCAGGCAAGGGTGGTGACTCTTAGGCTAAGAAACCAAGACCCGAGACATGCAGCAACTCCTCTGGAAACTTACTTCTACAACTACACCAAAGCCTTCACGCTGCTTTAGACAAGATACAATGATGTGCTGAAAAGGAAGTCCATGTCTCCTTCCATCATGGTGCACACAGTGCTGTAGTTATCTTAACTTTTTCTTTAGCCATGAAGAGTAACTCAACCCAGATAGCCCACACCAAGAAGCAGCCTGGTCCAGCTATGGATTTCTCACACAGCTGTGTCTACTTTTCAGTTGTCTAAATCTGCCTGACAGATGTGAATCTAGCTCTAAGAGTTAAGCAATGGTCTCCACAATTCTTTACCATAAAGTCTACTTTAAGCACTCCTTGGGGTTACCACTATGTCTCAGAATGCATTTTGGAAACAGGAAATATTGCCATCCTCCTCCCCTTTCCTTGTGTCTGCTGTGCTAAGACACTTGTAGCAGCACAAAAAAACTCTGGGCAGGTCCTCTGCTATCTGTCTCTCCCTGGGTCTGGGCAAGAAGATGCCCACTACCCCTGAAAGCGAGTGGGTGAACAGTGATGGACACTAGGTTAGGTTTACTGTCACCTCAAGCCTCTTGTAGAGTCACTACACTTGGCAGGCACACACTAAGTTCGTGAACCAAAATCTTCAGGATCCATTATCTACTGGATCAACCAAAAATCATTCCTTCAAGTGAAATGCTTCATCTTGAAATCCACCAAGTTCAGGACCTAAATTAGTGAGCAATTATCTCAAATTTCCCATTCTGTAATCTCTAACCCCCTAAGCTGATGTTCAAGCCAATGGAGGGACTATTTAGTCTCCCCAAACATGGAAGACTAATGGAGGTTAATGTAAATCTTACAGAGCACCCCACAGCCTGCTAGTGTCTCACTCAGTGGGCTCACCATGAGAGAAGAAAAGTGTGAATGGATCGCAACAGCAAAACGGGGGAGACAGTCTTTTCCAGACTCAAACAATACTATGTGCATTTGTATGACTCAGGAGGCTGCCTGGGCCCAGGTCTACCTGGTAGTAAAATCAGTGTCCAAAATCCTCTTACAAAATAAGAACACAAAGTAAATGACAAACGAATTGCTAGAGGGAGGCTGGTAAGGTCCTTACCCCAATATTTAAGAACAGTTTTGTTTAGGCAACAGGAACTGTTAACTAATGTAAAAGTAAAAGTCTTGTCATTATAAAATACAAGTGAGAGAACAAATATTGTGTGCAGGATGCTCTCTAATTTCAAGATGGGCAGGTGAGTTTTATATTGCTGGCCTGGAACCAAGCTTTTCCTGCTACCCACCTCATACTCTGACAAAGAGAACAACACACTTCTTTCAAAACTGAAATAAGATCCCATCAGATAAGAGAGTCACTGAGAGAGCCAGTCACGAACAGAGTGCACACAGAAGCCTTAGAATAAATTCCCAAATGAATTATAATGAGCTTCAATCAAGGAATCCCCTTCCTGAACAATATCTGCTTATTAGCCTGCCTTTCAAAGGGATTCCATGGTTGTGGTTCTATTCAAATACAACCCCATAGGCTGTAGTAAAAACTACTTCTGAGGGAGGAAAAATGGGCAAACTATGCTGAAGCATTTTCAAATGGGAGGGCAAACATCAACTATTTCTCAGATGGTGGCTGTGGGGGAAAAAAAATCATCTCATTATTATTGAATTTTCTTAGTCTATAAAGAAATCACAATGACAATGTACTTTTCTTTTCTCATTGACACCGATAAAAATCATGGTAAGTATGAATCCCCCAAACTCAAGATCTCTCTCTCTCCAATTCTCTTCCCTCTATACCTATTCAAAAAGGTTAAGAAATACTAGGTAATATAGGTTCCCCTGGCTATCTGAAAACAGTGTTCCTATGAAACCTTCCATAGATCAAAAGTGTGTTAAGAACTTGATTACCGTTAATTTGCATGGAAAACATTCTGAGCATTTCCAGACCAAAACAAAAAACCTACCAAATCATACCAAGTAATACTTGAAATCTAAAAGAACACTCACATCTAGTAAAAGCAGGGTTGAAGTGACACATATGTACTTGTATAAAATCGTCCTAAAAAAGGACTGGGTGGGGTTTCTTACTGTTTGTGATGCTCCTGCAAACTAAATTTTGGTTTTGCTTTTTCTGCCAAAAAAAAACAAACAAAACTCTTCAGATTTCTCTGGGGTCACAACAACAACTATAATGTAGGTCTTTAAAAGCAACATGATATAATTTAAAACTTTTAAAAAGCAAGGGTATATACTAGTCTGTTTGGCTATTTTTGAATTTTACTTCTTCAACTTCTCTGCCTAGATTTTACCACAATGTAGGTTCAAAAGGAAAAATTTTCTCTAGTAAAGTAACCTCAAAATTTCAGGTATAATATAACTATGCTCATAATACAGTCACACCCTGCTTAATGACATTTCAGCTAACAGACCATAAATCTGAGTGTGGTCTCAACGGTCTAGGCCTGTAGAGGGCCCACCCACCAGGCTGGGGCCATTGCACACTGACAGAATGGTCTAAAGAGGCATTTCTCAGCTCATACCCCAGAAGTAAGTGTCACATGGCCACACCCGAGTCAAATGTGAGGACTGAGAAATAATGCTGAAAACGCGAGTGAATGACTGGCCGCTGAAGATTAGGATATACAATCTTCAGCGACCTCCAAGAATTACTCCACTGACTACTTATTAGTTATCAATTACCACAAGTTTTGAGGCCTGCTCATCATGTTTAGCTTCCAAAGAACGTCGTGGAGACTTCTTTTCCTCACATATCAGGTGCAGTTTGCTACTTAATGATACTAATAATTCCCAACAAATTGTTTGACTTTACCTTTCATTTTGGGTGATGCTAGATTGTCCTGCCCCTTCCAATCTAAGCAGCACCAGCAACAAAAAGTGACCACATAATGTACTGGACCTGTTAAGGAAAAGAAGGTGCTACTACCATCTTCACTAATGTCTTTTGGCAATTACTTCTCCTGCAATTAAAGATACACTTTTTCTGTTTAACAAGTGCACACAGTCCTATGCCCTGGACATGGTGTGATGATCTAGAAAACTCAGAGACTCTTCAATCCCAGTAAATCTTAAATGACGTTCCAGGTTCCAGATCCCAAGCCTACCACCTACTTACTTGGTATTACTTAACCTCTCAAGATGTTTCATTTTATCTGTAAAATGTAATACTGACAGCACTGACCTTGAAATGCTGTGTGGTAAGGACTGAATATAAACGCCTAGGACAGAGTGTTTACAAGTTGTAGCTGCTGCCAGTTGCTGTCATATAATTCCTTTGCTTTAGAAATTTGCTATGACTCCGAGTGAGAACATAATAAAATCCCGGCAAACTGCCACTACCACTCTGTCAGAATCCTGATGTACTCACCCCCTCATGTTTGTTTGTTTCTTTTTTAAGATTTTATTAAAAAGAACTGGGGTGTAGGCTACAGGTAGAGGAGGGTGGGGGAGGAGTCACCACAGACAAAGTGGGGAGCAGAGCAGGTGGATCTACTGAAGTACACTGCTGAGGGAAGCAGTGGACAAATGAGAGGTCTGCTGTGTCACTGGCCAGGGATCCAACTCAGGCCACCACCATGACAGTGCTGAGACTTAATCCCTCAGTCATCAGGAAAACTACCCCCTCATGTTTCTTGTACTGTGTGCCCCTGGCTGTCGTTTCCTGACTCCATGACTTTGCTTGAACCATTCCCTACAACTTCAGTCTGCTCCCCCAAGGTGCCTTTTAAGGCGCTGTTAAACTCAAGCTCTCTTATAGAACTGCACAGGTGGAAATAACCCTCCCTTCTGCTGTGCTACCACAGCACTGTAGCAAGTGTTCACGTTATCCTGTTTTACATAAATGTGCTTCCACGTCCTTTCTTCCACCAGACAAAAGCTCCTGTGTTCTGCTTATCTTTTCATGCTCCAAAGTCCCTGGCCCAGTTTCTGTATCTGGTAGCTCCATGATAAGTATTTGGTGAAATAAATGGTTAACTTGCAGGAATAATTAAAACAAGTAATAGCAAACTTGAACATCATTTCCTCTCATATAAAATTCAACCAGCTTCTACTTTAATTAAACCTACTTCCTGCCTATACATTCTAGGGAGCATGTGTATGGCATCATAAGGTCCTTCCTGAGTTGAAATCTCAATTCTGTACAACAAAGCTAGTCAACAAAAGAATAGCCACATTTTTCTGTCTGAGTAGAAACTGATATTCTACCTTCTCTTTTTTTTCAAGCAGAAGACGACATACGAGATGTCGAGCAGTGACTGGAGCTCAGACGTGTCCTCTTCCACTGCTAAAAATTAAAA
>NW_004567137.1:2696787-2709176 GCF_000260355.1 Condylura cristata
CCTCCGGGGCAGGCGGGAATTGAACTCATGCGGAAGCGGCTTTAGATTCTCAGTGCTGTGCTTTAACCCGCTGCGCCACCAGGGAGGGCCTCTACCTTCTCTTTTATTTAAGACATTTCAAAAGCCTTTGTGTTTCCAAAACCTGAAGATAATGCTTACACTTGTCCATTCACTCAAATTTACCAAACCTTAACATGCTAGAGGCTGTACAAAGTTCGGAAAAATATGACAGAATCTGCCTTTAAGAACACACATGTGCCAGGAAATGGGCATTTCACTAGGCACAGTAGGAGGCTATAATATGAACTGGAGCTTAGAGAAGGAACAACACTGGCATAAGGAACAGCCTATGAAAAGCCCAGAGGTCCTAGAGGCTGGAGAAGAACTAAGCCCAGTGTAACTTGAAATGGGGTATATTTGGGTAAATGGTAAGAGATCAAAATCTGAAGTGGAGGGACAGAGACAGGTTGCTACAGAATTCTGAGTTGTGTCCTATGGGGAGTGTGAGGATTTTGAAATAAAAGGCTGAGGAGATTAAATCCATGTTCTGGAGAGAAGCTTCTAACCACAGCAATGTAGCAGGAATATCAGAAGGAGGCAAACAGCCAGCCAGGCTCCCTGGCAAGATGGCAAGATTCAAATGCACTTACAGCCCTTAAGCAATTTTCTCCATATGGTTGACACTATCCTTATCTCATTCTCAACGTTATCTAGCACTAAGATACTCCTGTTTCTGACAGCAAGCCTGTCTATGAGTTAATTTAGTAAATACAGTTAGGTCTGACCCAAGCTGAACAGATGCCCAGGCTCCTGAGGGCCCTCTATGATCAAAGCAAAGTCAAGAGCTCTGCTCTTTTTTTCACGCATGTGTTTAGCAACTAACCACTCGCTGAGGCCCCACGATGGGCAGTCCACTATTACCCTTCATGCCAAGGACATGAAGACACACACACAATGCTAAAAATGCCCAGGAGAAGGGTTCATTGTCATGTGTTCAACAACAGGAATTATACCCTGGGGCAGGTTCTCCTTGGTGCCCTTGATCTTCCATGATCTTCCCAAATGTGTTGTGGATATTGCTCACAGCACCAGCTCGTAACACATTCTTGCCTTCAAGGAATGGTTTCTACATGACCTGCAGAACTGGACTGAGGTGGATTCCTGCCACAGTCATCAGGATGACTTGCTTGTATAAAACAGTAGACAATTGTGAACTGCCCACTCACAGAAATTTATTTCTAACCCCAAATCCACTCTGGATGCATTAACAGTAATGTGTGGATGTGCACAGAGCAGCAAAATTTTGATCACTGTGTGCATGTCCAGGTCAAGATCCAGCAGGCGTGCTCTCTCCACCTTCTCACATTAGCTCAGTTTTGATCTGTTAAGCAAGTGCGGTGTGTCTGGGGTCCATTTTATGTATACTGGGGCTTTGGGGGGTGTTTTTGCTATATCAAGTGGCCCCCAAGCTTAGTCCTGCAGTGCCTGCCAGTATTCCAAATGCAAGAAAGGTGAAACATGCCTTATGGGGGAGAAAAGAGGTACATGAGACAGGGTCCATTTCTCAAGCATCTCTTAGAAAGCTGTTGGCTGGAAGCTCACTGTAAATGAGCCAACACCAAATACTGAACGAAGAGCTTCCTTTAAACAGAAACAAAGTTATTCCTCGATCAGCAGAGAAGATGTGGTGACAGGGTCAAGCCACCTAAGTCTGTCCTCTGCCCTCCAAAGCAAAGGCTCCATCTTTCTAGTTCACTGTTTATGGCAACAGTACAGGCAGTACCTCCTACAAACAGCAGTAGCCTGGACTAGCCCAGGCAAAGCTGCTAGGCAGCAGCCAGAACACCTCAACTGTGGTCAGCTCTATCTGCTGAGGACTCACTGAGCAGTGTCACAAGCTAGGGAATGAAAATCTGGATGCCATAATGCCTGGGTAGAATATACCAGTAGCTTCTGTGCCTCCAGATGCATCAGACCCGGTCTCGCAGGAAGGGCTCACTATTGCATGGCTGCCCAGAACAGGAAGGAGCAGGGTCAGCAGGCCAGAGGCACCAGGGACAAGTAAGAGCACTGGCTTAGGTTTTCTCTTGGAAAAAGTCTTACATGATATAGGCCTGCTACTCTTTGAAAGCCACATCCTTCCTGCTTGAAGCTGGATTTTCTGACAAAGCCACCATTCTGGAAGTATCAAAACTTAGACAGGACCAATTATGATTGTAATGGAGTAAAAATTCCAGTTTTCTGAATGGTGAACTTTGTCCTTAACTTTTCAAAATTTATAGACAATCGGACCATTTAAATCTCACCAAATCATCCCAAACTTTCGAGAATGCCCCCAAAGCCACACTTCCTTTCAGGAAAGCTAACCCCCAGAGGCAGGAAGTAACTTCTGAACATCACTGTGTGGGACCTGCCTTCCCAGCTCCAGGAATTCCAGGCATGAGAGTCCAAGGCTACAATGAAGAATTCCATCCTGTCTTCCTGACTCTCTCCCCAGGCTGACAGAGTGTTTATTTGTTGAACACAATGGTCATCCAACTATAGATCTGTTGAAAAGTTTCCAAGCAAGAGGAGAGGCCATGGGAGGAAGAGGCACAGCTCATCAGAAATCAAGAGCAAAAGGGGAAAAAAGCTGGATCTAAAAAAATATATAGTATAAAATGCCCAGAATAGCCCAGAAAGACAACTGATGACCTTTTCTTCTCATTTCCTTCATGCCACAGGATTAAATAGCCTACATATATAAAGTCATGCATATAACTACTACCACAGAAAAAAAAGGAATAAAGCAAATACAGATGCACAACGAAGAAAAGCTACTGTATGAGGACAACTTAGCCTTGAAAATGCAAACTGAAAGCCAGAAGACAAGTAATCATTGCACACCTCGGCTGAAGGTCAGGTGAAGCCAGCAAAAGACCATTTTAAGTTCTGACATCAACTGTGATTTCTAAAGACAGCTATGTTGTGATTTCTAAAGATGTGCTATGTTGCCTCCAGACTAAAGGGCTGCTACCCAGTGGCTGCTGACTGACTACCACTAGTTAAGTCTCCTCCTGGTGGAGGAAGCCAGCAATGATCTGACAAGAACATGGGAACAGGTGTACGGGAGTCACAGAACCCTGGGGGCCCACAGCTCTTTCCCGATGACACACAGTCTAGAGCTACTATGTGGTGGACTCAAGAGTGATGAAATCCCTTCTTCCACTTCTTCATTCCTGAATCAACAGAGCACCTCAGCTGACTCCAACTCTGCAGCCAGAACCCAGGTCTCTCCCAAATACCCAAACCCGACATTACAGACTCATTAAGCAGAAGTCAGAATTCCCTTACATCCTCTACCCCTTCTTAAAAAGCTGCTGGGATTACAAACCCAAGTGCCTTCAGAGATAGTAAGGGCCTCAAGCAACCTGTACAAATGCCTGGCAACCTGAAAGAAAAACACGCCCCTGCCCCGTTCCAGAGCCAGGACTCATACACCCACATGTGTATGAACTGTTAATTTGCTAAATGTGTAAAACCATTTTTTTTCTCTCTGTCTGCAGTTAACACTCTGTGTATCTGTATAAGTTTAAAAAAAAGCAAAGCCAGTGACTGCCATTGCTAAAGTGAGAAAACCCTATGCTTCAGTCAGACAAGCAAAAAACTGCAGCCTCACCCTCCATCCACACTCGCATGCCCAGGAAGCCTCTACTTGGAGGAACAATCCTTTATAAAGGCCCAAGTCCATCAATCTTCGATGGAAAGGTGATCTCAGATATTTGGTAGGAGATGGAGAAAGAATGAAAACCAACAGGAAACTCATTTGAAGGTTTCTCGATGAAAAGAACTTCATTTACATGTTGTCTTGAGTTATAATGAACCAATGATGCAAAACCCACTACAGAATTGACATTACTGCAAATAGAAGGGCTGCTCACAGCAATCTTCACATTTTTAGTGCCATTTGCCTAGAATAAGTGATGTCTAGTCCAGAAATGACAGGTGGCAGAAGACTTCAACTCAGAATAAGTGATAAAGCCTCCAAGAAGGGCATGAAGGGGCACTGGGATGGAAGCCCTCCTCTAGAGACAAGCTGCCCTCACCAGCTACGACCTCGGAGTAGGAACAAAACCCACCAAGGCAGAGAGAGCAAGGTGGCCTGAGTGTAGCCCTGCAAAATTGCACCACCTCCGGGGCCTCAGGCAGACACAGGACAGTGAAGCCAATGAGAGCCCCAGCTCATGCTCAAAAGCTCTTTCTTCCCCCATCACCCATGAGAACAATCCCCACAAGCAGTCACTTCTCCTTGCCCGCTGTCAGAACATCTAAATGACCACAAGCACAAAAATGCCCAACCAGCTTCTTAAATTCCTGCCAATGCATCCTCTTGTGTCAGCTTCATGCTGAAACCTCTAAGAGGACAGAAGTGAAAACTCAAATGTAATTATGCCATGATAACACTTTATTATTTATTCTCATGTATAACTTCAATTCGATCCAACATTTCATTTCCATGCTAACTTTTAATAATGCCCTTTAATGAATGCTTTCTTCAATATCAGAAACAACAAAGCAAAGGCCAACTTCATTTGGGACTCACCCAGCTGTGTGACTGGTATGTTGACATGAGAATTTAAATAGAGACCCAAGAGGAGGCCAACCACAGATTTCCAAAGGCAGCTGGGCCCTATATTTAAGTTTCACATCTTGCATATTATTCCTTTCATTTAAAAATACATATATACGCCCTTTAGTGAACAAAGCAAATGAACCTGAACTGGTTATAGCAGATGCCAGAGTGACAGAGAAGGCAAATGTACTCCCATAGCTTGAAGTCAGAAGAGTCTGCTCAGCGGGTTCTTCATATTTTGAGGACATTACTCTGTGCACTTTGATCGTGTTAAAACTGCTCCAACTCCACCCCCACTATCATAAGTACCAAAATCTGCTGTCACAAAAGTGTCTGGCTTGGGGTGAATCTATGAACAAATCTAGCCTACAGAAAAAAATGCAAACATGCTTAAAATGAAGAAATGCTACCTTTCAAGAACTCAAAGATTTCTCAACTTCCAAGTCCCATTCTAAATTAACTTCTGCTTTTATAGATGGTGAAACCAAGTCCAAAGCTAACTGACAAACGTTGGCAGCTCACTGGCAGAACTAGAGTTTTAACATTTTGGGTTAAATCTCTTTCACTCAAGTCACTCTAAAAGTCTCCTTTTTAGGACACTGGTTTATTCATTTGTTAGATCTTCATGTCACTAACAGCAAGATTAAGCTGAATCTATACCATGTACACCCTGGATCACTGGTCTACAGTTCACTAAGAGGTAGTAGGAAGGTGCCACTAGCCACAGCCAACAGAAACACAACCTCTAGCCTGGATGTGATCTGTTGTGGGTTTCCCTCAGCCTACCACCAAAGTTCCCTGTTTGCAAAATGCCTGGCAAAACTTGAGTGTCATATACATAAAATTGCTACTTCGCTGTGTGCAGAAGGATCTAACATTGCCATGCCCCTGAGGGCTCTCGCTGAACTTAGCAAGTAAAGCAGCTCAACCGCCAAGAGTTCCCACTGACTCACCCTGGGAGGGCCACATCAGGGACACATGGACAAAGTTTCCCTTCACCTTACTTTGAGTCTCAGTTTAGAGTGAGGCAAGTGGGAAAATATTTTTGTTAGGCTTCACAGTCCTTAAAAAAGAAACTAGTATCATTATTTTAAAAAACAGAACTGGAAATGCCTATTGATATCAGAAACCGAATGAAACAGCTTGGAGGAGTAAGAGTAAGGTGGGACAATCATATGAGTGGCTGTTTCTAGTGCTTGTGTGCTGTGCCCAGATACATGTTGCTCACTCTATGCCAATACACTGTCACCACAAGCCTCGAGGTGGCATAAGAATATCCCCATTTTATAGCTGAGGATGCTGATCCAACAAGGCCACGAGAAAAGGAGGGACACAGATCTACGTCACCTCAATGCCATGAGCTCACATGAGGTCTGCATCCAAAAAATACATCTTTCTCCTACTTTGGTAATTTTGCTGATTAGCTTCATCTCTGGTTCACGATTCCTACTTTACGGACTGCTTTTCCAAAGCTTGCTTAACACTTTTAAGCCTCTTCTAAAGTCAACTCTGGGTCACACCCCAGGCCCATGATCTAAACACTGACATAACCAAACCATCACAAAGGGCGGCGCGACACATATCCCTTCTGAATCTGACTTCCTCTCTGAAGTTTCTTCCAGGGCCAGCCAGGCAAGCGATGGCCTACCAGCCAGGGGAGCAGGCTGGCACCTGACACACAATCACCAAGGACTTCCACCTACCCCCACAGACACTTCTGTTCCTGCCCAGCATGCTTAGCTAGGATCTCGAGCCAAGCAGACAAGTCACCTGGCTTCCTAAATCAATTTGTCTGCTTCCAAAGACCTAGTTCAGCATTGCTCCATGGACCAAAGAGTCCCTGAACAAACAGAACAGAGTCATTACCAAAGATAAGCACAGGAACACTCCCTGGAGTTCTGTTTATGATGCACCCAGACTAGAGATTGCTACACACCCAGCAACCATATATGAGATGGAGAGAGAAGGCCAAGAGAACAAGGACAAAGACAAAACCAACAGTACACGACTCGGGAGGAATTTCACAAAGCCATAGGAAAAAAGCCCAACATGAATGAACAGGCAGGAGTATAAGATTCTGTTTACATAAATTTTAAAACTAGTTAACACAAATCAGAAACATTATAAATCAGGAAAATTGGTTATTCTGGGCAGTATTGCTACAGGTGAGTCCACTGGAGAAAATTATTCTAACTAGCCACCTATTTACCTGTACCCTTTCCTCCATGCATAGAAACTTCTATGAAAAGGTGACTGACAAACACCTCAGGGCAGGCTGGCTTGCCGGCCTTACTTTGCCAAAGGGCAGTGGTTTCCCGTGGAGGTCTGATAGCCCTGATCCATGAAGGATGTCCATCAATGGAAGAGCTGGGCTGGACATTACGTTCTGAATTCCTGCCCCAGTACTGACACTACTTCACAAACATGGGAAATTGGTTCCCTAACTTCCTTCCTCATTATGAGTGCCACCAAGGTTTACAAGGATTAGGATCACATCCTCAGAAGGTTCTGGTCTCTACCCATGCCATTCCAGAAAGAACAGGACAAGTGAGAACATCAGACAGTACCTCCTAGCTGCTGCTGCTCACTCTCTGGCTGTGTGGTCACCTGCACGCTCCTCCCTGCTCTGAACCTCTATATCCTTATCCAGACACCACCAAAATATTACCTTCTCCTTTGTCCATGGGGGATGGGGAGGTGGAGTGAGGCATGAGGACAATGTCAAGGTGGTGCCTGACATGTGGCAAGCACTCAGAGAAAGTACTGGTTGAATAATATGGAGTGAAATGAACTAATAAAGCACTTGTCACTCAGTAGATCAAAGCTCAGTAAACAGTTGATATGCATCATTACTGAACAAGAGAAAATGCGAGAAATAAGTTTCTATGAAAACCCTCCATTTTTCTATGGCTAGGGATTCCAGAATGGGTGGACAGGCAATTCCCACTGCTTTGGTAGGCACTGAATTGGTCTGTGGGATACAGAGCAATAAAGGTTTTGAGAAGCCTGTGAAGCTTTTGAAGTCTTTGTTTTCCCTCATGGTCCCCCCCCCCCCCCGAAAAGATCTTCTCCTTGAATGCCACAATGTGTTTATTTTAGTTGCTGTAATTAGCCAAGTACTTTTAGAATTAAAAATATATATATTTGAAGAGGGAAATGGGTCATCAATTCTCACATACTTAATGAGCAGAATAACATGGTCAAGTCACTGTACTCCTGGAAGAAAATGTTCACAATGAGCATACAGAAAGGTAACTGAAGGCTTTATAGATGTCAGAAATGAATACAAAAGAGTGTGAGTTTACTTACATTTTAAAAGAAAAAGTTTTGATACTGATTTTCTTTTTTCAGCTCTTCAAATCTTGCAGGTACTTGTTGGCAAATTGGTCCATAAAGTTTTTTTTTTATACTGTAAAAAATATTTAAAAACCTGAATTAAAATTACTTGCAAATGATAGTGTGCCAGAAAAAATAAATCTACAGCTGGGAAATTATTGTCTACGCAAGGAGCACCAACCTACCTAACACGTGTATAATTAAAAACAAGAAAATGTGATACGAACTAAAAGCCTCAATGATGGCTTTCCGTCTATCCTTCATCAATCCCTTCCTCCCCCTTCCTCTTCCTTACTTCTTCCAATCCAGCACTCCTTTCTCCCTTTCTCTCGTCCTTACCTCCAGTTACTGAACAACCTCAAATATTTTGTGAAGCCTGAGTTTCACCATCACCAGTTTTATAGCACAAATACCTGTAAGTGATTTTCACAAGTACTCTAAGGGAATGCTGAATATATGAGCGAACCATAGTTTTATAATATTTAGTTGTTAAGTTTTAAAAAAAATAAGGAAATTTATTATTTTAACCCAACAAGAAGAACAGTAGGAAGACAGCCTGTAGAAACAAATACAGGTTTACCCCGTTAAACAAAAGTAGGGTGTTTCCATGAAACATTTCATCATTAGAAAGTCTAATTACCATTAATTTACCATTAATTTATATGGAAAAATGTTAAACATTCCTAGACCTCAAAAATAGCTTCCTAGGGCCCTCCTTGGTGGCGCAGCAAGTTAAAGCACAGCACTAAGAAGCTAAAGCCACTTCAGCATGAGTTCGATCCCCGCTGCTCCCCTCAGCAGTGTGCTTTGTCAATCTGCCTGTTCTGCTCCCTACTCTGGTGAATCCTCTCACCACCCCTGCACCTCTGGCCTGTACCCCAATTCTGTATACATAAATAAATCTTTAAAAAAAATAGCTTTGTAGATCATATCAAATACCACAGAGGGTGTGCACACCAGGACAAACTGAATGGAAAACACTATGGCAGTTCCTCAAAATTTTAAAAATAGGTCTCCCATACAGCATGGTCTTTACTCAAAGACTGCAAAAACACTAACTGGAAGGGATAACTGTATGCCTATGTTCATTGCAGCACTATTTATATATACAGGCAATGGAAACAATTGTCAGTGCCCAGTGACAGAGAAGTGGAGTAAGAAGATGTGTTACAAATAAATACACAGCAGAATACTCCTCAGCTATTAAAACAAACATGAAAACTTGCCATTTGCTACAACAAGAAGGAACTAGAAAGGATGATGCAAAGTGAAGTATTTCAGAAGGAGAAAGATAAATACTAGATGATTGTCACTCCCATGTAATCAATATAGAGAAACAGAACTAAGAAACAGAAAAAAAACAAACCAAAATAAACCCTAGAAATCTGCCTGGAGAACTGAAGTTGGGGGAAAGCTGGAGCAAAGAGGGAGGGGGCCCAAGAGAGGTGGGGTCCTGGGTGGTAACAGTAGTCTGGTAACACATATCTGAGGAGGTATGAACCTGCTCACACCTATTTATTTATGTATACACTGCTGAAACACACATTTATTTATTTATGTATACACTGCTGAAACACATTCATGTATGTATGTATGTATGTATGTATGTATGTATGTATGTATGTATACACTGCTGAAACACACAGTGCTGTAAAGCTGTGCTACCTCAACGGACATAATTTAATTTCTTAAAAATGCCACACAGTGCCTGAGCATCGCTGCTGCAGAGCCCTGCATTTTTGGCTCTGAGGTCAAAGGGGACATGCTCTGAAGCACCTTCCTCCATCAGAGACCACAGGCACTCTGCAGCTCTGTCATAAACATAAAGTGGCATAAGACACTCACAAAACAGGGGGACCCTGTGATTCAGCTCTGCATTTATGATTATGCTCCTTATCTCTCTTAAATAATGCACACTTAAGAAAAAGTTCCCATTAGTATGTCCATGGCATGTGCTGCTGTCCCATTATAGTAGTGAACAAATATTTAGGGATGGTACAAGTCCCTTTTGAGGTGCTCACTCTTCAAATGCCTGATAGCCACCTCTATCCAAATCCAAAGGAGAAAGTCAGTCACATCAAGGATTTCTCAATGTGAGCTCATCAGGGCCAGGCCTGGACACACAAGTGCGGCTGTTTCTTCTGTCTGCCTTTGAGGACTCAGTGGTCGCAGGAAGTGGTGTGTAGGGAAGTAAAAGGAGAGACTCCAAAGGGGCAACGAGGGAATGAATGTCCTTCCTGAGACATTTTCATTTTTTTTTATTTTTTTTACTGTAATAGTTTGTTTTTATATTATTTTGTGCCTTTTTCCATTTCAGTTATAATCCTGTGGACTTAACATCATCAACTCACCTATGTGCCATCACCTGTGTACCACCCCCCCCCATTTTTTATTCCATTCCCCACTCCACCTCCATAAAAGAGACATTTTCATTTTTAAAAAGAGAGTTTCAGAAGAGGTAGGTACTTATCTTACAAATAAAATACATTTCCCAAACCCCCTCATCCACAGTGGGTCATGTTCCAAGACCCCCAGTGGTTGAATGAAGCCACAGGTAATACTGAACTACTCTCCAGAAACTATTTTTCCCTATATAGACAACTATGATGAAGTTTAATTTGTAAATTAGGTACAGAGTAAAATATTAACAACAATAAAACAGAACCTTAGCTATATAACCTAATTAAAATCATGTAAATGTGCTTTCTCAAAAAACCTTATTATCCTGCATTGTACTTTATAGACCTGTATCATAAAAATTTTCAGACTATGGTCACTGAAACATGGACCGTTGTGCAGACAATGGTATTTTGGGCATGAACGTGGATGGAAGTCCTCTGGAAGGAATTTCTCAACTCAGGTAGCATCATCCACCCATTCAGCTTTCCCTACAGCCAACCCCATATGACCCACAAGCACACACCAATCCAGGCAAATCTTAAGCACTTAATGACACAACATGCGCAAGTCTGACTCTAAGACTAGCACATGCCCCAAAAGTAAAGCTGTATTATCAAAGTTTTCAAAGTGCATGTCTGGGAGCTGAAGCTGAGTGCTGACTACATGCAAAGCTAGAAAAGAAAATCCCATACAATTGCAGCCAGCAACATAGCTGATCCAAAACTATGATGCCACCCAAATCCCATCACTAACTCATGGCTTCATTAGGAAACCCAAGTGCTAGCTAGCCTGGACCCCACAACACTCATCAGCCACAGCAAAGCAGACAGGAGTCAGATCTTTTCTTCCCTCTGTAAACTAAAGTCAGCAATGTAAAGGGCACCCCTGTCCTTGGTCCCACTAAGGGAGACAAATGAAGAAGTCAGACGCAGCTGGAATGGACTAGCCTTGCGAAGAAACTGTGTCAACAGCAAAGTGATGGAAGCAAGTCCCTAACTTCAAAGAAAAAGCTCAGCTGCGTACTGCCAGGACTCCCAGTCCCCAGAAAGGAAGGCTCAGATAGACAGGAAATTTTTTTTTTAAAGATTTATTTATACATATAAGAAGTGGGGTACAGGCCAGAGGTGCAGGGGTGAAGGGATTCACCAGAGACAGAGTGGGGAGCAGAACAGGCAGATATACTGAAACACACCACTGAGGGGAGCAGCAGGCAGGTCAGGAGAGGTCTGCCTCGCCATATGGATCTCCTCCAGGGCAGGTGGGAATCGAACTCATGCAGAAGAAGCTTTAGCTTCTTAGTGCTGTGCTTTAACCCGCTACGCCACCAGGGAGGGCCGACAGGGAATGTTTTATCAGGGCTCCTGCTTTCCTCAATGCACTGACAACATCAAAGAGCCTCAGCAATCAGCACTCTCTGTAAAAAAAAATGCTTGAAAATGTAAAATGTTTTTCTTGCAAACTGTATAAAATCATCAGGATTCTGATGAGGTACAGGATTCAGATTGCTTCCCCAGCAGATTCTTTAATAGCCACTCACTTTCACTCGGCTTAATTACAGTGAAGCCAACGTGTCCCACCCAGCATCTCCATCTCCTGCCCAGGACAAATAGTAGCAGGTAGGCAAGGAGGAGCAAACCAACCTGGGCAGAGCCTGTGGAGGATCCAGAGGTGGTGACACTAGGTTTGACAAGGGGCAGAGGGCAGGAAACAGTGGGTTTCTGTGCCACCCCCCCCCCACTTTACCAGAACCTGCCCTATCCCTTGAGCATCCTTTCCATTGCCCCTTGCTAGAATTACGTGTGTAAGCTTCAGCTATTTTACACAGCTCACAGCCTCTGGGATAAGAACAAAGAGGAAAAATCGGTAGAACTGTTTAAAAAGAAGGAACAAACACCTATTTTCTGTTCAAAACATCTAAAATTAAAAATTAACTCTTTAAGGCCCTCCCTGGTGGCGCAGCGGGTTAAAGCACAGCACTAAGAAGCTAAAGCCACTTCTGCATGAGTTCGATTCCCACCTGCCCCGGAGGTGACCACATGGC
>NW_004567137.1:2709276-2744686 GCF_000260355.1 Condylura cristata
GCATGAGTTCGATTCCCACCTGCCCCGGAGGTGACCACATGGCAGGGCAGACCTCTCCTGACCCGCCTACTGCTCCCCTCAGCAGTGTACTTCGTCAATCTGCCTGTTCTGCTCCCCACTCTGTCTATGGTGAAGCCTCTCGCCGGCCCTGAGCCTCTGGCCTGTACCTCAGTTCTGTATGCACAAATAAATAAATCTTTAAAAAAAAAAATTAACCCTTTAAAAACAGTATTATAAGGAAATGTTGCATGAACTTGCTGGGAAACAATACATGTTAACTAAGTGGCACTGAGTATAATCAGTCCCTCTCTCAAATCTGATTATTTGTCCAACTGAGCCAGAATACATAAAAAATTCATCAACACAAATCACTGGATTTTTGAAATTCCATCGTGAGCCTTACTGAAGTCAGTCAAAGATGTCCTTTGTTACTTAGTTTTGATCAAATGCAAGTCTTTAGTCATTTCTGCAGAAACAGACGTAAACTCTATCTTGCAACTAGCCAACAGTCAGCCTCACAAAAAGTCTTACTGACAAGTTTAAAAATAAGAACATATCATTTAACTGGAAAAAAAAAAAATCAGTCATTAGAAAACCCAAGCCCATGCAAACAACATTCCTAGCAGAACAACCCTTATTATAAGGATAAACATAATTCCAAATAACTCACAAATCTTTCCTACATAGGTGACAAAACACAAAAGCTATTCCGTACCTGTGTCCACTGAATAAAATAAACCCTTAACATCCTGCACAAATCTCAGAACATCTTCATTCAAATTCCAAGAACATCCTCCATGCCATTAAATAAGTGACTGCTGTCTATTATCTTCTTAAGATAGAAAATATGCTTATTGTTATTGTATATTTTCTAATGCCTTCTTGACATTCTGAACCACAACCAACATAACAGAGCAACACATCAGATATAATCATCAGGAAGTGAGATCTCTACATGACACAGTTCATGCTTTAAAACTAAACTGGGCTCCAAAGTCTCCACTGAAGGACGATGTAAATGTCCAAAGCAGGAGGTGACAGCAGGCTGTACATGGTTTATTGTAAATAAAGTTTTACTGGAACCAAGCCACGACCTTCATTTATATGTTGTACTTTTCCAAGGCACAGTGGCAGTTGAATATAAGGTTCACCTATTATAAAATACTTACTTATTATCTGATGCCTGGTATTTGTTGACCTCTTCTCTAGAAACAGTTACCTCAGAGGTAACACTTAAAATAAGAAACACTAATTCTGGTTCAGTCATCTAGTTGTAACACTACCTAAGTCACTCATCCTTAAACTGTTTTAATTCCCTCACTCACAATCTAATAATTGATATCTAGTAGTTAAGTACCAGGCATTATCCAAAGGACTTCACTTTCAGTATATGAACAATGACTCATTCATTTAATCCTCATGATCCTGTGACTGAAGTCAAAATTTTTCTGCTTCTTAAAGTTGAGGAAACTGAGGCATAGGAGGTGGGGTGGACTGAATAAATTATCCAAGGTGACAATGCTGCTAAGTGGACAAAAATAAGGGTCAGGACTTACAAGTCTGGATGGAGAGCTGGTATTATTACCAGTCTCTAAGCTATACCAACAATTTTAATCGAATTAAAGCAATTATCATAAAAAGAAATTTCACTGTTTGTTAGAAGTGTTGGTAAAGTATATCTCTGCAGAGTTTAGGATAAGATACCTAAAATAAGAATATATATGGACTACAACAGAGTCCCAGTTGTGAGATGGAGCTAACCTTGGACAACTGGGATTATAACCACCTCCCCCCTTTTCCTTACTTTGTTCCGCAAATAATCAAAGAGTAGATCTGACTAAACAGTGGTTTTTCCCATGGCAATTCAGGGCCTTCAGGATAAAGACTGACCATACTTGCTCCCATCCAGCCTTAGCTTTTGCCTAGCTGCCATCTAGAAAAAGGCTGAGCAAGCCTCAACAGAGCGCGTGGCAGGAAGAGCTGGATCCAGGGACCATTGACTCATCCCCACCACTGCCTCAAGTTCTCCAGGATGTCTGCAGGAAATGAGTCACCTCAGTGTGACCCAGGGATCTTTTGTACTGAAAGGTAGGATTATGGATCCAGATAAAATGGGGGGCGGGGGGCGTGTACTGCTAAATCACTGATCACCAGTGTCACACTGAGACAGTCTCATCCACCTTTCCATCAGGATAGTCTTACTGACAACCAGACTAAAATTTCTAGGTTAAGAAGGAGGGGAAAGGGAGAAGGGCCAGAGAGGAATACAGAAAGGTGATGGGAGGCCCTCCCTGGTGGCGCAGTGGGTTGGAGCACAGCACTGAGAGGCTAGAGCCACTTCCGCATGAGTTCGATTCCCGCCTGCCCCGGAGATAACCACATGGCGTGGCAGACCTCTCCTGGCCCGCCTGCTGCTCCCCTCAGCAGTGTACTTCGTTGATCTGCCTGTTCTGCTCCCCACTCTGTCTATGGTGAAGCCTCTTGCCGCCCCTGAGCCTCTGGCCTGTACCCCAGTTCTGTATGCACAAATAAATAAAACTTTAAAAAAGAAAAGAAAGAAAGAAAGAAAGGTGATGGGAAATAAATATAATGAATGAATGAGGTTAAAAGAGTTGTCTTTTTAAAAAATATCAGACTAGTCTTCAGTTGTTTCTGCTGATTAAATTCAGATAATTTAATCTGATATTTAAAAACCTCCTCCTCTTATCCTATCTCTCCTTTTCCAATCTTATCTCCATCTCTTTTTGGTCTTTCAAGTTCCCAGGACAACCTGTTTTCTGTCAGAATCAGGTCTACTCCTGCATCTGAAGTTACACTCATCTCTACTCCCTGATCTTCTCTTAAACTCTAACAGCATACCCAGCACACAGGATCAATCTCTGGGCTAAATATTGTGTGGTGTATTTCTATTTCTTTTGAGGATTACATCCTCACAATCTGGGGAGGAAACAGTGACACACAAGACTAAACACAGCTGTATGTTAACAGTTTCAAGTGCTAAAGCAATGAGGGAGCTAAACAGAAGAGAGAGAGAGAGGCCATCCTTGCATTGGACAGTAAAGGAAGGGGGAACCTGGAAGAGTTGGTTGAGCTCATAAATTTGCAGGGGTAACCACACAGGACAAACTTCAGCCTGATAGACTGGGGCCCAAAGATCTGGCAACTCTTGATTGGGTATAGGACTTGAACAAGCTAAAATCAAATAAATCAAACTTGTAACCCTTTGGGTAGCCAGTCCTCAGTCTTACTCGAATAACAAGGCCTTTCATACTTTGTCCCTAAGGCGTCTTTCCCTTCCCTCATTGCCAACAGCATTTCCTACTTCCATCCATTCATTCATTCAAGCATATAATCACATACTGGCTTTCACTGTTTAAATATTCCAAAAGTAGGCTTTGCATCCTTAGTAAAACTCTGCTGTAAGAATAGATTCTTTCAAACAGACTGTTGGCATTTTATATTTTAAGTTTCAGGTGTCTGACAAAAAGTGTTGGAGAAACATATCTAAATGACAAGTTTGAGCTGTTTGGCTATGTACCTTGGGCTCAGGCACCCATAGATATCTGTATTCCAAAAGGCTCTCTGTGTTCCCACTAATCATATGAACATTCTTAAAACTCACACCTTTGCGAAATGATCAGGAAAAAAAGCTAACGGCTACAGCTAATGGTAGAAATAAAGATCAAGCTAGACAGTGGAAGTCTTTCAAAACTGAAAAATGGGCATTAAAGAGCTAAAGAAATTACATATTATAGTATATTTGCAAATCTAATGATGGACAAAGGGTTGGGGTTTATTCCTTTTGATTTATGTGTGCTCTGACACTACCAAGTACCCGCTGTATGTACTGAGTGAATAATCCACTCAAGTCCAAAGGCCTCAGTGTACCCATTTTTCATATCAAAATCAAATGCAACCACGTGTTTTGAAATCAACATATAGCTTCACAATCATATTTATAGTACTTAGAAACAACTTGCCTTTTTTTCTTAAATTTTCATGCATAGTTTTCTTTGCCAGAAGTGGCAAACTATTTTTTATTTCTCACAGAAAACTTCTAATATAAAAATCCAATTCAGCAATTTTTAGAATTCATAAGTTGTTATTTGTTGGAAGATTTGACAGAATTGATAAAAATGATTGGCATCTACCATCAAGTTTTAGATAAAAATCAATGTATGCAAAGCAAAGTGAAGGGGGCAGTGTGCCGGGGGTTGGGGGAGACCTTAAGGATGAGGAAGGATCAGCTTCTCAGCACACCAAGTTTTATTTGTCACAAATATTTTAAATGTTTTTATGAGAAATATCATTGGCTAAAGTGAAAAAGTTATTGAACAAGCCACTAATTAACACTTTATATGAAAAGCATATGAACCATACTGTAAAACTTATCTGACAACATATCTTAACAAAGGATTTTAATGAAATTTGGGGCAAGAACTTCAGAGCAGAAACTCCCATGACTAGCACTCTTCCTGAAGCCTGGGGGTGGTTTCTTAGAAATTGTGTTTTGCTGATGATAATCAAGGACCTCCTGTGAGGGAAAAATATCCTATCAGTATTGTGAAATATGTCCTGTCCCTATTGAAAATGTAGAAGAAACCGTGCCACCCCAAAATTCAGGACCTTAGGCAGGTATCATTACCTAATGTGAAGCTGTGAAATTCACCCACAACTGTGAAGGCAAATCTCACCCAGCCCACGAGCATTCAGAAAGGGCACTGTGAACTAACAGAGGGGTTTACCCACTGACTGACTGATAACTATTTTTAATTGAGGTAATGTTAGGATACCCCCAAAGTTGCCATCACCACGATTATATGAATACAGAGCTATAACTTCAGGTCCCTGGAATAGAACCCCTTATCATGCAAGTTAAAATCCCTGAACCGGCCCTCCCTGGTGGTGCAGCAGGTTAAAGCACAGCACTGAGAAGCTAAAGCCACTTCCGCATGAGTTCGATTCCCGCCTGTCCAGGAGGTGACCACATGGCCCGGCAGACCTCTCCTGACCCGCCCGCTGCTCCCCTCAGCAGTGTACTTCGTCGATCTGCCTGTTCTGCTCCCCGCTCTGTCTCTGAAGAAGCCTGTTGCCGCCCCTGAACCTCTGGCCTGTACCCCAGTTCTGTATGCACAAAATAAATAAATCTTAAAAAAAAAAAATCCCTGAACCTCTGAAAAAGGTGTTTTCACTGATACACTTTTGTGTGGTGCATGTTTTAGAAAGAAATTGTTGGTGGCTCCAACTTAGCTCTTCTGGAAATGAAGTTGCTGACTTGTAAAGAACTGAGTATATGCACAGGGTCTTGCAATAGGCCATCTAGACAGCACAGGCTCATCTGGCAACAGAAGAGTACATACAACCCTGAGAGCTTTCTGGCAAAAGTAGATCCACCCTTGCCTCTTCCTGTTAAAATCTGTCCACCAACCTAAGTCCTGTAGTTTGAGAAACTCATTTAAACTGACACAGAATCTATTCCTTTAAGAAATTTGATGTTCTGCTTCCATATGCAGAAAGATGGAATGACCAGTAAAATTTCTCAACCTGAAAACCACTGCAGCCCTATATTAGGATACAGGATGAAACATTTAATGCCTTGTCTCCCACACACCCCTCACCACTGATAAGAGGTGAAAATACCAACTCTACCAAATACTTTACACCCCAGCAAAAGGCAACCACTCAGCCTTCACACCCACAGTCCAGGCTTCACGCCTCACCTGTCTCATCCTTTCTATTGGATGGGGAAAGTAGGTGCTAGCTCTTTCCTCCCCTTTTTTCTCATCTTCAAAGCAGCCACATTGGAGATACTTTTTCAAGGTCAAATTGATAATTGGCAACAGGGATCAGTAGCCTTTGACTCAGGTCCCCACATTAATGGAAGTAAATTAAACAAATATTTATGTATACAATTTTCACAACATTTATAAGGAAAAATGAAAACAATCTAAATTTATTATAAGGAAAAATGGACACATTCTAAGAGTAGCTACCCAAAGCATATAACAAATGGGCAAATAATATCATAGAGAAATTAGTTGAAGCCCATGTTAGTCAAAGGAAATGATTCTATATACTACATAAAATACAAATTTTAAGTGCTTAACTTTTTTTTTTAATTTATTTATTTGTGCATACAGAACTGGGGTGCAGGCCAGAGGCTCAGGGGCGGTGAGAGGCTTCACCAGAGACAAAGCGGGGAGCAGAACAGGCAGATCGACAAAGTACACTGCTGAGGGGAACAGCGGGCGGGTCAGGAGAGGTCTGCCACGCCATGTGGTCACCTCCGGGGCAGGTGGGAATCAAACTCATGAGGAAGCGGCTTTAGATTCTCAGTGCTGTGCTTTAACCTGCTGGGCCACCAGGGAGGGCCTAAGTGCTTAACTTTTAAGAAGACAAATCTAAAACCCAGTCTCACACAGGAAGAGAAATAATAAAGACACAGAGAAATTTTCATTTGCCATGGTAACCAAAGCATGAAGCAGTCCTGAGTTTGCATTTTTACATACACCAAAACAAACAAAAAATCCTGACAGTTTCAACGTAGCAAAATTGCTGGTCATCCAGTTTTCATGACACTGTATTTAATGAAACCTTTAAGAAAGCATCACACTCCAATGCATTTATCTCCAGAAATGGTTTGCCTAAAGCAAAACAAATCTGCACAAAGGTGTCCAGCACAGAACCCAATGCAACTACTATCTGCAGGGAAGCATGTGCATGCGGACTGGGAGTGGGTGGTGACCATATCATGGATCTTGGCATCTTCAAGCAGTAGAATTAGGGAACACCATGCCACTACTAGAGGAGAACATCTGCCCTATAAACTGGCATTTTAAATGACAAACTAATTTTTAAAAATCACGAAAGTAATTTCTGAAAACATGAAAAAATAACTTCTGAGGGTATGCTTGATACAGCTGCCCAACTAGCAGCCACTGACTATTCACTCCACCTCAGACTCTGGACAAGCCCCAATTTCATGATGTCAAAGGGGCTCCAGCTTTTTGAGGCAAATATGAATCTGGTCGGTACCTGTTGCAAGAGAAATAAAAGCCGGTTTAAAGACAAATTTTATTTGTCCTTAGCTTTGCCAATGATCTTAAAAATGTTTTCTAATCTGGAACTTCTGAATAATGATAGACATAGGGATGGATATAAACTTTATCTTGAGTTTGAGTCAGAGTTCTGAACACATCTACCTAGTCTGATTAACTGAGTCAGGATTAAACATCATTGGGGCTAAAGCACCCTCTCAGACTTAAAATACAGAGAGAGTAAATTGTGTTTACCAGCTCATTTGTGTCTATTTTACCAGCTATTTTCATTTTGGAGAATTTCAAAGACAAACATAAGTAGACTGATCCAGTGCATGCCAGGTACCCATCCCCAGCTCATCCATGACCACCCATGGCCAGGCTGTTGCACCTGCACTCTCCCTCACTCCCACACCCACGTTATACTGAACAAGTCCCCCGATATACTGAACAAGTCCCCCAAATCACAACATGTCTTCCATGAAAATCTCAGCATCTCTAAAAGAAAACATAACACTATTGAATATTATCATACCCCCCAAAATGAGTAATAATTTTTGTCAGGAAGAGAATTTACTTCAATGCCATCACAATTCCCATCAAAGATGCCATTTACAACTGGTTTATAAAGGTCTTTTTTTAAAAAACTGTACATTTGCTTATTTGAATTAGGGTCTCATAGGACCATCATGGTCAGAGTTTGAGTGGTGCACTAAGAATTTTTTTTTATTAATATAATAGTTTATTTTTACATCATTTTGTGCCTTTTCCCATCTCAGTTATAATCCCCATGGGCTTCCCATCACCAAATCACCCATGTGCCACCTAGTGCCACCAGGGAGGGCCCACATGCTAAGAATTTTTAATCCATAGGTTTCCCTTTCCTCTTCCTCCTTGCCAGTTATTCCTTGCCAGCAGAAAGTAAGCTGTTTGTCCTGTAACAGAGCCCACAGTCTGACTGCACTGCCAGGGATTTGTTAACATGTTCAAATTCCCCCTTGAAATTCAGATTGCTTAATGTTTTCCTGCCCTTTGTTGACTAGTAGGTAGGTGTATGGAAGGAGAAAAGGGAAGGAGGGAGGAAAGGAAGGGAAAGATTGACTTAGATACCCATGGTACATTGAATGAAACCAGATTTTCTATGCTGCTGATATTAATACTGAGAAAAAAACTGAGAGAAAAAATTCAAGGATGCTATAAAGTTATCTTTGAGGCAAATCCTGAAGCTGAGTCCAGAGCTTATCAAGTTATACTGAGATCACAGGAATGAGGATTGGAAGCCAAGGTTCAAGGCCCATCCTACCCTTCCCTTTCCCATCCCTTCCCCCCTCGCACCCCAGCATAGAGTGCTCAGGGTGGGCTCCAGAGCAAACAATCTTAGCTCTAACACATTGCAGCTGTGTGACCTTCAGGGTACTTACTTAACTTCTCCAGCCTTTCTTTATAAAATCTGGAAACTATTCTGCATGAAAATTCAGTGAGAGGAGAAAAAAAATTCTCAAATAAAAATAAAATAAATTTTTAAAAAGTTATTATTTGCCTTGGTTAAATTATTATTGTCCTTAATTAAAAGTGAGAATCCTCTCAAAGCTGAACTTTTCTTCCTCCATCAGAATTTACACTACATTGGGTTTTACCCTCAGAGTTTGTATCTCACTTGTGTTCCTTCCAGTTGCTGTTTATAACAGTCTTTCTGAACAAAACTACCCATCTAAATAGCAATATTTCCTCCATATTTTGCAAACAGCAGGTGGAATCATCTGTCCTGGAACAGTCATTGAGCTACTCGTCTAGAGTGTTCAGTGCGCATTTACGTGAGGGGCAGAGATGTGTCTCCTCTGACACATTGCCTACATGTGTCAAGCGTAGCCTTTCCCACTAAAAGCCTTGTGAATTCTAACTGCTGGGCTTGGGGGAAGGGAACTCAACGGGCTCATGGCTTAATAATTGATAACCTGAACGAACGTTCCCTTTTAAAATATGTATTCAGTTCGCCATTGTGCTACATCCTATAGGGGAGGAAAGTCAACACTAAGGCCTAGTATTTGGAAAAGAAAGCATATTGTCCATCAGAAGAGATACTAAGGAGCTATAATATAACAACACAATAAAGTGGTAAGTGTCACATGAGAGGGACAAAATGAAATACTAGGGGCAAACCAGGTAGGAAAAATTAAGGGCAGTTATAGGGGGCTGCTTATGAAGGACATTATGCTACACTGAACAGGAGATAGAATTTCAGTAGCCAGAGGAAGGCCTGGAAGGAGCAGGGAGAGAATTTCAGCGGGGGCTGAGGTGTGGGAAGTGTTTGGGAATGGCAGTAGTGGAGTGTCAGATGTGTGAAGGGACATGTGGTTAGAAAGATTCAACAGGGTTAGATCCTAAAAACTCTTATGTGGTAGTAAGGAAGCCTGGGCAGATTTGGTAAGTAAATGACAATTTCTCAGCAAACAGGTGGCACAATCAGAGGTGTGTTTTACATAAATGAATTTGGATGCAATGAGGTACAGAGACCAGGAGACCACTTAGACCCTGATTAAGAAGTCAGGGACTGCCAAGTCAAGTCAAAAAGAACATACAAATACCAGCTATGTTTAGCATGGAAAAAATATGACAGGGTGACAAATGATAAAAGAGGTGGAAGTAAACTCAGACAGTTCCAAGGTCTTGAACTCAAATATCTGGAAAAAACAGTGGGGCCATTAATGAAAATAAAGTCAGTTCAAAGAGCTGGGGCTGGGAGAGTGGTGAGATGCTGAATCCCATCTGAACATGCAGAGTCTGATGCACTAGCAGAATACAGTGTGAGTCACCAAAGCCAACAGGAAAAAGTCTGAGAAACAACGGGTTTTAGGACGTAGCAAGGTGAGGCAGGAAAAACAGATGTAGACATGACATTCAGAGAGAAAGATTCAGGTTAGTACAGGTCATAGAATCTGGAGAATGACTGCTGCAGAGGAGATGAACACTGAGTGAAGCTCTGAGTGAGGCAGTAAAGGCCTGAATGTAGACCCTGTTTAATGATCACTATAAAGGAATAAAGGGGTGGGGGGCATCAGTGACACAGGCAAGAGCAACCAAGAGTGAATCATTTTTAGGAAATATTCTTTTTTTAAAGATTTATTTATTTATTCACATAGAACTGGGGTACAGGCCAGACATGCAGGGGCGGTGAGAGACTTCACCAGAGACAGAGTGGGGAGAAGAACAGGCAGATCGACGAAGTACACTGCTGAGGGGAGCAGCGGGCGGGTCAGGAGAGGTCTGCTGTGCCATGTGGTCACCTCCGGGGCAGGTGGGAATCGAACTCATGCTGAATTGGCTTTAGCTTCCTAGTGCTGTGCTTTAACCTGCTGCGCCACCAGGGAGAGCCCAGGAAATAAATATTTTTAAGCAGATAAAAAGAGGTGAGGGAATGACTGAACACCTAAGAGAAGAAACAGAAGAAGTGACCCTGAAACCAAAGAAATGACAGCAAATAAAATACAGAAGTATGTTCAAGTGAAAACAGAACATGAAGTTTGAGAACCAAGATGTTTAACTATCAGATCTGCTCTACCTTCAACTTCAAAAGCTAAGATTTTAAACTTACAGATAATTAATTTTATTTTTTATTTACTTGTTTTTTGCATTAAATAACTAAGGTGTAGGCCAGAGGTATGGAGGGTAAGAGGATTCACCAGAGACAGAGGGGAGAACAGAACAGGCAAGGAAAGGTCTCCTGTCCCAGGGATTGAGACCTTGGCCAGGGTTTGAACTCAGGCTCCAGTGGTGACAGTACTGATTTCTAGGCCACTGGGGAGGTCAGAGATAGGATTAGACCAGGAAGAGAGAGGGAGGGAGAAAGGGCAGAAGGGCGCTGTGAGAGACTTGGGAAACAACTACAGAGGTTTTTCCTGGATTTTTTCTGGCAGAAACATGAAAGAGTCATCTTTATAAAAGATGGTAGGGGACAGACACACATAAAGGCTAAGTGGAAGAAGTTCACTCTGGAAAGAAAGTGAAAATAGTTACAATCAGGTCAAAGGAAAATTAATCCTGCAAAACTCACCTTGTAAGTAGCTTCAGCTCCAAGCTATTCAATTTATAGAAACTGACCAAAAAAAAAAAAAGAGAGAGAGAGAGAGAGAAATAAACAAGACCAGATTTGGTAAATCACAGTCAGAACAGAGAATTAAATGTTTGTGAAATGAGCCATGGAGACGTTAAAGATTATTTTTAAACTACGTATTTAACTTCTTTTGAAATAGTCTTAAAAACCTATTTTTTAGATAAAAAGTACACTCGTTCTTTGTTCTTCTATGAGAGGGTTATATACATTATCTCAAGTTTTGAAGATCAGAAGTTCAAAGTCAGTCTTCAATGTCTCACACACAGCAAATGCACAATGAAGGGAAGGAATCCAGTCCTCATAACAGCTCACCCAGGAAGGCCTGAGCCTAGTTACTTTATGAATAAAGAAACACACACACACACACACACACACAAAACACACCATGGGCATCTTAAATGAGGAGAGTAATTCCATGCAGTCACACCCCTCCCTTACCCGCAGCCTAGTGGCTCTTGAGGGCTAGCAGCAACGGCTGGCAATGTCGCAAGGGGTAAGGGATTGGGAGTTCAGGCCTTATCGCCATGCCTGAGTGTATTGGTAAATTTTAAGAAGAATGTTTTTAATTAATCTGTACTAAGGGTTCTCCATGGTGGCGCAAGGGGTTAAGTCTCAGCACTGTGAAGCAATCTGCAGCCACTACAGCATGAGTTTGATCCCCAACCAGTGAGCTGACCCACATGGTGCAGATCTCTCCTGTCTCACCTGCTGCTCCTCTCAACAGTGTATTTCAGTCAGATCTGACTGTTCTGCTCTCCATTCTGTCTCTGGTTTACCCCCACCCTTCTGGCCTGGGCCCCAGTTCTTAATATGCATAAATAAAAATGTGAAAAAATAAACTGTACCTAAAATGAAGTTAACATACACTTTCTAATAATCAAAAAAAAATAATAATAAAAACAGGGCCCTTCATTTCATGTATTGGAATGACTGGTAAAACAGCATTTGTAAAGAAAGGCACCAGGGAAAAGCAGATAGCAGTGCTTTTGCTCCCTGTGCGCTGAATAGGTAATGAAGGCCCAGGGCAAACTTTTTTTTTTGTAGCATATTATAACTAATAAGCTAAACCTCTGGTGTAAGCCAGAGGTGCTGGGGATGAGAGGATTCACCAGAGACAGGGTGGGGAGCAGAACAGGCAGATTTACTGCAGTAAAACCACTGAGGAGAACAACAGGTGCGACAGGAGAGGTCTGCTGCACCATATGTGGGTCAGCTCTCAAGTTGGGGATTGAACCCAATTGGCAGCGATGGTAGTGCTAAGAGCAGAGCCTTAATGGAGCAAACTTTTAAACCGACAAAAGGAGATACTGTAAAAATTAAGCATACTTCCCCACTAATTCCAGCAACACCCAGTTCCTCTCCTTGACATCAACTATTCAAGAGTTTCCTGCATGTATCCTCAGAGAATCTACTAAATCACTAAGGGGGCTGTAAATCCATAGGCTTCATTGAATGACAGTTTAGCAGCAATAGGCAACATTTTAAATATACAAGCCTGTTGCCTAGCAACTCCCCTTGTGTTGGACTACAACATTTTAGAGATAATCATTGGAAAACATCTAAATGTGTATAAATTCATTCTATCCAACCAGTGGGACACCTTGTCAGTATAAAACGCCACAGAACTACAGCTGCAGATACTGAATGTTTCAGGGCACTAGGGAAGAAATAAAATGAAGCTGCTAAACAAAAGAGCAACAGGAAGTGTGCTTTTTGTAGACCCACAAAAATTTCTAGAAATATATATATGTGCATATAAACATTGTATATGTCTGGAAAGAGAGTCAAACAACTTTTTTTTTTTATTTATGTATGTATATAAGAACCAGGATATAAGCCAGAGGTGCGGGGTTAAGAGGATTTACTAGAGACAGAGAGGGGAGATCAGGCAGATCTGACTGAAATACACTGTTGAGAGGAGCAGTTGGTGAGACAGGAGAGATCTGTTGCCCTGGCTGGGGATCAAACCCATGCTGTAGTGGCTGGGGATTGCTTCACGGTGCTGAGACTTAACCCTTTGTGCCACCATGGAGAACCCTTAGTACAGATTAATTAAAAACATTCTTCTTAGGGCCCTCCCTGGTGGTGCAGTGGGTTAAAGCACTGCACTAAGAAGCTTAAGCCACTTCCTCATGAGTTCGATCCCCCGCCTGCCCCACATGGCATGGCAGACCTCTTCCTGACCCGCCCGCTGCTCCCCTCAGCAGTGTACTTTGTCGATCTGCCTGTTCTGCTCCCCACTCTGTCTCTGGTGAATCCTCTCACCCTCCGCATCTCTGGCCTATACCACAGTTCTGTATGAATAAATAAATAAATCTTAAAAAAAAAATTCTTCTTAAATTTACCAACGCACTCAGGCATGGCGATAAGGCCTGAACTCCCAATCCCTCACTCCTCATGACACTACCATCCAGTGCTGCAGGCCTCAAGAGCCACTAGGCTGCAGGGGGTTTGGGGGATGCAATGTGACTGCATGGAATTACTCTCCTCATCTAAGATGCCCCTTGGTGTGTTCTGTTCTGTTGTGTCTGCGTGTGTGTTTCTTTATTCATAAAGAGACTTAGGGAATGTGCAGATCCCAGAAGGCTCAGGCCCATCGTCAAACTTTTAAAGTATGTGAATGACAGAAGATTGAAATGAGAAAGGAGTGGGGGGAAAAGAAAAGAAGAAAAGGAAGAGTTCTATGTTTTAATACTATGGCACTATTTGCATGTTACAATGAAGATATACTGTTTGGTAACATAAGGGCTTTAAAAGTTTTATCAATAAAGCTGTAAGAAACTAATATTATAGGGCTGAAAATAGCTCTATGTCAAAATATTTTTCACTTTATTAAAAAGACAAAGACATGGCAAGTGCAGAATTAACCCTCAGCTGACCCAGAGGCCTGACATGAACTTGTACATGCCTCAGATGAAGGCTGACTACAAATCATGCCTGCTGAAGGCACAGGGCACCCAGAGCTGGTGAGGGAGGCCAGTCAGCCACAAAATGAAAGTTTCTTTTTTCTTTTACAGACCCAAACTCCATAACTTTAATAAACTGGATTGAAAATATTGGAGTAATAAAAATGATGAACTCCTGCCATTTGCAATAATACAGAGGAAAGAGGAGGGGATGACGCTAGTAAGTCAGAAGCAGGACAAATACCTGATGGTGTCACTTGTATGTGGAATACAGAGAACTAAAATAAGAATCAGACAACATCAAACCAAAACAAACCCTGGAAGTAGGACTGAAGAGTTGAGGCTTCCAGAAAAGGTGGGGGGTGGGGGGTGGGAGGGGCCCAGTGGAGACTGTAAGAAGGCTGTGGGTGCCTTGGTGGTTGGGGTGGTATGGTGACATGCATCTGAGGAGGTGGGAACCTGTGCCTCTGCCTCACACACAGCATTGCAAACCAGCGTTACATGGTAAAACAAAATAGTTTAAAAAACTTTTTTTTTTTTTTTTTTTTTTTTTTTTGTTGAGCAAGAAAAGGGTTAAAGCTCATGGACAGCAGCTAAGGCAGAACTCCAAAGGGGGATCTGCAGCTACTGCCCTAAAAAACTATTATGGGAATGTTTATGAAGAATGATTATATATATATATGTGTGTGTATGTATGTATAATAGATATATGGAGTGAACAAAGAAAAATCAAATGTATGGAAAGGAAAAGCTCGAAGGAAAATAAAGGTATTTCTAAATCTAGGAATTCCAGTTCATCTTCAAGAAGATTCCTGAAGTCTATTCTTAGCATTAGTCGAAAGCCTTTATCTCCCATAAAGGTAGATAGCAACTGAAGCTAAAGGGTAATATAAGGACCTTCAGCACATGTTTTGTGTATGAAAAAATTGCTGAAAATGGAATTTAGACTATGAGACGACATGGGGTCCCTCAACCTCCAATGAGGATCAAGGGAACTTTCCCAGTCTTTCCAAATTCTAGGGGCAGATTCATTCACAAGCATTACTGTGAAGATGGGGAGATGTCTTTCAGGGCAATCATGCCTGAAAACCATTCCAACACTTCTCTGTGCTAGTTTCCTACCATGACCACAGCACACAGCCACAGTAAGCACTCTCTGACACCCCCTGCTGACCACCTCAGTTTCAGTGGCTCAGCTGGGTCTCTAGTATAGGTTTCACAAGTAAAAATCCTCATGGTGGCACAGATTCTCTAACTTGCTCTGAGCCTCTTTCTGGAGGCTCTGGGAAGGAGTGCATTCAGACTGTTGACAGAATTGATTTCTCCTGACTGTAGGGCTGAAGTCCCCATTTCCTTTGGGCAATGGTCTGGGGGCTATTCTCAGGTTGCAGAGACCACCGCATTCCTTGACTGTGGCCCCCAACTAGTAGCATTTAGTTGAGTTTGTCAGGCTGAGTCTCCCAGACTTCCCCTCTCCTCACAATCTCTCAGCCTACAAATAATCAAAAGCTGATGTAAATCACCCACCTTGATAAACAAGGCATCCCACCCTATCTTCAAGGACAGCTGATTACTGACCTTCATTCCATCTTTAAAGCTCCTCCACCAAATCACCTAGATTAGTGCCTGATTAAACCACTTGAAGACACAACCATATGAGCCCGGAGGGGCTGGGACATCTTTAGAATTATACCTACCTCTTTCATTTGGGTACTGAGGTGGAAAAAATGCTGAATCAAGGATTGCAATCTGTCTGAATTTTTCAGGGTATGCTAATGAGCTAGTACTGCTGTTCTATGCATTATATAAATCAAACCTGCAAATAACTCTGCTAAATAAAAATCATCACCATCATTATGATCAACAAAAGTAAGTTAAATACTTTGCTGAGAACACAAGATCTGGAACTGGGAGAATCAGAATTATACCCAGTTTCAGCAATGTAACATTTCTGAAAGCATGGCATAATCACGACTTCAAAAGAAGACTAGGAATGATATTGATACTAAAGTGGAGAGGGAGGAAATCCAACAGGATTTAGCAATGAACTGCTTTTGGATTTTGAAGGAAATTAAGGGAAAAAACAAAATAAAATCAGAGCCAACTCCATTTGAAGGATGAGCTGAGGTTAACAAAATCTTATCAATGCAAAGAAATCTCAGCAATTTCTACTAGGAAAATAGGGAAGACAATTTACATTATGGGGAAAATCTAAATAATTTTGAAAAGTACAACAGCTATGCAACACCATCCTAATGCTTAGCAGGCCACAAAACAGCAGGTATAAAACTGTACATGTGTGTGCCCATATGCACGTTGTCACTCATTCCTCTTATTCAACAAATATTTATGGAGCAGCTCCTCTGTGCAGATACAAATATTGTCCAGTTGCTGGGGATATAACAATAAACAAAATAAAGTCCCTGCCTAGAAACAGCAAATAAACAAACAAGTGAAAATATAGAAGACAGTGCTAATACCACGGTGAGATAAAAGCAGAGTAAGCAGGAAGCGCTGAGATTGTTTTTTGTTTGTCTGTTTTACAAACACACACACACACACACACACACAAGTTGGTCAGGAAGGATCACACTAGTATGGTCATGTCAGAACCAATCCTGATGAAAACAAGTGAACCATGTTATTTTCTGGAGGTAAGGCTCCCAGGGAGAGGAAATAGCAAGTGCAAATGCCCTGGGCAGGAGTGTGCTCAGAGAACTAGAGGTACAGGAAAAAGGCAATCATGGGATAGAGCAAAGAAAATCAGAGGGCCATTGGGGAAAAAGGTGGGGCTCAAGGGGCAGGGAGAACAGAAGTTAAGAACCTGGGACAAGGGTGATACAGGACTTAAGTCATTTTAAAGACTTTGGGGATTCCTTCTGAGGGAGAACAGAAGCTATCAGAGGGTTCTGCCTACAGAAAAAAATGGCAGAGTTCACCCATAAGGATTGGAATTTCAAACACCAAATCTAATCAATAATTACCTCTTCATGATGATAATGGTTGCTTACAAACTTTGTTTTCCAGTTCTATCAATATCTGTCATCAAAAAGAAAAGTTTGGTGCACAAGCTATCAGGCTCATTTTCAAGTGCACAAAGGTGGGTCTAGGGGACAAAAGGATGAGGGTCACAGGCTCTGCATCAGGAGCCCTGGATTTGGTGGCTGATTCTGTGCCATTCCAGTTTCTCAGCCCATGTGAACCTCTGGACAGTTAGCTTAAAATGGAGGAAAGAAAATCTGACTCTTCTGGCTGTTTTGATAGGAGCAACCCTCCCACAGCACTGAGCAGGTAAAGCACCCTGTAAAGTAGCTACTGTGAGGGCAACCTCCAAGCTTGATGTGCTGGGAGGGTGTGACTGGCAACCTCCTCTCCAGTTTCTCTCAAAGATAATACCAGTCCAATCCAATTTAATGACCCAAACTCAAAAAGGCAGAACCCTGAGCTTCTGCAGCAAAGGACTCCATATCCAAGTCATTCAAACAGGGACTTACGTACATTTAATTTATTCTGGAGCTTGCACTTATTAATTCAAGAGTTCTGTGAACCTACCTCTCCTTGGGCAAATCTACAGTCCTTTGTTGATCTCAAGTTTTTCAGTCAAGATCAGAGCCAGCCAATCATTTGAACAACTTCCAGCTGTTCAACTTCTTAATTATAAATAATCCTGTCAGATTTTTCTGAGTAATTCCAACAACCTGAATTTTTTTAAACCACTACACTTCTTATTGACAGTATATAAATGGTGTTTGTAGCATTTTTATCATTTTCTAGATTCCTTCTATTCATTATTACTTTTCTGAGTTATCTCACATGCAAATGTTTTTATTTTTATCTCATTTTTAAAATGTATTTATGCATACAAAAACTGGGGTGTAGGTGTGAGAGGGAGCAGAACAGGTGGATCTGAGCGGAGCAGCAGGCAAGACGTGAGAAGTCTGCTGTGTCTCATGTGGAAAAGCTCCCTGGCTGGGGATTAAACCCATGTAGCAGGGGCTGGTGATAGTTTGGTAGCGCTGAGACTTTAACTACTGTGCTACCAGGGAGGCCCCAAGTATGAACGTTTAATGTTCTCTGTCTTCTGAGTTGTTCCTGTAACTTCGCTATTAAAATATGCTATATGATAAAAAGAAATAATCAAATAAAGGAAGAATTATCAACTGCTGTTTGAAATTAATATTTAAAAAGCATTAGAACATTTTACCCAATGACAAACCTCCGGGTAAAAATTTTAAAATAGGCCCTCCCTGGTAGTGCAGAGGATTAAAGCACAGCACTGAGAAGGTAAAGCCACTACCACATGAGATCGATCCCCACCCAGGGGAGGTGACCACATGGTGTGGCAGAACTCTCCTGACCCACCCACTGCTCCCCTCAGCAGTGTGCTTCATTGATCTGCCTGTTCTGCTCCCCACTGTGTCTCTGGTGAATCTCTCACCACCCCTGAACCTCTGGCCTGTACCCCAGTTCTGTATGCATAAATACATCTTTAAAAAAATTTTTAAAACAGTTAAATGTATAGTTTTCCATGTGTAATGTTTACCTGTCAAGACAAAGTCTCTCAGCAAATGAAGAGTATCACATAGATTTATCATTAAGAAAAGCCTCTACCCCTTGCATTTGACAGTCAAATTTAAATGACAATTACAATATTTTGTTTTCTGAGGGAGAGGAATAAACAACTTTACCATCTCTCCTGGTCTATGTGTCCTCTCAGGAGAATGTCAACTTGGCCCCCTTACATTCCTTTCTCGTGTAGGGAAATAGCAGGGTTTGTTCCATATTGGTTTGTATTCTGTGTGTGCATAGAAATTTCACCATTTAATTTTCATGTCTGGAAGTAGAGGAGCTTATAATTATACCATGAGGTATAACTATAATTAGGTTTGCAAATACCATAGGTATCCCTATGATCCACTTTCTAAAATAACAGAGTTCTGGTACTGCATTATTGGGTTCCTTTTCCCCCAAACCCATAGACATCTACATTCTTCAACTTTAGGAAGCATCAGAAAATCTAACAGTGAAAAGATTTTTTTTTAAATAAATAAACTAAATTAATACAAGTTGTTATTAGCATTTGGCACTAATGAGAATTTTATACACATTTGTTGATGCTCAAGAATCATTATGAATCTTTGTGTTATAGCCAGCAAAAGTTGATGGTACATTTAGGGTACTAAGTTTAACCTTATTTCCTACAGTGATGTTAACATGAAGTCTGTGATAACAAACTTCCTGATTGAGACCCTTCAGTGGTGTTCACACATGTTCCTCTTATAGATCTGTTTCGAACAAGAAAAGTCATATACAATGTATAGATCTTACACAAATCTACCAAGCATGTTTGTATTGAGGTGTGTGTGGTTCGGGTAGGGGAGAGCAGAGTATCTAACAGCTGAAACTTGCTCAAACCCCTCTCCTGCGAAAGGTAAGATATTGTTGACCTATACAGAATATTGTATCTGTGACAGACACTACATAATATCCTATAGAATTATACATATCCTACTGTTCTGCATTGTTCCCATTCCAGGAAAGAGAGAGAAAACAAAAATAGGCACTTTGAACTTTAGGTTGTATGATCTAATTACAGAAAATAACCCTATTCATTTAAAGTCAGTTACAAATTATATTGGAAAGACCCAGAAGATCTTTAGAGGGAAGTAGGTATGAAAATCAGAACATAAAAAATGTACTTAAAATATGTAAAGTGTAGTGGGCACATTTAGACTTTGTAAAAACTCTGAATTTTTCATATAAAACCTGATTGGGAGGCAGGTAGTGCTCACACAAAGTGGAATATGTCTCACCATTAATATATCTGTAGGAAACTTTTATAAATACAGTACAAGTATAGAAACGGATATTCAAAAGACAGCGCCTTTGTAAGTAGCACATGTATCTGTAAACATCTATATCAAATCTCATTCTGTAGACTTTTTAGGTACTTCATATTTAAAATTTTTCAGATTAGTCCCTTTCCTTGGGTAAAAGTAAGTATTATTACTATCATGTTTCTCTTAAAACTTAAGTTGACTACAAAAAAGAAACTCAACTGTGGGTGACAAATTTTTCTTTCATTAATTCAAACTAAATCAAGCTATAAGAAATTTCTATAGCAAATTCTTTTTTCCTGAATACCTATACCTATGAAGTATCATGGAGAATTATCAAAGCAGATGATTCAATGTCATCTCAGATTTTGAAATTTAAACAAAATCCAAGCCACTTGAACAACAGTTCCATCTCAAAATTGTTTTTTTTTTGGGCGGGGGGGGGCGGGGAGGGGGAAGGAATGGGAGGAAAAGACTCTAAATGGGATCACTATTGAGGTTTTAAGACTCTTAAGCCCTCACCCCTCCAAATACATATGCCCTAGTGAGTGTAAAATAAGCCTATCTTAGAAACAGGCAACAAGGTGAACTACAGTAATCCCCAAGAAATCTGAAGCAGAGGTTAGAGTCTGAGTCATTCTGAGTCACTCTTCTACTCCTGGTCAATGCTGGACACTGGGACTGCGTGGCCATGAAGGCATGTCTTCTACAACCAGGCAAATCCAGACTGGACAGCAGCACAATGGACGTTTCAGGATCCTGCAGTAAAGGCCACATCCCTAGTGTGGACGACATTCAATACTTGGGAGAACAAAACAATGAACAGGAGGCAGGGGCTGAATTCCTAATTCCTGCAAACCTAACCTCATATCACATCTTTTCCCAAATCTGTGTAACTAGCAACACATGGAATCTCCCAACAGTGGGCCTCATCTGGCGGTATCCCAAAAAATTGCTTTTACTCTGTGATAGCAAACTAACTTACCATTGGCAAAGAATGGAAACACTGTTATGGATCCAAGTCTCATACAATCTTTCTTTCTTTCAGTATATTCGTGTTTCACTAAAATATAGAAATAAATGTTACCTTCTGTGACCCTCCAGGTGGCAGTGCAAATGGCTTTACTAGGGTCCTAGGAAATCAAAGACTGACTCTGAATCTTTTTCGCCAGCAGATCTGAGAGCCAGCAGCTGAACCACAACAAAATGACTTGGGTGTCACCACACCAAAAAAAATATTTACTCCAAAAACTCTAAGTGTACTCAATAAGCAGTGCATTCAGAGGGCTAACTGGTAATTTCAAGATATTCTGTGTTTATTACTCATAATTCAACTTAAGGTGTACAATTTAATTTTAATGATAAAATTAACACTGACCAAAAGAACCTGGGCTTTTTTTTTTCTTTCAGTGCATTCCCTCTTTCAATCAGTAATGTGAACTACTCATAATTACATGTAAAACAGTGCCCAACTTGCATAAAGGGTTAAATACACTCGAATCTGGACATATAACAGCAACTAGGACAATTAATATAAAACAGGAGCTCCCTCCCCCCACCTCCCAAAAAAAGTATTTCTTAAAAGGATGAGAGTGAATAAAAATACAAGCTTGTTAATAGGGGAAGGCTTTGCAGTGTTTTACCACAACTAAGGGATTGTTACTCCATAGAAATACGGAGATTTGGATTAAAATCTTTTGCTTTCCATCCTGACTTACGCTTTTCTCCAAAGTAAAGTCCAATTTCTGCCAAGAAGAAGAAAACAAAGCTTAGCTTTTACATGGGGGTAGGACTCATTAGCAATCTCTTTTGCTTGTTAACAATCACTGTTATTTAGCCCACTCAAATAACGCATAAAGCCAAAGAAAGGCATAAGGAATATAGAGTTCTGGGCAGGGTCTGCAGAAAAGGAACAAGAAAATCCATGTTTAGAAAAATTATCAGTTTTTTCAGCTCATGTCAGAAACAAGCAGTTGTACTTTCTATGACCTGTGGCCCAGGAAAGAGACAAGACTTCCTTCTACCATTCTCTTTCAGAATAAATGTTTTAACAAGAATTGGGAGGAGCTGGCTATTTTACATCATGGACCTGTGTCAACCTCAGGTTCAAACATCCACCCAAAGCCTGGCCATATCCTGACACCTCTCAGGGATCCTGCCACCTCCTCTGTGTGGCCAGACGTACTCAGAGCCGCGAAGGACCTGCCTTCCTAAGCCAGACACACAGTCCCGCCCAGCCTCACAGTGTTTGAGCACTGTCACCAGTGGTCAAACAGCCTAAAAGCCTGTTCCATCTTCTGCTTTGGCAAGTAGACAGGACTTTATAATAGTGGCTCTGTCTCCCGTCACTTCCTAGGACACCAAGCCCCACTATTCAAAGCCCTCCTAACAGGACACAGTTTCCAGTGCTCTGTTCACAGTAAGGTCATACCCAACACAGGCAATCTGATAACCTGGCCACCTTCCTCTTCATGTGGAGTCACACAGGCTGTGACATGAGAATGTCCACACAGAGTATGACCCTTATCTCTGGAAGACTGGACACGGCTGATTTGCTTCAAATCTGCAACATGTGGTTAACTTTTAACTCTCCCTCACAAAGTATCACAGCATTTGCTTGGGTAAGATAAATCCACAAGGTGGGCTACTGCCTACTCACTACACTATATTTACTGTAGTTTACCAGGTCCTCCTTGGGTGGACTGTTTTCTGATGATCAGCCATAACTCCTGGACGTGCATTTTTAAAGGCTGATAAACAATCCTGTGGGGAGCACTTCTAAATTCTAACCATTTCCTACCAATGTACATCTTTTTTCTACCCAAGAAAATATACCTTTTCATAACGCAATTGTTTTAAAATTGCAGTGCATAGCTTCACTAGGCTGAGAAACCTGGTAAAAGGCAACATGTAAGAAAATCATTGGTTAAAACCAGTTTTGCTAACGAAAGTCTTCACTACCTTTATGTTGGATACACTTACATATGCATCAGCTCCAGGACATAACAGGACAGCCAGTTCATATCTACTTTATCCAAATATAATCTCAGCACTCAATCTAACCAGTTCTTGTTAGGAAATACCAGTCTTGCTCAAAAACGCTTTTTTTCCTGCCCTGCTCAGTGTAATAAGATAGCAGATTGATGATCCAAGGCACTCATCAGGAATTGCTTATAAATTGCCCCTTGAAACAGTTCTCAAAAGTCACACACATAATTCAGAAAGCATTCTAGTCTTTCAGCTTGGAAGGCCTGGAGGAAGGAAGGAACCATTTGCTGCTCTCTCTCTTCTAACAAAGGATCGTGAAAAGTGTCCTCCAAGCCAGTTCTCCCTGGCAGTGAATGGGTTAAAGCACAGTACTATGGGGCTTTTCCTTCCGTAGCCACTGCAGCATGAATTCACTCCCCAGCCAGGGAGGTGACCCCCATGGCACAGCAGACCTCTCCAGTCCCACCCGCTGCTCCCCTCATAGTGTACTTCAGTCAATTCGCTTGTTCTGCTCCCCACTCTGTCTCTAGTAAATCCTCTCACCCCCTTCCCCCGTACCTCTGGCCCACAACCTAGTTTTTGTATGCATAAATAAAATCTTAAAAAAAAAAAAAAGTGCCTTCCAAGCCACGGAGAATTCCCAAGAAGGTACAATGGGGGCTGTATCATTTCCTATTGAATTCACAGAAAATCAGCTAATCTTGGAAAGTCAGGCACAGAATCTGAAAACTGCTGCTGAGAACTCACAGGTACCAGTAACGTTCTAAGCACACAAGTCCCATGACATGTGGGCATGCTTAGCTTCTCTGACATTCCTCCATCATTCCATACCTGGGAAAATGGAGATTTCCCAGGTCAGCCAAAGGCCTTAAGCCTTGGGAGAGTTAAGCAAGCGATGGGGCAGCCTACCTGGGGTCCAGCCAAGGCTGCAGAAGGACTCACACAACAGGGTGTAAGAGAGCATTCACCTGGAGCCCTGGGGAGCACCATGCCCACCCAGCTGGACTGGCCGTAACAGAAGAAGCATTGTTGGGAGACCCAAGAGACAAAGCTAACTCACCCATCTGAAGGAGATTTGCTCTCTTTACAGCACTGTACATCCTAGTTCATCTTTATTTTCAATGTTTCCTACCCTTCACTATGGTCACGTCACATCACATGTCACTAAACAGCTTTGCACTAGAATAGAGGAGGAGAACCATGTTTCCCTGTGATGCACGAACTTAGAATCAGAATTAGAATTCCACCTCTGGCTTGAAGGGCAGAATAGGCATAGTTCTGCCATTCTCAGCCCTTCCAAACTTAGTCCCTGGGTGCCATGCACATGACAGCTCCCAGGTGCTCCAGGAAACCCATACAGTGTTGGTACTTCTGATCACAGTCTCTAGACTCTGGGCTGGTCCCAGGCTATGGGCTGGATCAGCAGCAAGAGGGCCTCTTGATCCCAAAATCTACTGCAATTCCATGCTATTCACTAAATGACAAAGCCTCTCCATTCAAGAGGTATGGAAGACAAATATTCTCCATATGGTTCCTATAAGAGGCAGTATACAGGTGATCCAAATTCAAGACAATCATCCACAGCCATTCAGTGACTGCAGACCAACTAATTAACCTCTGGTGTGAGCAGGTACCCTGGGTGAATTCATCAGAAAAGCCATGCTAAAATTGATGAGGAATGTTTACATCAAAGAAATTTCAATCTGTGAAGTTTGGGAATCTCTAACCTATTTCCTCAGTTTAAAAATAAGAACACAGTGGGGCAGAGGACCCTGAGAAGCAGACACAACTGGAATGCATCTGGTCACTCAGCAATGAGAGGCCCATTATTCTACAGGTGCTTTCAAGGTCTACAAACATCTCTGTCTACTTATGGAACAGAAACTGGCAAGACTTATTTTTTTTTTAAGATTTTTTTATTTATGTATACAGAATTGGGGTACAGGCCAGAGGTGTGGGGGTGAAAGGATTCACCAGAGACAAAGTGGGGAACAGAACAGGCAGAAATAGTGAAATACACTGCTAAGGTGGGTCAGGAGAGGTCTGCCACACCATGTGGGTCACCTCCCTGGCCGGGGATCAAACATGTGCTGCAGTGGCTATGCTTCATAATGCTATGCTTTAACCTGCTGAACCACCAGGGGGACCCAGGCAAGATTTACTTTTAAATGGACAAGAGATCTAAAATTTTAAAGTACTGTGATGGCCCTCCCTGGTGACACAATGGGTTAGAACACAGCACTAAGAAACTATAGCAGCCATTGAAGCACAAGTTTGATCCCTGGCCAGGGAGGTGATCCACATGGCACAGCAGATCTCTCCTGTCCTGCCCGCTGCTCCCCTCAGCAGTGTATTTCAGTAGATCTGCCTGTTCTGCTCCCCACTCTGTCTCTGGTGAATTTTTTCTCCCCTCCCCCACACCTCTGACCTGTACCCCAGTTCTGTATGCATAAATTTTTTTAAAAAAGGTAATGTGTGTGCTTCTAGAACTTTAGAAGTGAGTGAAGTGTATATACCTATCAAGATGTGAAGTTATACACCCAATATTATAGTTTTGTAAACAACTGTAAATCAGTAACAGATGATTAAAAATAAAAGTGGTATGCCTTATTTCTACAAGGCACCTTGATGCACACCTTTGCATCCTGTAGCAGCACATCACCTTAAGATTAAAATCACTAATTCCATCAAAGGAATTAGAGAAAAATGGAGAGCCAAATCTCCAATTTGCTCTAGAGACTTTGGCCGGCCAGCACACGGGTGCAGATGGGATTTCCCAGTCCAAAAAGGGAAGAGAGATTATAGGAGCAGAGAGGAAAACCCCTGGTCATTCACCTGAAGGTGACTGAAATTACATGTCATCAAGGTGGAGTATCACTGTCTTTCTTTGTGCTAATTTTTGGAATTCTGAGTCCTTCCATGCAATCATCTAACCAGTTTTCAAACAACAGTCGAATTTACAATGCTCCCTATTACCACCTCAATTACTCTTTGGAGGCGGAAAGAATGTGAATTTTAAATACAGCCAGTTCCTCCTAGCTAATGCCAGGTTTACAGAGATGATGCTAGCAGAGGTCTGTAACCTAGGGTAACGTGGGATAACCATGGTGGCCAGGGATGGAGAGATGAATGTCTCCCTCTAAGCCTGGTTGTCACTGCCTTTGAATTCTCTGGGCCTCAGAATGCTGGCTTAGATGCTCCTAGAGAACAATGAGTTCCCCTTCAGCAGGTCACACTCTCGAGAAACCCTCTCTAGGTCTGTCATATCAATAATCTTGAACAATTAAACTGCCAGGTGATGGCATTTACTTTTGCTACTAGCTATGTGACCTTGGGAAGTTTCCTGTGCCTGTTTTCTCATTGGAAAGGAGATAAAGAGGACCTATGGGTTTGCTTGCTTATATAAAGAGTATCACTGTATTATCTCGGTGACTGTAAAGATTAAAATGCGCTTATGAATCAGAGCCCCTAAAGCACTGCCTCATCTAGGAAATAGTCCCCAAACACTGGCTATTGTTAATACTGCTCCCCTTTCGAGTTTGGACACACAGATGGCATCTTATGGTGCCTGTCCTCTCCTTGCCAATTAGGTAACAGCAAGGCTTTGCTTCGGGGGTGGGGGGGTTAAATCAGACAGGAATTGGGGAGCATCCAGGTTCTCCTAGTTACTACATTTTATTAATTAAAGGCTTTTTACCCACATTCCAACATTATTAAAACTGGAATATATTGGCTCTTCATTAACTTACTTAAATCTCCATAGCACTGATGCTCCTGCCTTCCTTGCCTGGCATGGTAGTACCACACAAATAACAATCATCAAACCCTTCACACACCAACGGGAGCCTGACAGACTATTACAATTTATGTGGTTATGTGTCCAGTCTTGGGTAGCAGAGATGCTTAGGAGGTGAATAAATATTTCATCTACGTAATGCAGCAAACTATTATCCTTGGAAATTTCAGCATAGTGTTCAGAGCAGCCAAGAAAAAATGTGGCTGCCCCTGCTCCAGCAAACCCTTAAGACCAGAACAGGGCTTTAATTACAGGTCTCAGGAAGGGCAATGGCTGGGCATCCCAAGCCCTCTGCAAGATGTATGGCTGTGTTAATCAACTGGCCCCCAAGGCCTGGATTGGTATCCAGCCCCCACCCTGGGGCCCTTGTAGTCTCTATTCCCTGCAGAGACTCATTCAGGTTCAAGGTTGGCCAAGTGGAGCCAAAACACAGTGGCTTACAGTGAAGACACACAGTACCACTCACCTAGCGTGGAGGGCTTACTTTATTATGCACTTCTAAACCTCCACAGTAACCCTCTCACATACAACCAGACTCATCAGCACCCCTGCTTTCCAAGTAACATTTCCATTTAAGTAACAAACTGATAGGAGGTAAAAGGCAGCCTGGTGTCCTGAATTTCCTTAACCACTACATTTTCTCTCAGGGAGATGATGCAATGTCAGCTGGAGAAAGAAGGAGCAGTACCTCCGTCAGACCCCCTGCTCTGGCAGCAGAGGGAGCAGGTATTTTACAGGGTTCTCTGATGCAGGTAGTGGTCTGGCCAGTCTTACAGATCATGGAGCTTATTTTTACCCATTTCTCTTGTTCTTGATCTGTTTCCAAGGCCAGGCAACAGTCCACAGATCACTTCTGGAACTTGCTTTTCTTGTCAGACTCTCCATTCTTTTCTTTTTGTAAATTCTGATTTGTCTCCCAGTAGCAATTATTTCCCTTTCCACTGCTCTTCCTGGTCATGTTCTTTATTCATCTTCTGTAGATGTGAACCCACTGAGCAATTGAATTAAGTCAACACTGAATGCACCATGCTTGCACATTAGCAAGCGGGGACATGAGCAGAAGCTGTGCACGATGTCAAGCCCACCTAGCCCCTTGGGGGCTGCTCCTCATGCTATCAGACCCCTGAGACCCTGTGGATCACACAGAGAGAAATGTCATCCAGTGGAGCATCTAAGAAGACACAAGTTCTGGTATCCCCTTCAGCCTCTCCTCTCCAGAAATCATTCGGCTTCATTAATTTCCTTTGGTCTGACAAAATCTTGAGAGCATTTTATTTTATGCACTGTTTCATTTTTAATCTCCCATTTCTAGCCCACGATAAGCCAGCTGACAGAGCATCACTTCCCGATGCAATCACCCAATCACCACATTGCACTAAAAGCTCCAAGATGAGCATGTTTCTGCAGGACCTGTCACCATGACAGCTGGGCTTGTTACCACCCTGCCTGAGGAGAAGTGACCTGCTCTGCACTCCACCACACCCATCGCAGGTCAGTAACATCCTCTGAGACTGGCATTTCAGAGCGCTGGGTGGCAGAGTATATGAAGATAAGAAAGGAAGGGCCACAGGGGAGCGGAGGGGGCGCTCAGCTGGTGAAGCCCACTTCAGAACATACACACTCAGCCCAGGTTCTACCCAGCACCCACAATACACCCAAACTCTCAGGACAAAGAGTCAGCATAACGCACTAGCTCCCTTGCTCAGGGCAAGACCCGAAGAATAGGAAAACTGGATAACTTCTGCAGCTAGGTCTTGATCTCCAGTTGAGAAAGATACTTTGTGTAACTCTGGCTTTGTTCATTCATCCCACATACAGCACAAACTAAACCAGATAGTTTCAGATGCTGCTGAGTTCAAGTGGCTTTTGGAAATGGCAGAACAGTGATTCACTCTCTGAGTATTTCATATCACTTGGTAACATTCACTCCTCAACTGTTATCCTGGACCACAACTAGAATATCCCATGCACAGCTTTATGCTACCAATTTTCACTCCAAGCCCAGAATCCCCTGGAAGTTTCTAAGTTTGACAGCTTGGAAGCCTGACCCGCTTGTTTGCCTTTTTTTAATTTATGCATACAGGAACTGGGGTACATGCCAGCGGTGTGGGGCATATGGGGGTGAGAGGATTCACCAGACAAAGTGGAGGGCAGAACAGGCAGGTCTACTGAAATACACTGCTGAGGGGAGCAGCAGGCTAGGCAGGAGAGGTCTGCTGAGCCAGGTGGGTCACCTCCCTGGCCGGGCATCAAACTCGTGCTGCAGTGGCTGTAGTGTCATAAGGTTGTGCTTAACCCACTGCGCCACCAGGGAGGGCCAACCTCAACTACTGTTTAGGAAAATGAAGAAAACGGAAGGAAGTTTTCCAGGGAACAGAAATTGTCTTAAAGGCCCAGGTAAGGAACTCCAGTTTAAATGGAATTTGATGAGATAGTTTTTCCGAAACATTTCATTGTGTTTTCTTCCACTTTTATTTAATAAATGTGAAGGTGATGAAGAAAGGCATTTGACGAAGACAGATTTAGATCCACGCTATTATATTTCTTCTTTACATAAAGAATTTACACAGTGTTCACCCAAAGGTTAAACATGAATATTTGGGAGAGTTTTGTGATTTTCTGTATAGTGAAGATTTCAGGAAGGAAGAAAGGGAGAGAGGCAGGATGGCAGACAGACTTGGGTTAGGGTTTGGACAGGGACTTCTTACAAGTGCACCATCTCCAATTCACGCTTTGGGAACATGGCAATTTCAGGCAAGTTTCTAGGGAGGTTCTTGGTTCCTGAGCTGTTAGAAGAGGAAGCAGTGTTTCTAGTCACTGGTGTGGGTTTTCCAAGACAAGCCCCTGGGCCTCATTTCACTGCCTTTTGGACAACCAAGAATCAGTTTCAGTTCTCTGTACACAAAATCTTCTCGTCAACATCTAACAATTTAGTAGAAATAGAGGATGAGAAAACAGAATCATTGTAGAAGTTCCCGGTAAGCCATTTTCTGCTAGAAAATACCTCCAAATCAGGTTTCTCCAACTGCTAAACATGGAGCTTCCCTACGACCCAGCAAGCACACTAAGTATCTACCCAAAAGACACAAAAACACTGATTCAAAAAGATACCTGCACCCCCATGTTTATTGCTGCTTTATTCACAATTGGAAAGACATGGAAACAGCCCAAATGCCCAAAAATGGATGATTGGATTAAAAAGATGTGGTACAAACACAATGGAATATTACTCAGCAACCAAGAAAAAAAAAAAAAGAAACACATGCCTTTTGCAGCAACATGGATGGAGCTGGAAAAGATCATGCTTAGTGAAATAAGCCAGAAAGAAAAGGAAAAATACCGGATGGTTTCTCTCATAGCAGGAATATAATGGAACAGGCAAGAAAATAATGATAATGATGAACAGCTATATACCAGAGACATTTTGTGGGGGTGGAGTGGGGAATGGGATCAGAAACAGTGGAGGGAGGGAAATGCACTGGACTATGGTGATGACATGGATGATTTGGTGATGGGAACCCAAGGGGATTGCAACTGAGATGGAGAAATGCACAAAAATATGTAAAATTAAACTATTATAAAATTTAAAAAGAAAAAAGAAAAAAAAGATGTGGTACATATACTCAGGATTAAAAAAAGATGAACACATGCCTTTCGCAGCAATGTGGATGTAGCCGGAAGGGATCATGCTTAGTGAAATAAGCAGAAAGAAAAAGAAAAATAACAGGTGGTGAGCCCTCCCTGGTGGCGCAGCGGGTTAAAGCACAGCAATAAGAAGCTAAAGCCACTTCCGCATGAGTTCGATCCCCGCCTGCCCCGGAGGAGATCCACATGGTGTGGCAGACCTCTCCTGACCCGCCCGCTGCTCCCCTCAGCAGTGTACTTCACCAGTCGGCCTGTTCTGCTCCCCTGTCTGTCTCTGGTGAATCCTCTCACCCTCCGCATCAGAACCACCAATTCTCTACCAATTCCAAGTCTCTACCCTAAAGCTGCCTGAAGAGAGCAGCTCTACACACAAGTAGAAAAATGAGTCCTGAATAGTTGCTCCCACTTTCCAAACTTTTAATAGCCAGAAACAACTCCTGATGAGCATTTACTGCAGGTGTAAAGTGTTGAAAGCAGGTGGCAGGCCTGAGCAGGAATCCAGCATCACTGCCACTGTGGTATCATCTTCTAGAAAACTCCAATGAACCTAGCTGCACCCTAGTTGAGGGTCCAGAATAGAGTAAGTGATGTCTAAAATTAGAAGTCAGAGGAAATGCTGGTGCTACTACAGTGTATCTTATTACCAGTGGTATGGGCTTAGCAGGTTAGAAATGCAGACAACACACACCAGATGAAAAACTCAATTTACAGTTCTATTACTACACACAGACTATATTATCCACTTTCCCTTAAACTCACAAAATGGAAAGTGACTTCAAAAACCCTTATAGGGAGCCCTCCCTGGTGGCACAATGGGTTAAGGTATAGCACTAGGAAAATTACCGCAGTCATTTCAGATCAATTTCGATCCCTGGCCAGGGAAGCAACCCACATGACACAGCATACTTCTGTCTCTCCCGCTGCTCCCCTCAGCTGTGTATTTTAGTTGATCTGCCTATTGTGCTCCCCACTCTATCTCTGCTGAATCCTCTCACCACTCCTGAACCTCTGGCTATACCCCAGTTCTGTATGCATAAGTAAATAAATCTTTAAAAAAAAAAAAGGCTTATGGGAAATGTGAACTAACGATGATTCTAATCACACAAACACTAGCAAACAAGAAATCCCCTAACACAAGCTTTTCACCACAGAGTTTAAAAATGTGTATGCACATCACACAACATATACACATATGGGCAACTAAAATCTAAGAAGTCAGAAACAAATGCAATTAACATTGATGGTTTAAAGAATTTACATCTTACTCCATATAAACCTGGATCTTGTTACAGGTTTATAATGCTTGAGATGAGAGCTACTGCTAATGTGAATTCACCAAAATTAACATCTAAATATAAACTATACCTCTCTGAGAGCAAAAAAAGTATGTGTGTGTGCATGTTTATTATATTCACCAATGCTAGAACACTACATACTTTATAACTAAGTAAATATGTATTCATTGGGGAAATACCCTATTACTGTAGTGGGGGGTAGCTTTTTACAGTTCTCATGACCCCTGTATGAGGCTAGCTGCTCTTATTATCTCAGTCGTGTGGCTGCTTAAGTGAGCACTGAGTAGCACCAGGACCAGATGGTCACTTTCTTGATTGAAGGTTCTTTCTTATAAATATTCTGCTAAGTTTTCTATATATTTCTCCAGGCTTCTGTACAAGCTTCCCAAGCTCTGTCTCCCCCTTCTGCCTTTCATACTGTCCACCTCCATTTCCTGAATACAAGAACTGTGAGTGATATGTGGTCCTGAACAGGGCCACCACCCCACCCTCAGTGGTCTCTTCTGCCCCTAGGTCATAAGGACCCTCAGCTGACACACATCACAACTTTCAAAGCACAACTGACAAGGAGCTGAGGGATGAGTTGTGTGACTGCCCCGTCCAATGTCTGACTCAGGACTAGGGCATGAACAAGAGTGGGTGGAGAGCTCTGAGTAGTGGCCGCTGTCAGGAAGGCCTTCCTTCCCCACTCAAGAAAAGTTCTGAAAGTCCTGCAAAAGAAAGGCCCTAGGTGGACATGACTCTTGCCAAGTTGGCATTCTGCTTCTGTAAAAGGCTTGCAAGTAAGATGTGAAATCTGCTTTTCACTTCTGCAGCTGAGGTAGGATTCCCTCAGCTTCCAGTGGATGCTCTGCAGCTTGTGGGTGTGCTAATAAGACCTAATTGCTCCATTTGCTCGCTTGGCCAACCAGCCAGCAACAAGAAACACCTGGTCAAACCTGCTGGCTTCTCAGCTTTGTTTCCAAGGGGCGCTGCCAGAATGACTTGGCTGAAGTGATAGGCGCAGGCTGCCCACTGGCTGTTATCTTCGCATAACAAACTTAACAGCCTTTCGTCTTTGTAACCTGTGAATCAATATTAAGTCAGTGCCGATTTCACTCAGCCAGACTCATCTCCTCTTGTCACCATTATCACCACACCCACTATCCCGGATGTCCACTTCACTGCAAATGAACAAATCAAACAACTGGCTTGGATTCTAGGAAAACAAGTCCAAACTGGGAGTACACTAGCAACGTCCCACACTGGGCTGGCAAGAATCACAAGACTTGGTCAACCGCTCACTCTCTCTCACTGAACCCCAAATTCAGAGGAAACTCAGAAACTATGGCAAATTTCACTTAATCACTGATATTTTACTATATCTATGTTTTATGTAAGGCATATACACATGGCAAGGATTATATAAAAAAAAAACCCACCTCTAATTTCTGAATTTAAATTTAATTTTTTAAAGAAGGCTTTCCTATCCTGGTCCCTCCACTCCTGCTAAAGACAGGGGAGGAAATGGAAAAGCCAGAGGGCAACAGATCTAGGTGCCCCAGAATAGGTACCAGGTTGTTATTAACCACATGAAGGACAGTACTTCCCTGTATTTCAACTGTGATAAAGATGCAGCCATGGCTTGGGGTACAAGTAACTTAGAAGGTCCAAGACAACCTTTAAAGAGATGCCCAAAGGCTGTTATCTTTACACTATATAAACAACATTTATAATGATGGGGTTCAATTCATTAAAATGGAAACGTCTGAACATACACTAGAAGTTACCTAACAACACAACCTTCATGCTGATGTTCTTAACAAATCTGAGTGAAGTTCTTTCTCTGTAGTTAACAAGATCCAGCCATGAGGGCCAATGAAATGAAATCCAACTTTCACATGATGTGAAGAAGTCAATCTTTATTTAATAACTTTGCTCCTGAGTAAACTCTGCCTTTTCTCATGATTTCCTACAACCTTTTTATAAAAGGCTGTTCTGCTCCCTAAATGTTTATTCACATGAACTAGGAACAACCCATCAATGATGCCAACAATCTTAACTATGTGCAAGGAATGGCTGGGTTAGAGCCCTTCCTCAGAGCTGGCTGTGCTTTTTTTAAATAAACACAGAGACAAAGCATGTTTTACTCCAGCTGTGAGTAAATCCAATGCTAAGGATCCACCCGGATCTCAAATCAGGAGTTGTTCAGAGAAGCAATGACTTAACCCATCACAGAAAAAAACATCTACCCAACAGGAAAATAGGTAAGCCAGATTTAGAAAGGCTTCTTGTCTTTAAATATACAAAATATTTACTACAAGTTCACAAATCCAAGCAGATTTACCAGTTATTCTGAATATCTTTTCAGAAAAAAATGATGAGGAACATTTTCTGCTTCAACACTAGGAAACAATAATTACTGAGTTACTACAAAGAAGGAGTCAGCATACTTCACCTTAGTTTACTCTTCCTTGTATCCCTGTGAAGCAAACAGCTCCATTTCTCAGATGAGGAATCGGAGGCTCAAGCTGGGTAAGTTACAGTCACAGCAGTGGGTAAGATACAGTCACGACTATGCCAGGATGACATCCAAGTAGGCCTGTCTCCAGATCCTGGATCAGTGCTGCTACCAAAAGTCCAACACAACCCAAGAAGTGACTACCAGAACTGACAGCAATAGGTTGTTTCCTAAGAAGAGAGGATCAACTCTGGAGTCAGAGGCTCCTGATTTTAATTATGGATCCACTGAGTGGTGGTTTCCTCCAAATTAATAGAGATGAAAACAGTATTTAAGCCTCATAATGTTGTGGTAAGAAGCATATTAAAAAGCCCCAGTGAAAGGGCTTTGCAAAACAGGTAAGCACTAGTTCATCAGGTCACCTCCCTCTTCAAGCTGGTGAGCCACGTAGGTTGGGGTGCTCTGAGTCCCTCCTTGGGACAGGGAGGCACCTGGGCCAGGCACAGTAACAGAGAACCTGGAGCCCAGAGGACACCCATAAGGTGAGGAGTGGGCAGCACCTGGCCATGGTCTGCAGTCTTGTGCACTGAGCAATGGCTGTTGTGGACTGACCCTGTGTCAGGCACAGCCACAGAATGCTCAGACTATCTGGGAACCTATGGAAGCCCCTGCCTTCAGGAAGCACCCGTTCACCCTGAGGAAGGAAATCAAAAACAAAACCAAACGGTGTGTGATTCACTGAGGGCTTCATCCTTCCCTGTTAACTTTTCCTACTCACACACTCATGTACATTCACGTAAATCATACACATGTGTGCACATACACACATGCAAATACATATATACAAATACATGCACAAATATATACAGAGAAACTAATACATAAACACATACTCGCAAATATATGCACACATATAAATGCATGTGTACACATTAATACACGGTGCGGACACGTGTGTACACACGTGTGCACTCACGCACACAAATACACATACACAGATGGCTGTTATGCCACAACCTTTACTAGACCAAGGACTTCATCCCCTTTAAGAAACTACTGTAGTCACTTTGGATGAGATCCCTAAACACCAATACTTCAGGACAGCGACTCCCAAAACAGAAATTTACACAATTTATACAAAGGAAGGGAGAAGACCATAGGTGCAAAAGAAAACCAGTAGATTTCACAACAAAAAAATTTCAGACTTTCTTATTAAAAAAATGAAAAGGTGGCCCTCCCTGGTGGCGCAGCGGGTTAAAGCACTGCACTGAGAATCTAAAGCCGCTTCCGCATGAGTTCGATTCCCGCCTGCCCCGGAGGTGACCACATGGCATGGCAGACCTCTCCTGACCCGC
>NW_004567137.1:2745078-2770763 GCF_000260355.1 Condylura cristata
AAAAAAAAAAAAAAAATGAAAAGGGCCCTCCCTGGTGGCACAGCAGGTTAAAACACAGCACTAAGAAGCTAAAGCCACTTCAGCATCAGTTCGATTCCCGCCCCGGAGGTGATACACATGGCTCGGCAGACCTCTCCTGACCTCAGCAGTGTACTTCGTCAGTCTACCTATTGTGCTCCACACTCTGGTGATCCTCTCACCACCCCTGCACCTCTGGCCTATACCCCAGTTCTGTACGCATAAATAAATAAATCTTTTAAAAAAATAAAAAAAGGTAAACTAAATTAAAATCCTGGGAAAAAATGGGTGAAAATAGTTACAATAGAGGGCTAACAGGAATCAAATATATAAATAGCTTAAAAATTAGTTTATGACAAATGAGGAAAATATTAATTCCAAATAAATAAAGTATGTGAACGGTTTGTGGATCTGTAAATAAAGCCAACAATCAAACACATTTGGACTTGCTGGCGGGAGAGCAACAGTAACCACCCCTGAGGGGAAAATCCTATACTGTCAAAATAATAACAAGGATGTAATACAAGGTGCTTCATTAAATTAAAAAAAAAAAAAAAACACTGATTTTAGGGTGTCCCTGTTGTCAAGGGGTTTAAACCTCAGTGCTATCAAGTTACAGCAGCATGAGTTGGATCCCCTGCCTGGGAGCTAACCCATACAGAGGGCAGCAGATCTCTCCTGTCTCACCTGCTGCTCTGCTCAGAGGTGTATTTCAGTAGACTTGCCTGGTCTGCTCCCACTCTGCGACTGGTGAATACTCTTACATACATACTCTCCCCCCACACCTCTGGCCTAGACCCCAGTTCTAGCATGCATAAATAAATAAAAATCTTTTTTTAAATTTTTGGTTTAAATACCAAATAAATAAGAAATGCAAAACAAATAGTCTTTCTTCCTAGAAAATGATTAAATATTAAAATGAGAATATCATTGTTCATGGAAACAAAAATCAGTATCTACTTTTTAGCAACTGACAGCAACATCGATCAAGATAACCACCCTTTTAGTTCTATTTCTGGCCCTCTACTATAAAGACGGGAATGACCTGAAGTACAGAACATCAAAAGCAGACTATATGCTCTTTACCAGCATTAAGTAAATCATGAAACACCCATGTATGGTATATTTTACGGTACTTAGAATAATATTTATGGATATATTGTTGTGTAGGAAAATGCAAATAACACAAGGCCAAGAAATAATAAAATCACACTAAATGATATACTTACAATACTGCAAATATGGAAATAAATATGTTAGTGGAGAAAACACCAACAGCAGTTATACCTTGGTGAGGAAGGATTATTGATGACTTTTATTAAATTGTGAGTATATGTTTTTGTGCTACCAAATATCTTCTGTAAGTTGCATAAATTATTTTCATTTTTACAAAACAAGTAAACAATCTCAGCTGCAAATCCACAATCAACAATAGATGGAAATCCAGCCACTCTGCAGGCCGCTCCCACAAATAGCCAAATATCACTCAGCGCTTAGGTAAAGAGCGGGGAGGAGGGTTTTAAACCCCCACACCAGAAAAATATCAGACTTCTGAAGAAAAATAAAACTTTTCATGTCTCACTTATCAAAACATACTTTGGAAATTCGCTAAGCAAAACATTTTCCATCAGAGGATTTAAACCCACACAACAAAATTATCTTTTCAGAACAAACTGGTTAAACAAGCAGGAAGTTTACCAGGAACACCCTAAAAATTAATAATTGTTTTTACAGCTCCTGTGAGTACACAGTGTAACACACACCAACAATTCCCAGGGAGCTTGTTGCCACCTTGAAACAGGAGAGCATGAAATCCTTCACAAAAGCTTTTCCTCGGCAAAATCAGATACTCCTGAAATCAAACTTTTTGGGGTTCACCCTTCCAAAAGCTGCTCTGTGGTCTCTAGATGGTTTCTTCAAGGTATAGTTAGTCAGGCCAATATCTTCACTTTCACTACCTGGTTTCATCTTCACAATCCTGAGGTTTTCTCCACCCCAGCACTTCTGAGCTGAGTAATTCTTCATTGCAGGGAGCTGTGCTATGTACTGGAGGGCACTGAACAGTACCCCTGGGCTCTACTCACTAAATGTCAGCCCCACCCTCCTACTACCATTCCCTGATTTGAGGTTACAAGAAAAAAAATGTATCCCAACATTACCAAACATCTCCAACAGGGCACAACCCCCACTGCTTCAGAATCTGTAGTTATTGCCCCATTTTACAGATGAGGAAACTAAAACACAGCTACAAGGCTATTTCACTCTCCCAACCGAGATCCAAGCTCCACACTATTCACACATGTAGGTCACTGATCTTACAGCATTACGGACCACACCCATCTTTTCTATGCGTCTCCTTTGCACCCCATGAATATAGGTCAGTGAACCACATAAACACTGAGTCCCTTCCTATGGGGGAGAAAGGATAGCAACAGTGGCACAGTCATAACTTTCAGCAGAGTAACACATAATGGGAGAAAAGTCACTTACAGTACTCGCTTTGGAGAAAGCACTGTTCATCAGGAAAATGCAGATAAAGCCAGCACTGCTTTCATAATTGACTGAGATTGTATGAGTCAAGTTCTAATCACAAAGGACAAGTGAGAAAGTAACCAGATACCAGATGCATGGGAGTCCATTCACACAGGCACTGGAAGCATCTCAAAGCCACTGGACTGGATGGAACATTGTGAAGCAACCTCAACCCCAATCCCAACCCCACCCACTTGGTACTGAAGCATTAAATATTCAAAGATTTAGTTACCTGCTTCCAGCAGAGTTCTAGGGCTGAGCTCTGGAAAACTCTGGGCAAAAGCGTCCCAGTGGAAGGAAAGTTTAAGCAAAGAGGAAAGATTAGGACTAAATAAGAAGGGCCAGTGGCCCAGAGCACTCTGGAGGTGTCAAATCTGGACCTGAGGCTGGGGAACAAGAAACAAACTTGGAGAAAGAGGTCAAAGTCTCAGATGAAGTCACAAGGTGACACTATGGTGATGCTAGCCAGATTAACACTGAACAAAAACATTTCTCCCCCAAAAGCAGCCCAGGCCTGCCACAGCACACATGAAGCTTATACTGTGAAGACACACATTTCTCAACTACAAAATCTGTCCTGAGCTTGCTGGCATCCCACTGAACAGCAGTCACCCGTCTTAAATTTATGTAATTGAAAGTGATGGTTTTCCAAACAGAGTTTAACCTGTCCTGATTTAAGCCCACATATCCCCCTATTCCATGTTCACAAATCCTCTTGTTCTCAGGCCCTGCACAGCACAAGGAAAGAGGACCAAAGGAGCCAAGACTACTGTTCTTTAGACTGAATTTCAACAGGTGGACTTTCTGAAACTTGAAATACTGGCTTAAATTTCTTAAAATACTGTGGAGGTCAAATGCCACCTGTCTCCATGAGGTCTCCTGCATGAGGCTGTGTTGTAAGCCAGGGCCCACGGGAGGTCAGATGGCAAGGAGGCAGACAGGTCAGCTGGCATCTAGATGTGTCTGGTCAAGAGGTGCCATGTGACGGCCAGCAGGGTCTACAGCAGTAATCACGGGGATGCGAAGCAAATGATGGTGGAAGGAACTCGAGTGATTCAAAACAAGTCTAGGGCCAACAAAGACACTGCTTACGGCAGGAGAGAAGCCCTAAAACTCCAGACACAGACCTAACCACAGCAAACTGTAATGCTGACACTTTAAGGCCAGTGGGAAATGCAGGCTCTTTGACTTTTTTTTTTTTAAGATTTATTTATGCATATAAGAATTGGGGTACAGGCCAGAGATGTGGGGCATAGGAGGATTCACCAGAGACAGAATGGGGAGCCGAACATGCAGATGAAACACTGCTGAGGGGAACTGCGGGCAAGACAGGAGAGGTCTGCAGTTCCATGTGGCCGGGGATCGAACTCCTGCTGCAGTGGCTACATATAACTTCATACGCTGTGATTTAACCGCTTGCGTCGCTAGGGAGGCCCCGCTCTTTGACTTTTAAGAGCCAGAGTTGTCCTCCTAGATCACACAGAGCCCCGTGCGCTGCAAGGACCTGCCCTAGTTTAATGCTCTGCTGTCATCGTCTTGAGATTCTTAATGCTTGTGCATTAGGTCTGGTGGATGAGGCAATGCAGCATGCAGATGAGCAGAGATTTATCTAAGGCGTGCAGCCGCCACCCACACCTAGAACATGCACAGCCCACGTGCAGGATTTTAGAGCGCAACTCTGCACAGGAAGTCATCAGGATTTAAGTGTGTTCAAAGCCAGTGTGTTACAAATATAAGCCAGCAGGTGGGGGGGAGAGGCAGCAGAGCTGAGAGTGTAAGAGGCTATACTCTCCATTAACCAAGCTTGCTTCCCAGGCAGAAACTAGGTAATGTCTTTTTCTAAGAAACAAAACCCCCAAGAAATCCTCTCATACCCACTCTTGGTCCTGTTGTAACCACTTGCACTTATAACTATCTGATGGCACAGGAGGAAAAGGACAGACAGGGTGCCTTTTCCTTCCATCCCTTCTTCACACTAGTCTTTCCTCCATAAGCCAAAGACAAATGGAACACACATGTATCAACAAATTAAATAAAAGTGGTGATTTTGTTTTGGGTATGTTTTGCCTGTTCTGGTAAAGAAAATATCCCTACAAATGACAAAATAGGAAGTGCGTGGTTACATGCTCTAATCATGCATCACACTGGCATGACACAATATAAAGATCAACAGTAAACCTCATGCTAATCATCTAAACTTCTCATTTTTCTTCCCTCAGGATAACATTAAATACCACGTACACCCCAAAACAAGGCCCCACCCATGCACTGATGGGGGTGGTGCTAATTCTTACTACCAGATCTGAATGATTTGATTGCCTCAGTCCTCATTCTCCACCCCCTCATGTCATTACAAATCTGCTGAAATGTCAAAAACCAGTATGTTTACAAATGAAGATCTTTCTAGAAAGGATAGAATGGAAACCTAACAACCTGATCAGGAACAGTATTTAATGCAAAGACCTCTGCCCTCCCACCCCCTCGTGCAGAGGGTGTTTGGTGCTCTGGGCTTGCTGGTGTGAGCAACCCCAGCTGTGTCTGACCACTGGCACTCAGGTCTCCCTTGGGAAGTTGTTCCGTGAACCATTAAGTCTGGCTGTCTAAAAATTCCTCCTTGAAATGCAGTCAAGTTTTCCTTTGTCTCGTTTCTCATTTTTTTGCACTCCTCCTTTCCACTCCAGTAAATTAATTTCCTGCCTGGAGACACATGCTGGCAAACATTTCCATTTGCATTGTTTAGATGAGAGACTTCTGTCATCCCTTCACATCTTTTCCTCAGTACCAATAATCCTGAGAGTCAGCCCCTCAGGAGCCTGAGTCACTTATCTATGAACTTGCTTCAGGGCCTCCTGGTAGACTGAAAAGATGAGACAGCCTGCAGGGACTTGCTCCTGCTGCTCTCTTCCCCTCACCTCTTTTCTGCTTGGCCCTCTAAAGACTAAACTGCCACTTTGCACTCACTCTGACTCGATGCCTGGCCTTTTCTCCCTCCAACCCTGGCACTCTGGATTCCACCTCTACTAGACAACTGCACCTGCTTTCCTTGAGGTCACCGTGGGCCTGCAGCTGTGCCTGTGATGGGTCCCCTGCACCAGCTGGTATGGACGGTGTCCTTGCATTGGCTGGGGAGTCCCTTCCCTCTGCCTCCACCATCTTCCTTGCATCTGGGAGCTCCTGCTCTGTCTCTCAATAACATTTCTCTGTGCTACCAGGTCTCTGGGTCAAAAGTGCCCTGCAGGCTTTGTGTACTTGCTTCTTCTTTCTTGAGTTCATCTACTCTCACCCTCTAAGTAACAGCCCCAAAGAGACAACTGCTCTATCTAGGATTCTGCCTAAATTCCAAACCTCTACTTCCAAATTTTTCCTTGACATCTTCGCATGGATAAAATCAACTAACAGTTCTTCATGATTTCTTTAACATGCCAAGTACAAAACTCAGCCACAAGTAGTCACAAGATATAGCTGAAACATGGACCCTGAGACTGCCTCTGCCATTAAGTTTGAGGTCCGGCATGTACAATCTGTGTGATCTGGGGGAAATGACTGAGCCTCTCTGTGCCTGAGATTACTCATTTGAATGTAGGAATAATAACAGTGCCACTTCTTAAGGTTGATGTAGGGGTTAAATACATCTAGATTAAAAAATGGACAATTAGAACAGTGCTCAGTATATTCCAAGAATGACGTATTAACTGTTGTTGTTATTCTAAAAACTTAGAGGCTGGTACTATTATTTTACTTCTATGCACAATGAGAAGTTGTACAATAAATTCCAGCTGTTCAAATCTTAATTCATCCTATTTCCCATTAAATTCAGCTCTTGCTTGTGTGCCTTTCTTGATGAAGGGATTTCTGTTCTTCCCCTCCCCTCTCTGTATATACCACTAGGAATGTCTGACATACTTGTGAAATAATAGTTTTTATATCCTGCCTAACCTTAAAAAAAAAAAACCTCAACTGAAAGTACACTTACCTAGTAGCTTCCAAAAGTCCCCTAAGATCTGGCTCTGGCTAGCAATGAGTACTGGTTTACCTCTCAAAACATTATCTTCCTCTAAATATCTCAGATTCTACATTTACTCGTCTCCCCCTGCTACCTCGCTAAAATCTCCTATTCGTTCCGTAAGACCCCTTCAGAACCACCTCCTCTCCTGGGACCCACCAAACCCCATTCTTTGTGCCTGTGACTCAATCTGTCAAACAGACAGGATCTCACCTATCTGTTAGTCCCCCCACAAAAGGGCCAAAAAACTGATTTTTAAAATGTTAATATTTTTTATAGGTCAAGAGTGTCATAAAGAGACATGAATATGTTAAAAAGAAAAAAAAATCAAAGCTCCCTTCATCTTCTTTGACTTCCTAATTCCACCCACAGCAGTGAAAAATACAAACTCTACAAGTGTGATTGGCCATTTTTTCCTTAAAATATACTTATTAGACATCTGTATATATGAGTATATTTTTCAATATTTTTAAAGTATATATAAGTTACACACATGTGTATATAATAAATCTTTTTTATGATTACATCTAGAATGTCATCCCTTCATTGTGTGCATTTGCTGTGTATGGATATTTTTAAGGGTAAAGACCATATTTTACCTGTCCTTACAAGTCTCCAAGTGTACCTCCTGCCAAGGCCAAAAAGTGCTTAACAATACCCATCAGTGCTCACTGTGAATCAGGAAGACCGGCTTGCTGGTGCTACACATGTATCATCCCATGTCTGCCTCAGAACCACCCAACTATTCCCATTTCAGGTAGACAAAGCCACACAGCCAGTCAGCAAAAGGGACATGTATTTCAGGGGCCAGAAGCCCTTCAGCAACAAGGGTCCCTGGGGAGTCATCATCTGGGACCCTGTCTTGGAGGCTCCCTCAGGTATAAGGGATATTGGGCAGTGAGGCTTTTTAACTGGCCATGCTGATGAGCTAAACAAAAGAGGTTCAGCAGGAAGGAAGGAGAGGGAGGGCCTGGGGCTCCAGTTGTGTCTGCCTCACAGGAGGCTGCAGAGTGCAAGAGTCACCCTAGAGAATCAAGGAACCCTGAGGAAGATAAAAGCAATAAAAGAATCTTAATCTGTATTTAGAAGCTTTCTCGGTTCTGCAAAATCACATGCTGAACAGGATGGAGGATGGAAGAATGTGAAAATTTACCAAATGCATCAAAGCAGCTGACCCAGAGGAAAATCACTGAGACCCAGGTGACCTCACACAAATGGTCCCGGCAACTCACAGGTTCAACCACAGCTGCTCTGGGTCTGTTTCCCTTCCTCCCACTCATTCACTTCCCAGAGTTAATTTAGATGAGAACTACATCTTTTATCATTCATAAGGGCAGAGTGTGTTCAAATGTCAGACAAAATAGTATTCTCTCTTATGTGTCATGAAAAGCAGCGTCTTCCGAAAGACAGATGTCGCACTGTCATTATTTACATGCTAGAGTCAAGTTAATACTAAGACAGGCAATAAGTTTTAGTTTCCCTTTTTCCAAACAAAGTAAATTCAATAAACTTTTCTCATAAAAAACCTCACACAAATGACTCTGTGTTGGCAAATACAAAGTGTGTTAAATGCCACAGAAGGAGAAAAGTAACAATGCAACAAGAGGACTTCAGTGAGCCAGATCCTAAGCACAGAAACAAGCTTATACAGGCATTCATCTCGATATAATGGAGAATTACATTACATTCATTCATTCATGGAAGAGTTAACACACTACCCAACTGGCCAACCTACTTCTACCTAAGAAAGTGGTCACTTCTTTATGAATGAACTTGCCACTACAAGCAACACCTTCAGGTTCTCACTCATCAGGTTAAATCAAGCTTACCCTGTCACAAAGACAGCCAGACACAAACACAAACACACAGGAAAATCACACACTTGCTCTCTTGAACTTGCATTTTTTTTAAAGATTTATTTATTTGTGCAAACAAGAACTGGGGTACAGAAGAGGTGCTGGGTGTGAGAGGATGAAAGGATTCACCAGAGACTGAGTGGGAAGCAAAACAGGTAGATTAATTGAAATACACTGCTGAGGGGGGCAGCGGGCAGGTCAGGAGAGGTCTGCTATACCATGTGGGTCACCTTTCTGGCTGGTAAATGAACTTGAACCGCATTGGTTGCGGATAGCTTCATAGTGTTGCGCTTTAAGCTGTTGTACCACCAGGGAGGGCCCTGAACTTGCATCTTTTTAATGCCAAATGTTTATTCTCTCCAAGTTAAAGAAAAGATGAAAATGCCCAGTCTGACTCTGGAGTTCAAAGAGTGTCCATATGACGGACAGGTGAACACCAGTTCACCTGGGAATTGACAGATAACACACATGATGGCCCACTCAAGAGTATAAAACCACATTTCAGAAATGAAGGTCTTTAATGGGTACAGACTGGTATCCAGTTCCCTCAAACCCTCCTCTGCCACCAAAACTGCCATTCAAGTGTACAAACATAAAACTCCTAAAAGGACTTAAATCTAAAATCCAGCTGTTTGGTGGTGTGGATCTCTCAAAGCAAAATAAAGTAAAAGAAATCCTCACCACCTGGCTTTTTGATACATTGCAAACTAATGCCACATTGGCATCAATAATTAGAGTTGACTCTCCAACAACCAGGTTTAGGAGCCCTGTGCTGTCAAAATTCCAGGACAACTTCTGACTGCCCCAAAACTAAACTACTAATAGCCTGCTGCTGACCATAAGTCTCACCATCAACAAACAGCTGATTAACATATATTTTATACAGAATATGTATTACATATTATATTCTTACAATAAAGTAGGCTAGAGAAAAATCACTTTAGAAAATTATAAGGAAACAAAAACATCTACAGTTCTGGGGTTTATGAAACTTATGCAATTGAAAGTACTTATAAGTTTACACTGTCTGCTTACAAGAAAATAAGTGTATAAGTGGACCCTCATCATTCAGACTCATTTTTTTCAAGGGTCAGGTGTACTTTGGGAAAAGAGTATAAAAATAGAAGAAATAGAAGAATCATTGTATTTTGTAGGATAGGCCAGTTAAGTTTCATTTTCTTGAAGTCATTAGCTCCATTTAACAGAGCATCAATCTTTGTGGTGGTGATGTATGTGACAAGAGCTGCCAGCTTTCTGATGAGGAGAAATCTATGAATTTGAGAAACAAATGACATAATGTACTATAAGTGCAAAAAAAGGCACAACCCAGAGCATTTTTTGGAATGTGCTGATTTTTGGCCAGTCTGGTGATGGATCTCACTGTGAAATTATCAACCTTTAGTTGAAGAGTAATTCCCGCCAGAGGCCACATATTGTGTTCCCTTCTCTCCCAAAACAACACCCAGAGTCACTAACCATAACAGTTGTGATTTATACATAAAGCCATCCTTTCAAGTTGCTTAAAAATCATCATCGTCATCATCATCATCCTGGTTCCCTGGAAGATCTGACAACTGGCTGCTAGAATTCCTCCCTGCTCCCCTCAATTTCAGAACTAATATGAGTCCCTAGAGAAATCCCTAGGAACAAAAAGGTCATAGGCACTCACCTAGAATCAAGTCACAGACCCAAATATGAATGGGTATTTATCCATACTCTCATTCATTTATTTTTTTTTTAAAAGATCATTAGAATCAGGTCAGAAACATGCTAATAATATCTTCAAAAATAGAAAGAATGATGAATGGGGTCTACTTTCAGTGAATGGTTTGAAGAATGTGCTACCTGGGGTTAGGTACTTTTCAAAGAGGGAGATGAGACACTCAAAAGGTTATTTTGAGTGTAGCCAATTATCAATTATAAATTTAACTACAAAAAGCTAATATTTCATGAATATGAAAGGCTTTAAAAGGAAGTCAGTTAGACAGTAACTGAGAGGACAGTGACCTTGTTCTGATTTATCTCATGCTGGCACAATGAGAGGCAAAAAGCCTTTATTAACAGTTAACACACTCTCCCTCCTGGAGCTTATTTTTCAAAAAAATGTCTACAATGTCCTTGAATGTAGGTACTATTTATTGATCTAGAACCATCATGCCCTGTATTTCATGTCACCATTTGTCCACAAAGGCCAGATGACTTTTTTTAAAGCGGGTATTAGAAATAGGATGGTAGCTGGTCAAAGAAAATGTAACCAAAACCTCATCCTATCTTTCTCAATAACTCAAACAGTTCAAGTTTTATCCTTCCGCAGTACCATGTTTAACTGTACCACATTTGCTTCACACACATGGGTGGAGAAAGAGAAATACTGGTTAAATAAAACTAAGCATATAAAAGTACTGTTATTACTGAAACTGAATGAAATGGAAAGCTTTGTTGTATCCAAGTCCTTAAGCAGGAGACTGGTTTCTTGGAAAGATCATGTAAATCTGAATTCGATCCATGAGGATAATGACCAAAAGCTCCTCTTTACTAGACTGCTTATTACAAGCCACAGTTTGAACACTTCATCTGTCAGGGGATAGCACAACAACCCATAGGACTTGGACATCAGCTCCTTCTTTCCTATTGAAAAAGTACACAAGAAAACACAAGTGTTTTTGCGTACTCCCTATACAGCCTACACAGTGTAAATAGGCAACACTTACTCGCTATCCATTATTTGAGAGCAAGTTCTGTTTCTTAACCAAAACACACCAAAATGAAAGAATACAGGCCTTTCCAGTACAGTCCACCTTCCTTCTGCAAAATGCCTGCCCTTTATCCACGCTGTGCTATTCCATTTTTTTCAAGAGTTAAGAAAAATACAGATTTGGATGTTACATAAACCGTAATAAAACAAAACATGTCTTTCTAGCCCTGAAACCCGGTGTCCTCTGCTGGGCAGCCATCTATAAGTGCTCTCCCTCCACACATCCTACTTGGGTTTGTTGGATGGAACCATGGGCTGTTAATTTTCCTCATCGCAGGAAATGCCCTTTGGTTTGGGCACCTGGGATGTTGCTCTGGGGGCAAAAGGAAGTCCACGCCCATTTCCTCCAGACCTCGCCAAAGGATCCTCACTGCTGAGCAACGGTGAGGAAAGAAAAGGGAAACTTGACTCAGCCCTCTGCCCATGCATGCCTTTTTTTTTTTTTTCTTCTCTAAAATAAAGAGCCTTAAGCACTGGTAAAGAATGTTCTGAATCAGTTTACTGAGCTAGTTTTGTTTTTTTTTTCTCCAGAAAGTCTATCACACCCATTTAGTGCCCAGGGCACAAAAAATCTCCTGGCAGAAGAAAAAAAAATTTTTTTAAACAGGAAATAAATAAAAGGTAGAATTCTACACTTCCACTTCTCAAAATGCCTTTCTCCTGACAGAAAACCACGTCCCTAAACACCAAACTAGGACAGGAAACCAAGTTCAATCACTCCCCTCACTTTCTTCTGGGAAGGCAGGCTTGGTTTTGGTGCCACCTTTGGAAAGTCCATGTCCCCATACGAAACAGTTTGTATGCCACGCCTTCTGCCACTTTTCTCTGCTAAAACTCCCCTTTCTACCGCTGGACAGACCACTGCTCCCACCCTTCCTCCGAGCAGCCATAGAAAAGCATCCGAGGGCTCCTCCCGGCAGCCTCCCTCACCCCTTCGTCCAGGACGCTGGCATCTGAGAGGGATTCTGGGTGAAATGTGAGAGTGAAAGCGAACTGGAGTTGGAACTGTGCTTCCCACGGACTCAAAATTAAGAGCCCCCAAGTGAATTTCTCACATGCTGATTGGGCTACAGATAAAAGATGTTTACGCTGACCATAGAAGACTTTCGTCAAAGTCTCTATGTAATGGGCCCGAGGAGAAGCAAAAAAAACCCAAAACTTTTGTTCTCTCTCAGAGCCTAATTCTTGACTCGATATTTCACAAACTTTTGTGGCCCTTGACCACACGCCGACACACACTCACACACAAACACATTCTCTCTCTCTCTCTCTCTCTCTTTCTCTCAATCTTCTCTGACTGTGGGGTTCTTCAGTTCTCCAGTCCTAGCATTCTTGGGAGACTTGGATGTGGGGGTCTGAGGCACAGACAGGACCCCACAAGCCCCAGCCTGGAGGCACTTTCACACCGACGCTAGTCTGGAGCGCCAGGACTTCAGCCTCCCCACAGAAGTGCTGGTTCCCACCGGGAATTGCAGCGAGCTGCAAAAGGCAAGTCTCCCGGGAAGAGGAGGGGCGGCGCACCACCGCGGAGCCGTCCCCCGGTCCGCGGGCAGCCCCGCGCTTACCTGGACGGCCGAGTTCCCGAAGTTCTGGCACTGCTCTCCGGGCGCTCCCAGCCCGCCGAGAGCCCCGCGGCCAGCCGGCTCCCCAGCCGTCCGTCCCGCTCCCGCCCGCCGCCTACACCCCGCGGGGCCGACACAGACTCGGGAATCCGGGCGGCGCGGCGCGAGCGGGCGCTGACATCACTCCGCGAGCGCAGGTACCTCCCTCCTCCTACTAGTCCCGCCCCCGTACCTCCGCCCAATGAGCGCGCGCTGGGGGCGGTGTCGGCGCGCCCCGCCCCCCGCAATTGGGCCCGGGCCCTGTCGCTCAGAGTCGTCCACTAATTTTACACATTCCTGCTGAGCTGGACTCGAGCTCTCGCCAGTGGGTGTTGATGGAAAAAAAAAAATGCTGCCTTTCCTGCTATCGCCGAGGAAAGCCAGTAATTCTGTGGAGGGGAACCTCGCGGGTCGTGTCTTCAACTCTCCTTGGTATAGTTCTCATACCCCTGAAGAAAGGAAACGATTCCATCCTGGCCCTCGTTCAAAGGAAAAACAGTATGCTGTGTGTCACGGACACAGGCGAGTCCCACGGCGCGGGGAGCTGAAAATGGCTTAAAGTCCTGCAAATAAGGGATACGCTTGCTCGCTTTTCTGTCTCTTTGCCGGGGGTTCCCTCAGCCAGGGATCGAAAACTTCCAAAGCACTTGCAAAAGATTTGGAAGGGAAGCCTCGGAAGGGCGTCCCAGCTCAGAATAGTTAACTGGGGGTTATCCACCATGTGGTTGCTGTTGCTTTTTGACCCACCAGGGGAAGAAAAAAAAAAAAAACGACCAGCTTACGAGCTTGCAGACAAATAAATCTGAGCCTCCGATGTACGAAAAATTACTGTTTACCTTGTTAAGGGCCTTAAGGCTGCTGTTTTCATGCACAACTGAAAGGGAGGGGGAGGGGATCTGACAATTGAGTTCAACAAGCCACAAGAGAGTAATTACTGCTGAATGGAACCAATTGCAGTGGCTGAGCTATCAATTAAGAATTAACTAACATTTACCCTTGACGGATATCACTGCCTATAATCCCCTTGCCTAAGAGAACACAAAGGTTCTCCAGAGACAGGTCTTTCAATTTACCTAATGTCTGATCAAAGCAGAATTTCATGGTGCACATGGCTTTATTTCTATGAGGTATATTTTATCTTCTTATAAATCTCATAATATTAAATACTGTATTTATAAGGTGTATTACCCATCATCTTCTGAAAATAGTATAAATTGATACTGTCCTGCTGTTACTTTTTATTATTTGTTGTGTGATGTCATTTGTTTCACCATTGTGCCCAAATTGCAGAGGGTGCAGAGTCCAGCTTGGGTCTTATTCCATCCTCACCACTTCCCTTGTAGTGAATCATCAGCCCTATTTTAACCTAAAGAGTCAAAAACTGCCAAATTATTTAAGTAAATTGCCCTAAAACAATCAGAACTGGGATTAAACCCAGTTCTGTTTGACACCAAAGCATTTGTTCTCTTTACTCTAAAGCACTGATTGACTGCCCACAATCTGCATTCTTGCAAACACTGTAATGCTAAAAATAAAAATCCACAGACCCAGGCCACTGCTCCCACAGACCTACTTTATGTTATCATATCATGCCGTGTGTCTAACCTGAGTGACTCCAAGCTCCCACTCAACATTTCTGACTCCATTTTACCCCAGCTCTAAATCTACCCCATGAGTTTGCTTTTACCATCGACATCTTCCCTTTCAAGTCAGGCCCTGTCCCATTCTTTGCAATCTTTGCCTTATCTGCCCTTGGTCCAAAAGGTCTGTTCACAGAACCTAGTGCGATTCTCACCTTCTGGCCTACCTGGATTCCTTCTCAAAGCCCAACCAAGGTCCAAGTGCCTGCTGGATGCTACAGCAGACAGAAAAAGGGTTCTGAATCTTTGCTCAACTCTGCCACAACTTGCTGTGTAACTTAGGACAAGTCTGTAAATAAAGCACCATTAGAAACCCTGGTTACTACCTCTTTAAAATGGGCTGATAAGACATCAAAAGTTATACAAGCTTTAATGGCATTGTATAGGTGTGTAAACAGATGATTAAATATATCCAGTTATATATATTCCTTATTCACACCCTGAAGGGCAAGCTCCATGCTACTTACCTCTATGTTTTCCTTAGCCCTAATTCAAGGAAAAGACTCAGGAAAAATACAGGATCACAGAAAATGGATCCTCATATCACTCCTAACCCCCTACATGTCTTTAAATGTCTCCTACCCACAAATAACCTCGCAGCCAGAAACCCAGCTATCTCCTCCCTCCTTCCACCACCCCTTTTTACTTTTGTTTTGTTGGGAATCTTTTGCTTTTTCCACTCTCTCACCACTCATTCAATAACCTTTAAGACCCTCTTATTTTCTGCAATAACCACTTAAGCCTGTTCCTTAGACATTCTTCCTTCCCGCATTCTCACTCAGGAACACACTTGTCTTCTCATACCTGTTACAGACCTGATTTCCCAGCTGCATCCAAGCAGAAACTGGGTGGCTACCAGTCCTTCCAGCCTCAGGAAGGCTTCATCCAGGCTCACACTCTCCAAAGCAGCAGATGGGGGCGGGAATATCCCAACCCACTGGGATGGCAGGATAAAATAACAGGAAGTTGCCTCCCATCCCCTCCGCAGCTGGAGTGATAACAGCTGCCATCAGAGTCCAGAAAACAAAAGACTTAAGAAAGCCAAAGCGGCCAGCGTTGGAGCAGCAGTGTTAACCAGGAGTGCCACAGTGGGCGAGGAAAGAACCAACCAATGGCCAACTGCAGCCTCCTCATCACCCACCATTAATCAGTGTGATGGCTCTTATCTGTTCCACATTTGCTTCATTTAATAAGGCTTCACCACAATGCTTCATTTTTTCTAACATGTTTATTATTTAGAATAATATTTATTACAGCAATAGTTCTTATTTATGAGTGATAAATCTTTTGACACCATTGGCCTTTGGTATGTATCTCAGAATAACTTCAAGAAGCAGGATATTTATTGTACCGTTTAGTGTTAAAGAAAGATGAAATGTTGCCATTTGCAGTAAAATGAAAGGAACTTGAGGGGATTATCCTAAGGGAAGTTAGCCAAAAAGATCAAGACAAATACTGGACAATTTCACATATGTGAGTAATATAAGGAAACAAAGAGGTGAACTGACAAAACAAACAAAAAATAAACTAGTGGACATTGATAATTGAACCGAGGTTATCAAAGAAGAACTTTGGGGAGAAAGACTGAGGGGCAGTAAGAGGTAGGGTGAATATTTTGTCTTATTTTCCTTCAAAACAATTTAAAAGAAAAAGGACATTGCAACAGAGGTGAAATAGGATCCCTTATAAACATATACCCAAGGTTTACCCAGAGTCCTGGATCTTTGCTGACTTGTGGACAAGTCCATTTAAACTCCTGCGGTTTCAACACTAATTAGCAATGTAGGTTTAAGTACTAACTTTCTGTAATATCTAGTTATTTCTATGGCCAGCTTGACTTTTAGTACCCATGAATCTTGCAGATAATATCATTGGGGGAGGGATGGGAAGGGAGCACTGTGAAAGCAGGAGAAAACCTGCACTGAGGAACAGAAGTAGATCCTAAAATGGAACCACAGTGACCTGGTACAACCACCAATTGGAGGCAAGTACCCATCTACAGCACTCCTGGCAGGTGACTTTTACTGCAGCCTCACAAAAGATCCTCTTTCCTGTCTGCAGACTCTGCTATTCAGACTCTTCCCCCAAGAACAGCCATGTGTCTTGCATCACCCTTATAACTGAACTGTAGAGTGTTAATCATCCCATCATAGCATAAGGAATCAAAGGCTCCGCAAGATTATAGGAGTCAGTTGCTCTAGAACACCCAGAATCAGGGTTGAAACCAAGGTCTTTTCTGGATCCAAAACCTTGATGGTCTGTAGACGGCTGTCTTCCCATCTGGACTCGAGTGAGAGCAGGTTGTCTTGTTACCCTGCTCCAAGCATGTAAGGGCACAAGGTCACATCCTCTCCAGCCCAGGTGCAGAAGTCAGGAGAGGCTCATGGGCTCATCGAGGTCACATCGTTGCCTGACTGGTTTTCACAGGCTTCTAGTTGCCACTCTCCAAAGCACAGTCCTGATCACTCTTGACTCTGAAAACTTTATTTTTTTAAAGATTGTATTTATTTATGCATACAGAACTTGGGTGCAGACCAGAGGTGCAGGGGCAGTGAGAGGATTCACCAGAGATAGAGTGGGGAGCAGAACATGCAGATTGAAGAAATATACTGCTGAAGGGAGCAATGGGTGGGTCAGGAGAGGTCTGTCTCCCATGTGGGTTACATGGGGGTTGAGGATCTAGCTCACAGTGTGGCGGCTGCAGCTCTTCAGTGCTGAGCTTTAACCCACTGTACCACTAAGTAGGGCCAACTCTGAAAACTCTTACATGTGTCCCCGTTAGTAAGGAACAAAATCCGAGATCTCAACTGATGTCCAGAAGCCTAAACATGCTGCTTCCCAATTCCCCTTTTCAAACTTACTGTCTTCCTTAGGGTCTTTGCTTTTTGCACTCCCACACTGCCCAGATGAAATGACCATGCACCATCCTCCTGTGTATGTCTCCTCGGTGAAGGACAATTTTGTCCATTTCTACTAAAGTCCCTTCCCAGGGTTGATGTGAGATCTAATGAGAGCACACCACCCCCCACATAAATCATTAGTAAGTAGGGCCCTCCCTGGTGGCGCAGCAGGTTAAAGCTCAGCACTGCTGGCAGGCTGCAGCCCCTTCAGTGCTAGTTCGATCCCCGGTCCAGGAGGTTATCCACATGGCGTGGCAGACCTCTCCTATCTGGGCCTCTGCTCACCTCAGCAGTGTACCTCATCAACCTGCCCGTTCTGCTCCCCACTTTGTCACTGTGCTTATACTCCAGTTCTGTATATATAAATAAATCTTAAAAAAAATAAATCATTAGTAAGTATATTCTTCTTTTTCCTATGACATAAAACAGTTGTCACATATCATTATATGCAGCTTATATTTCACACCAACTGCAGTCCTTTAGTGAAGGATGCTGATCTGTTTTGTCTTTATACCCTTTATGATTTTTTTCTTTAAGATTTATTTATTTATGCATACAAGAATTGGGTACAGGCTAGAGGTGCAAGAGGTGAGAAGATTCACTAGAGACAGAGTGGGGAGCAGAACAGGTAGATGAACTGAAATACACTGAGGAGCAGCAGGCCAAGTCAGGAGAGTTCTGCTGTGCCATGTAGATCAACTCCTTGGCCAGAGATTCACCTTGTGCTGCAGTGGCTGCTGACAGCTTCTTAGTGCTGTGCTTTAACCCGTTGAGCCACCATGGAGGGCCAGAAAACTTTACTCTTGTTTTTTAATTGAGGTAAGTTTGGTTCCTGGAGCTTTAGAGTCATGTGTTGTCTTATAGACATTCAATAAAAGTTTACAGAATGAATGAATGCTTAAAACTTTTGCTTAACATCTGCTTCTAACCTGCTATGGGATAAGTATCAAGAAGTTCAGGAAGAACTCGACTAGAAGAATCTTCAAGGATCTGGCAGCCTTGGATTCTTCTCCTCCCAGTCACATCACCAAAAAGAATGGGTTGGACACATGGTATAAATTATAAACCCAAATTCAAATGAAATAAACTGAGTCTTAAAATTCCTTCTAAAGGAAATTGCTGCTTAGTCTGTCTGACTCTAAGCATGGCTTTGGTGATAACTCATGCATCATTTCAATATCCTGTAGTTGGAGGCTAAGCTGTGGCTTGGTTACCACCAGACATCAGTTCTGGATACGGCTCTCCTTGCAGGATAGAAATTGGCCCATTGTCTCCCTCCTTGCAGAGTCTCCTTTTAATCATTCTTTCTTTGCTGTGCTGGTTTTTCTCTGGTTACTTGCCAGGTAAATCCAAAAACCTAGTTACCCACTTGATGATTCTATTTATAAATGGGAAAATTTTTAATTAAAAAATACAGAATATTGCTTTTCATGGTCTTTGATTAATGTTCAGCTAATGGCCAAATTAAACAAATTAAATTCCCTTGAACCATTAACCCCATTTACAAATGTAGTTAATTGAATTTCTTAAACAGTATGTCTGTTCCCACACTGAGAGAGGCCAACAAATGGGAGAGTCAGCCCTTTCAATACATAGCAGCAATTCCTCTTTCCCATTTCACGCAGATGAGTCGCATAGTGTTCTTCCCACACAAGCCAAGCCTCTCCCCAGGCGCAAAGTCTTTCCAGGGGGGCCAAGTATCTCCATTCTTTCCTCCCAGCAAACACCATGCATAGACTGCTTGAGAGGTCCAAGAACTTCAGTCAACAGCACAGCATTCCTCAGAACCAGTAATGGTCACCTCATTTCACCTGCCACAGTATTAATTAAGGTTCACCTTCCAAAGAGCACATCCTGGCTCACTATTAAATAAGTATTCCAATTGATATTATGGTGAACACCATTCTCTGGACAAGTACCACAGACAAGTCCCAGACTTCAGACAGATCCCTTTATTTCTTCTCTGTTTACCTTTCCCCTTGACAATCATTAATTTACCATTGCTTTAGTCAGTCTCTCCTAATCCTTAACTAAAATTCTTCTGTTCAGCTAAAATTTACATTTAAAAATGGCCTGTTGTGGTTTATGGGCAGGTAATCTTTGACAAAGGAGCAAGGAAGATACAATGGAACAAAGAAAGTTTGTTCAACAAATCATGCTGGGAAAACTGGGAAGCTACATGCAAAAAAATGAAACTAGATTACTACCTCGCACCATACACAAAAATCAACTCGAAGTGAATTAAAGACCTAGATATAAGAACGGAAACTATAAAATACTTGGAAGCAAAGATGGGCAAAACACTACATGACATATACTTTAGTAACATCTTTGAAGATACAGCACCCAACACAGCGATAGTAAAGGAAAGGATAAATAGATGGGACTACATCAAGTTAAAGAGCTTTTGTATAGCAAGAGACATTACAAAAAAAAAAAAAAAAAACAGGCATCTTACTGATTGGGAAAAAATTTTCTCCCATAAAACTAGCGATAAAGGATTGATCACAAAGATATACAAAAAACTGATGAAACTCAAGAAAAATAAACAACTCCATCAAAAAAAAAATGGGCAGAAGAGCTAAAAAGACACTTCTCCTAAGAGGAAATGCAGATGGCCAACAAGCATATGAAAAAAGGTTCAACATCACTTGGACTCAGAGAGATGCAAATTAAAACCACAATGAAATACCACTTCACCCCAGTAAGAATGGCACATCTTCAAACAACTAGCAACAACAAATGTTGGTGAGGATGTGGAGAAAAAGGAACTCTCCTGCACTGCTGGTGGGAATGAAAACTAGTACAACCACTATGGAAAACTGTTTGGAGGTTCCTCAAACTGCTAAACATGGAGCTTCCCTATGACGCAGCAATCCCACTCCTGGGTATCTACCCAAAAGACATAAAAACACTGATTCAAAAAGACACCTGCACCCCCTGTTTATTGCTGCTTTACTTACAATTGGAAAGACATGGAAACAGCCCAAATGCCCAAAAGTAGATGACTGGATTAAAAAGATATGGTACATATACACAGTGGAATATTACTCAGCAACCAAAAAACTAAACACATGCCTTTTGCAGCAACGTGGATGGAGCTGGAAAAGATCATGCTTAGTGAAGTAAGCCAGAAAGAAAAGGAAAGACATCAGGTGGTTTCACTCATAGCAGGAGTATAAAGGACCAGGCAAGAAACTAATAATAATGAGCAACTATACACCAGAGATATTTTATGGGAGTAGAATGGAGAATGGGATCAAAAATGCTCAGGGGAGGGAAGTGCGCTGGACTATGGTGATGGCAAACAGGTGATTTGGTGATGGGAAGCCCATGGGGATTACAACTGAGATGGGAAAAAAAGCACACAATGATGTAAAAATAAACTATTATATTACTTAATTTTAAAAATGGCCTGTTGTACTTTGATCCAGAACTTCTAAAAGGACTGAGAGGAGTCAGTTTTAGGTAAAAACAGATGTAAGATGAATACAAGGCAATTGGTTTAAATGCATGCTTACATTAAAGAAGTTCTCCTGACATGTTGTAACAAGTTGCTGATAAATCTTCAGGCTGGAACACTTATCTCCTACATCCCATAAAAATGGGTTTCTCTACTCCCTTCCCTAACTGCTCCAGATTCTATCTCCAGAAGATCCTTTTCACTGAAGGATGCTGACTGTGTAGCATCTGAATTACCAGGTAATTAGTACTGTGGCTTGTTAAACTCGCCTGGGTATTAAGAAAATAAAGAAAGTGTCTCAACTATCACTTTAGAATGTATGTAAACCTCTTCCCTCTAATTTCACTTTAGATAATTTCCATTTGCTCCTAAATAGCCTGAATTCTGTATTAGATATAATGTCACAGCCATAGAACTACTTTTTATACCGTGAGTTGCCATTTCTGAATAAAAGGAAGTAGAGGAAATCACGCCTACTTTGTGTGTGTGTGTGTGTAAAATTTACAAAAGCAGTGCATTTACTCCAAGTTGAAAGATTGCTTGACATTTTGAGCTACAATTTCTCTATCCATGCACAGATGCCCATAATGCCTGCCTGATTGCTGCTACCCTCACACCCTACTTCTGAAAGAGTCAGAATCCAAAATGGTTCTCTTCACACAGGATTCTCAGTTAACTTCCCAAGGTCCTGGCTACCTTGAACAGCACACATTCAATCATGGATTTTCATCTATGGCAAGTATGAACTTGCCAAGAATCTGGGCAAGCAAGCATAGGAATTTTTCAGCAGAGCTCCATGTTGAACAGTTATTAAGTGACTTTGTCACAACTTCTTTCAAGACATTGAATATGAGACATAGAAAACCAGGTAATAAAGTAGAAAGAAGCAAAGAGGAACAAAGAATGAAGGCAAACAGACAAATGAAGTATAAAAAAAATGAAGAAGAAAAGAGTCAGAAAAAGTAGAACATCAACAGAAAAGGACAGAAGCTGAGAGTCATATACATATAACAGTCAGACACTGGGAAGCCGTGGACATCACAAGGACAGCGTAGTTGCTGCGGAAATAATCAAAAGCACCACAATAATAAAGTGAGAACGACCATAGGAAACACCAATTTCTGTGTGCCTGGGACTGTTTTAAATGCTTTCACTGCAGTGACGTCTGTTCCATTTCACAGATGAGGAAACTATGCCACAGAGGTATCCTCCCCATGATCACCTTCCAGGAAGCAGCACAAGTCAATGGTGTTTTCTGAGAGAAAAGCTTATTTACAAAAATGACAGACCTGTTAGGGCCTCCTTGGTGGCCTAGGGGTTAAGACTCAGTGATATCACTGCTACGGCCTCAGTTTGAACCCTGGCCAGGGAGGCGACCCACATGGCGCAGCAGACCCCTCCTGTCTCACCCGCCCCTCCCCTAAGCAGTGTATTTCAGTAAGTCTGCCTGTTCTGCTCCTCCCTCTGTCTGGTGAATCTTCTCTTGCCACCCCCTCCCCAAATCTGTGGCCTACATCCCATTTCTTCTATACAAAAGTAAATAAAAAGACTTCAAAAGTGACAGGCACATGGGATGTTGTTGAGTCCTGACCTACCTCCTGTTCCCATGAGGCTTGAAGTTCAGTGACTTTGCGAATACCCTTCGCTTGCAGGGTAGTCTTGTGCTCAACCACCAGCACCTGAGGTCACCAGAACACTCTTTAATGCCTTACCACTTGAAAGAGCCTAAATAATACTGTGACTTCAAATGAGGTAATAAATTTTACCTTCCCTGAAAGGCATGGGGCAAAGTGAGGTGTTTACCTTCTGAAAGAAGGTGAAAGTTCTAAGGATAAGGTCTGGTGAGCAGGACTGACTTGGCCTCCACATCCTGCTTCTTCCTGACATTCCTTTGGGCAGGACTCAGTCTGGCTTGATGGGATATTTTGCCACACACTGCGGGAATTTTAGCATGTATTAGTTTTCAGCATACAATTATCATTACATATTCATTAAATATAATTATATTAATTACAGGACCCTGTTCTGCCTCATTCCTTCCCTCAGCAAGAAGGAAGAGGCTGTGATTATAGGGGCAGTGAACAAAGGCCAAAAGAAAAGGATTTGAAAACTATTTTATCTTTCTACCTCCTCAACAACAGCAGCCACATAGTTTAGGGTCTTGAGGAGTTCAGATTTATTCTAATTATAATGAGAATAAAGTCAGGACATATCTTGCTACCATCTTCTTGTACTGAAAGAAAAATAAACTTCCATCACCCACTTTACTTTGAATACATTTATAACACTGACCACTGGAAGGAAAAGATGCTGCTCTTTTATAGGATTAATTTGCAAAGTTCTGAGTTTGCAATCCAAGAGGTCATCAATGGATACTGTGAATCAGTGACTCCATAATCATGTTAAGAAGGAAATGAGTTGGTGACTCAATTCAACCCTGCCTTGAAGAAGATGACCTGCAAAATACTAAAATCTGCTGAAAAGCCAGTAGGAGATTGAGAACACTAGCTTTTGCACTAAAAATTACCTCCATTGTATGACAGTTTGAAAATTAATGTCAGGCATTTTATTCTAATCCATTCAACTCCTGGCTTCCAAATTTTTTTAGAAGGTAATAAACTTGTTAAAGAACATAATTGCCACCCTCAAAATGCCATGCCAAACCTCTGACTTTCTTCACCTCCTATGAGGTTTAATCTTATAAGGATCAGCTTTATTTATTCTGTCCTATTTTAGACATCAGGGTGTGTTCAGTTGCTTTCTAAAGCCCTACTTATTTATAGAATAAAAGAGTCATATGTGTAGAAATAATAACACTTTTGTCAGAAAGTCAAGCCACAGCATAGAAGCGCCAGCCAGTGTCCAGCCCCTTGCAGTGGAGTGGACCTCCCCAGGAAGAGGCAGGCGAGGGGGTGGGGTGCAAGACCTCACTTGCCCTGCAGCAGAGACCTACCATTGTAAACCAGCAAATGATTAAGAAGCAGAAGCAAAGTCACTCATCTCTGAAATGTCTGTTCCCCAGAGCCCCATACCTATACACTGGCCCCTCCCACTGACTAGCGGCTGGCTGACCTGAGGGAAAAAAAGAAAACTGGAAAGGCTGGGGATCACTGTCTGTGGGGTCTCATCTAGGCCCTCCCAACCTCCAGACCCACTCAGGCTCAAGCAGCTACAACAAAGAGGTTTACCAGCAAACAGGAAATTGGGAAAAGGAAAGAATTTCTCAGGTAGCAGGTACCTGCTGTCTCACCCCAGACAGCAGGTGTCCAAGCAAAGGTCACTTGTCCAAGATGGCACTTTCCCTGGATGAGATCCTGTGGCTCACTGGCATGCAGAGGGCCAAGAATCAACTCACTGCCCAGTGGGAAGTGCAGTGCTGTGATGGGGGCACCCCAGTAACCAGCAACAACTCCAATGTCCACCCACACAGTGCAAGGAGGCAGTGCTGATCTTCAGAAGCAGCAGGCAGGTCAGCAGTCCCCCTGTTGTTCGAATCCAGGCATTTATGTTCCAGCCCTTGGAGACTCCATCCCAGGCCCCGGGTAGTGGCTAATGGTGCCCTCAGCAGGTGACCTTGTGTGTAGGGCAGAGGCAGGAGCAGCCATTAGGCTGCAGGTGGAAGCTGAGATCAGAAGCAGCGGTCGCAAATTTCTGGAAGTTCTTCCCTGGAGGTCAATATGCATCTTCCCAAGGAGTCTGAATGGGAAGGCCCAAGTTCCTAGGCCTGAGGTGTGGAGCCCTAGGAGCTGGGCTCAAACACCCCTCCACCCCATTGCCCTGTTTTCCAGGTCCTGCTGTTAGCTTGATACTGGTCATAGTCCAAACAGCTCATCCTGTTTTTCAGTTCCAGAAACAAATCGAGAAGGAAATTTGGGCCTGTGCATCCCTGGTCCCTGAGACCGATCAGTGCCACCCGGGTCCCTTAACACCCAGCCATAACAGCAGCCTGTGGTTCCAAAATCACATACTCTTTCTGGGCCCCACCTGGCAAGACATTTATATCAAACTTCAAATACCTATTTTTATATTCTGTGAGCACCAAGTCCGAGAATCTGATTTAATCTCAAGCAGCGGGAAGGTAAGAGCAGTGTCATCACTGCTTTCCAGATAAAGAAACTGAAGCAGCAGAACTGGCTTTATGGGGCACCGGAGCTCAGGGCCCACTGAGGGTGGCCCTCCACCTGGCTGAATGCTCTACAGACATCATCTAGTTAGTAGGGGACCTGCATTTTCACTTGGGGGACCTTGTCTCACAGTGCAGAAGCTGGGAAGTCTGGGATCAGTGTCTGGTTTGGTTTCTGCTGTAACTGCTCTAGTTGACTTGCCTGTGTCTTAACCTGATCGTCTGTATTGGGATCCACCCTAGTGACCTCATTTTAACTGAATTACCTCCTCAGAGACCCTCCTTGGGTTCTCTAAAGGGTCCTTTACAGCTCCTGGAAAGGAACTTTCTGAGCTACTGGTGGTTAGGTCTTCAACAAATGTATTTGGGGGTTAGGTGGGGAGCACAGATTCCAGCCCTCAACACACCCACAGTAAGGGAAGAACCACTACAATTTGCTCCACCCATGACGATCTATTTGTCTTCACAAATCCCCACACATGGCACAGAAAGATCAGTACTTGCTATCTGAAATGAAATGCAACACAGGAAACATCTCAGGATAATGCTAGTCCAGGACCAAACCTCAGCCCTCCCAGCACTTGATCCATTCAGTTTTGTACAACCTACACACACAGACACGGCTGCCAGAAATGATGGCCCCTCTCTACAATTACAGGTTCTTGGACTGTCTGCCTTCGTGGATTTCAAAATAGCAGCTGACTCTTTCTAACCAGCGAAAGAAACAAGGAAAGGAAGGAAGGAAGGAAGGAAGGAAGGAAGGAAGGAAGGAAGGAAGGAAGGAAGGAAGGAAG
>NW_004567137.1:2770968-2772063 GCF_000260355.1 Condylura cristata
GAAGGAAGGAAGGAAGGAAGGAAGGAAGGAAGGAAGGAAGGAAGGAAGGAAGGAAGGAAGGAAGGAAGGAAGGAAGGAAGAAATTACACTGATACTCACAAGTTACACAAAAGCATCTCTGTGGAATGCAGCCAACGGTCTGTGGTCTAGCTTTTTTATCTCATTCTTTTGCTGTTTCCAAGCTTTGAGCAGTGAGAAGTCAGTCTGCTGAGATAAGAGGGGAGTAAGGTAACTCATTTAAATGATAAAGCAGGAAGCCCATTACCAGTTTCAACAAGGATACTGCTTTCATGTGAACAAATCTGGAATCTGGACTGAAGGTCTGAAAGTATCACAACAGAGTTGTAAGCAGGGAGCCACAGGAATTCTTCCTTCCAGGTTGAGTTCCTTGGTGAGTTTTGTGCAGGGAAAGTGAGTTGTGTTTTGACTATTCCAGGTGGATATCAGGATAGATCAGGGACAGAGCCCTCTGGTCTCAGTCCTGGCTGATGTTTACCTTGGTACTCACCTTGGACAAATGACTTCTTTTCAAACCTTATTTTCTTCTCTACAACGTGATGCTTTCAAGTCCCATTAAATCTCTCAAATTCAGCAGCATCAATGGGGTATAGGAAGTGTTTGCACAAATGACAGTGTGTGACAATTTGTCCTTAAATTCAGTTTCTAGTTATTATAATGCAATCTTATACAACATGCTATTTTTCAAAAGACATTTCCCTTTACGATAAAAAAAAAATCATACGTGGGGTGGAGGGGAATACCTGCGCCTGGTGATCAAAATTAGCATCACCAGTGAGGGTCACAGGACTTCACAGAGCTCCAGGTGTGACAGTATGAGGTACTATCCCAGCCTGAATCTAATCAGGAGACGCTAAACAAACTCACATTGAGGACATTCTATAAAATAATTGGCCTATTTAAAAAAATTTATTGAGGTAACATTGTTTTACAGCGTTGTGTTTTGGAAGTATAGGATCCCCCTTTTCAAGGGTTTTCCCATAGTGTTCCTACACCAAAACTCCCAAAGTCCACCACCATAGTCCATTGTGCTCTTCCCCACTTTGTTCTCACCCCTACCCTCTCACCTCCCCATAC